>NC_134355.1:484893822-485231322 GCF_048569485.1 Anomaloglossus baeobatrachus
GTCCTCGATTTATATCCCTTGACTGACAGGCAACGGGCAGCGGTAGTGCTAGGGCAGCTAACCGGCGCGGCTGAGCAGGAGACGGAGACCTGGACCGACGCGGATTGGGCTTCAGTGACAACCATTTTTGAGAAACTCCAAATCGCTTTTGAGACCCGCACGGAAGCGGAATTGCAGATGCAGTTCTATCAGTGTCGACAGCGACCTGTGGATAATATAAGAGACTATGCCCTGCGCCTGCAAACAGCCCTCCGTACGCTGGAGTGGGTGGACACTATTAACGATGCGGACAGTAATAAGATGCTAGTGGAACAATTCCTGCAAGGGCTGGGGTCTGCGGAAGACCGCAAGCAGCTACGGCTATGGGCCCTAGAACACCCCAACCTGGACTTTGCAGTGCTGAAGTAGCGGGCCATCAAGGCCCTGCAGGCCCCAACGCCAGACGTTCCTGAGGCGGCCCCATGGCCGGCCGAAACCGCTCCCATTACGGTGACACCTCCTCTCCCAGCTCTACCAGCCCCTGCAGCGCCCGTCAGGATGATGGAGGAGCTAGCTGCCCAGGTCCGCCGCATGGATGGAGACCTAGCCAAAATCCTCGCCGCACTCCAGCTTCCGACGAGAGTCAAGTCCCCAGGGAGGATCCAGCTCGCCGACAGCCCGGAGGACGTCCCCTGGATGCAGCGGAGAAGGACCAATGACTCACGGTATGGGCCTCCTATTTGTTACAGGTGCAGCAAGCCTGGCCACTACTCTAGGCGGTGCCTGTTAAACGAGCAACCCCTGGGGCCAAGGGCCAATCCTCAGGAGTAGACACCAACGGCCCCCCTGATTGGTGAGACCGTTACGTCGGAGCTCGCCCTATCATCCCCCTGGCAGTGGACGGCATCCCGCTCATGGTCCTCTTGGACAAAGGATCACAGGTAACCACTTTACCATATACACTGTACCAGCAGTATTGGGGTACTGACGAACTTGCCCCCTCTGATGATATCCTGACCCTTGTCGCAGCCAATGGACTCCCGCTAACTCAGGTGGGATACAAGCAAGTGACCCTGACTGTGGGACGTGCGGAGTTAAAGAATCAAGGGATGATTGTGGTAATGAATGAACCCAGTGATCATACCCCGAAAGTAATCTTAGGGACCAATGTGAGGTGCTGAATCTGTTGCAGCAGTTGGCCGCCACAGCAGGAGGAGGCCGCCAGAGGGCTGTGCAGCGTGAGATCCGGGCCCTTCTGTATCGGCAGCAGGTGAACTCAACTGGTGGAGAGATTGGTGGAGTGAGGGTGATGGATGTTGCCCCCTTGGTAGTGCCACCCCGAAGTGAGATGATGATTTGGTGCAGGGCAGCAGTAGGTCCCCAGGGCCGTGACTACCCGGCGATGGTGGAGCCCACACCTTCCGAACACTGGTCCACGGTGATGGCAGCCAGAGGGGTGGTTGACGTCAAAAAGGGGAGAGTGCCTGTGAGAGTGCTGAATTGTGGGGAGGAAGAAGTTAAGCTCCCCCGTTATGCTACCCTTGCCAAGTTGCTCACCCTAGACCCTCACACTATTCACGAAGCCGTCCATCCTACCTCAGCATCCCCTGCCAGTAACCATACACCCCCTGAACAGTTAGAAGAGTCGTGCCAGGAATTACATGTAGGCACTGACTCCACACCCACGCATCACAAAGAAGGGGTATACAGGGTGGTGCAAGAGTATGAACAGGTTTTCAGCAAGCACCCATTAGATTTCGGGAGGATTAAGGGGGTTTAACACCATATACCTACAGGTGTACATCCACCCATTAAAGAAAGATATAGGCCCATCCTGCTAGCACATTATCAATGCGCCAAAGACATGTTGAGGAACATGAAGGAGGCAGGGGTCATTCGGGATAGTTGTAGTCCCTGGGCGGCCCCACTGGTGCTGGTAAAGAAGAAGGACGGCACCATGCGAATGTGTGTGGATTACCGGAAGATCAACCAGATCACGCATAAAGATGCCTATCCTCTCCCCCGTATCGAAGAGTTGCTAGCTGCGCTGAGAACTGCTAACTTCTTCTCTACCCTTGACCTTACCAGCGGGTACTGGCAGGTGGCGGTTGCACCAGAGGACCGTGAGAAGACTGCATTCACCACTCCCATGGGACTCTGTGAGTTTAACAGTATGCCGTTCGGGCTGTGCAATGCCCCCGGAACCTTCCAACGGCTCATGGAGTGTTGTCTGGGACATCTCAATTTCGAAACGGTCCTACTGTACCTGGACGATGTGATCGTATACTCCCAGACGTACGAGGCCCACCTGGAACATCTAGCTGAAGTTTTTGCGTCCCTAGCCAAGTATGGGATGAAACTGAAGCCCTCCAAGTGCCACCTGTTGAAGCCCAGGGTGCAGTATCTCGAACACGTGGTGAGCGCGGAAGGTGTCGCCCCAGACCCCGAGAAGATCACTGCTATCCAAGACTGGCCGAGACCGACCACAGTGAGGGAGGTGAGATAGTTCCTGGGCCTGGTGGGCTTCTACCATCGCTTCATCAAGGGGTACACGAAGATGGCTGCACCCATGCAAGATCTCCTTGTGGGGCAGACTAGGGGTGGCAGGTCCCCTGGATCTCTGTTCATGTGGGAGAAGAAGCATGAGGAGTCCTTTCACCAGCTGAAGACGGCCTTGACGGGAGAGGAAATCCTGGCGTATCCTGATTACAGCCTCCAATTCGTCCTCTACACCGACGCCAGCAATGTGGGCTTGGGAGCGGTCCTGTCCCAGGTCCAGGACGGGCGGGAAAAGGTGATCGCCTATGCCAGCAAAACTCCAGCGCACGGAAAGGAACCCCGAAAATTACAGCTCCTTCAAGCTTGAGCTCCTGGCCCTGGTGTGGGCAATCACCAGGAGGTTCCGACATTATCTCGCAGCGGCAAAATTCGCAGCCTACACGGACAATAATCCGTTAACTCACCTGGACACGGCCAAACTGGGCGCCCTGGAACAGCGGTGGGTGGCCAGGCTATCTAATTATGACTTCACTATCAAATACAGAGCCGGCCGCAAGAACATCAACGCGGATGCGTTGTCTCGGAAGCCCCACCTGCTGGATGGGGGGTCAGAAGACGATGACCTCGAAGAAATTGAGTTGCCCGCGTTCCATCGGCCACCGGTCGAAAAACTCCATGTCAAACAACAACAGGCGAACCTGGACCCACTACCCAGCCAGGGGTGGCAAGAAGCCCAAGACCAAGTGCCTGCCGTCCACTTGGTCAAGACCATGATTGAGCAAGGCTCCTCCAGAATGGATCCGGCAGCGCCTCCTGAGGCCCACCGGCTGTGGAAGGAACGAGCCCGGCTGTACCTGCACGAGGGGAAGCTGTATCGAGGGCTGATCAACCCGAAGACTCATGAAAAGGTTCGTCAGCTAGTGGTCCCTCAGGCCAGCGTGCCCAAAGTTCTCCGGGCATATCATGATGGCGCTGTGCATTTCGGCTGGAAGAAGCTGGAGAGAGCGGTTCTATTGGAGTGGGATGCGAAAATCTGTGGAGGCTTGGTGCCGAGAGTGCGGCCCCTGTGCGCTGAGAAGGAAGGATGAAGTCAGCCAAAGAGCCCCACTACAGCCGATCACCACCCACCAACTGCTGGAGTTGGTTGCCTTGGATCACGTCAAGCTTACACCCAGCCGGAATGGGTATACCTATGCCTTGACCATTGTGGACCACTACTCCAGGTTCATGGTGGTTGTTCCAGTCAAGGAAGCCAGGGCATTCCAGGCCTACTTCTGTCGACCGCACGGATACCCGGAGAGGGTGCTCACGGACCAGGGTTCAGCCTTTGAAGCGGAGGTGTTTCAAGAGTTCTGCCAGTTGTACGGTTGTAAGTAGATCAGGACCACGCCATACCATGCCCAAACTAATGAGATGTGCGAAAGTCCTAGACCTCCTCAAAGTGATACCGTTGGAAGAGCGGAACCTGTGGCCAGACAAGCTGCCAGACCTGGTCGACATGTACAACAACATCCCCAGTAGTTCTACCAAATGCACCCCGGCGTATCTGATGAGAGCCCGACCGGGCCGGCTGCCGGTGGACCTAGAAATGGGCTTGGAAGCTCCTGAGGCCCTTCCTTCGACTGCTGACTGGGATACTCGGCGGCAAATCCAATACCGACAAGTCCAGGAGTATGTGGAGAAGAATCTCGGTCAGAGCCGAGAGAAACAAGCGCAACGCTTCAATAAGCAAGCGTCGGCCGTCCCCTTTGGGCCGGGAGATGTCGTGCTGAAACGGAAGAGAAGGACCCATAAGCTGGATGACCAGTGGGAAAGGACCCCGTATGTCATACAGCCCACTGAGTGGGAGAATGAGAAGGCTTATGTGATCAGTCGTGACCACGGGAAGACTGCCACTACGGTCTCCCGGGACTACTTGAAGAAGTGTCCTCCCCCCTTGAGAGTGACGAACGAGGTACCGGTCCCTACGCCGAGCGGAGAAGAGGAGAAGAAGGTCATCCACACAGTGATGGGTGATTTTCCAGCAGACTGGCCTATGCAAAACAGTGCGGTGATTGTTCCGATTATAATGTTACCACAACACGTGGAAGAGATGAAGACGGGACCGCCCGCCAGTGAGCCGCTCGACCTAGCGCCCAGGGATGCACCTATACCCCCTCCCCTTGGGTCTCCACTTGCCATACCTGCCATAAGGGAAGAGGAACTGACTGTCTCCTCTGTCCCCTTGTCCTCCACTGATAACATTGGGCCCAGAAGGTCCACACGCCCCAACCTAGGTCAACCCCCACTTAGGTACAGGGAAACTACCATTTAAGGGGTACCGTCTGTTAAATGTGTAAATAGCTGAATGAATGAATCTGAATCAACCGAAGTTTTCACCAGATTGTCGTCAGTGATTATCCCGGCCGTTGCCGGCAAGTTGTCCCCGGAGGGATTCTATGTGTTTACCACCCACATGAGAAACTGCTCATGAACATGGCCGAGAACTAGCAGGCCACCCACGAACTTGTGGGCTTGTAAATTGTGGGTTGGTTTTCCGTCCGTGCCACCTCCGGAGAGGCAGATTGGAGGAAGGGCCCGCAGCAGAGTAGGCTGAGGTCCGGCCACCACCTGGACCGGTGGCCATCCTCCGGGGGTCAGGGGTCCCCCTGGACGTTGGGTCCCCTGAAGTGACAGCCGGGTGCGAGACACCATACTCGTTCCCGCTCGGGTAACCTGGACCAGGACTGGGGTAAAGGGGTGCTGCCCATTTCTTAGGGGCAGCATCAAGGATCAGTTTATTTGGGTGGGAGAGCGGATGACCATGAACCCATCCGTTTAATAAAAATGTTTGAAACGTTAAAAGTAATGCACCTCCCGTAAGGGAAGACCTGAAAATATACGTATGTTGAATGTTTTAATATGTTATTTATCTTTTTACAGTTTTGAAAAATAAAACCGGTGATGGACAGGCAGCCCGCGGATGCCCTGGACTAGCCAGGTAGTCACATACATACCAGCATACACACCCCCACCCTAGGCAGTTACAGCAGTCAATCAAAAACCCTTGTTGCCTCCCTCCATGGTCTGATGTCCACACCAGGTGGGACGGAGCCAGGCGGTTGGCCCCACCCACCGAGGAGTTCACAGGCCTGGAGGCGGGAAAAGCAGTTGGTAAGAAGTTGGCGGTGGAAGTGAGAGGTCACGGACTGCAAGTGTCTGGGTTGGAGCCCAGACACTGACAGCAAGGTTGGCAGACGGTGGTGGCCGTCTGCAGGAGTTGGTGGAACTCCGCAGAGCCGTAAGGACCGGGGTCGGGCGCTGGCCCGGCGGTACCGGACCGGGGAACGGAGGGAAGCTAAGCACACAGGCAGGGCCATCGGACCCGGACCAGGCTTGGAGCCGCCGTCAATAGTCAAATCCGAATGTGACAGGAACCCCCGGGGTTCCCTAACAACCAAGTCCCGATTGAAGGCAACCATCCACGAGAGGATATACAGCCACCACCACAGGCTAGAGATCCAAGGGCCAGCGCCTGCGGGCAAAACGGGCTCCTACGGCACCTATACGCTGGGGAGCGGACTACCGGTGGGCAACCACAGGAGTCAAGAACATTTACAAAGGTGCAGGGAAAGACAGCCACCATCAGCCGTCCAGGGAAAGCACAACATCAACACTGCAGCCGGCTGCGCGACCCGTCCATCAGGCCGTTTTGGTCTACCAGAGACTTTGTCAGTGATTGTCTGAGTGAGTACACCAGTGCCATCCAGCAGCGCGCCGCACAGTCCCTGCACCCCAGCTATCCAGCCTCCCCGTTACACCACCGGGCCCCGGGATCACCAATTCCCTACCCACTGAGGGGACAACATCCCAGCTGCACCCTACCATCTCTCCCGGGATCCCCGTTACCAGCAGCGGTGGTGCCATCATCACCACGTCCCGTGGGTGGCGTCACGAACAATCTCCCTAACCAAAACCACCCCTTTTCACTCACGGGCGAGGAGCGCTGCTCGAGTCCTCGGGTCCGGTCCACCGCTCGAGCCACCGAGCAGCAGCAGCAGAAGCTCCGGACCCGAGCGTGGTGACCGCGTCCCCCTCCGCCCGCGACATATGCGAGAAGCAGCCATAGCGCATGAAATCAGCATTTTTTCTGCAGAAACTTCATCCATTACGCAGTGTTTCTGCAGCAATTTGAATCGCACATGAGCTGTCAAATCACTGCAGAATTTTCAGCAGTAACCCAACGCAACGTGTGCACAAGCCCTTAAAGTAGTGGACAACCCCTTTAAATAGTTAAAGTCAGCAAATAAACCTTCATGACTGCCATTGCTGCTGTGCACAGTTGCTGTGTAAGTAATGCAGCCAGCCTCTATCACGTGTGGAGGGAGTTCAGCTCCTGAGTCCTCTTCACACATGGGCACCTCAGCACTGATGTACCTATATGTCATTTGTGGGTTTATGTTAAGTAACCAGAGTCCTAGGATTAGTTGGGAGTTGTATTCAGCCCAAATGCTGTTGACTATTCCATAGATTGACAGGATATTGATTAGTTGACACCCTGAAGTTGACAGTTGAGACCCTAAATGTGGTCTCTCTGATATGTGTTCTTAGATCTTAATTTAGTGTGAATTATTTTATATACTTATGTATAATTTCTATAATATTTCATTAATAGGCAGGATTAGAGGCCAAAGAGCAGGAAGATCGGCTTGGGAGCGGCCCCTGGAAGCTGCATTGCATACTAGAGGATTTCTCACATCCGTACAATCCTCAGATATTGGTTTTGCCCGCAGCAGAGAACGACCAGCACCATATACACTTAAGGCTACTTTACACACTGCAATATCGGTCCCGATATCGCTAGTGTGGGTACCCGCCCCCATCTGTTGCGCGACACGGGCAAATCGCTGCCCGTGCCGCACAACAGCCGTCACACATACATACCTGTCCGGCGACGTCGCTGTGACGGGCGAACCGCCTCCTTTCTAAGGGGGCGGTCCGTGCGGCGTCACAGCGACGTCACTGAACCGCCGCCCAATAGCAGCGGAGGGGCGGAGCTGAGCGGGACGTAACATCCCGCCCACCTCCTTCCTTCCTCATAGCGGGCGGGAGGCAGGTAAGGAGAGCTTCCTCGTTCCTGCTGTGTCACACGGAGCGATGTGTGCTGCCGCAGGAACGAGGAACAACCTCGTTACTGCTGCAGTAACGATTTTTAAGAATGGACCCCCATGTCGCCGATTAGCGATTTTGCACGTTTTTGCAACGATGCAAAATCGCTTATCGGTGTCACACGCAACGGCATCGCTAATGCGGCCGGATGTGCGTCACAAATTCCGTGACCCCAACGACTCCGCATTAGCGATGTCGCAGCGTGTAAAGCCCGCTTTAGAAGAATGAGAAGAACCAATGTAGGAGAAGAGCGGCCATCGAAGCGATCTGGTGTGCGCTCGCAGGCTACCCATGGCCGGCAATATACTTTTTCCTGGAGGATTACCAGGCGGTTACTGCGTGCACTCAAACAGACAATGGATAATTTGCCTGAACACACCGTGGGCAAAGAATGTACAGACACTTGTGTTATCTGCCTTTCTCAATTTGAAGTTGGAAAGTCATTGACATATCTCCCCTGCTCACATTCATTCCACGGGGACTGTATTAGAAATTGGCTAGTGGAAAATCTAGTTTGTCCACTATGTCGCTCACCAGTATTGTGGAGGTAGTGGGTAAGAACCAGAGAAAGATCTGCAGTGGCTCTACAAAGAGCTATGTTCTACTGCTGAGCATGTCCTGTCTACCTCCATTGTCTGACACTGCAGCTACTCTGATTCCAGCATCACACATTTTTTCACACAACTCTGCTGCCACAGTCTGTAAAACAAGTAAACAAGTATCCAGTTCAATTGCCTGTTCATCATTGTTGCCTTGTGGTTACTATTAGATTGCTGATTTTGACTGTCTCTGTAATTGACTAATTGTCTACTTATTGCATACAATTCTGCCTTCAATGCTGGAGTCACACTTGCGTGTGACTTGTGCGAAAATTGCATCGCCCGGACCGACCAGCGGCTCTCCTGACAGGAGCATGTCAGCTTCTTGCATTTCTATGCATCGGACACTCTCCAGTCAGGAGAGCCCCCTCCGGCCGGTCTTGACAATGTAATGCGATCCTCGTACTAGTCACACTCAAGTGTGACTCCAGCCTAACTATTTTGCTGCTGCAAGTCCTGGATTAACTATTCATCTTTATTTGCAAATGCAGTTCTAGCTTCATATCATGTGGTGTTTCTTGCTTTTCTTATCTACCTTCCTTCCTAAATACTCCACTTTCCTGCTCCCCACTGATGCATTTGACATCCAGCTTCACTGTGCCAAGAACTTTGGTCTGTGATGCTAAAGCTGATCTTTGGCTCAGAGAGTCCACTTCACTGGGCAACCCTTCAAAGGGACTCTATCAGGACACAATGATGCTTCAAGCCAAGAACAGGTGCTCGTACATCATGGCGGGACTAATCTTTTAAATCCACCTTCCAACCTGGTTGTTTTTTCTCAATTTCAGCCCCTCCTCTTTTCTTCGATTGACGGCTCTGCTTCATAAACCGTGTGCAGAATTATTAGTCAAGTTGTATTTTAGAGGATTTTTTTATCATTGATCAACAACTATGTTCTCAATCAACCCAAAAGACTCATAAATATCAAAGCTTAATATTTTTGGAAGTTGGAGTGGGTTTTTTTTTAGATTTGGCTATCTTAGGAGGATATCTGTTTTTGCAGGTAACTATTACTGTGCAGAATTATTAGGCAACTTAATAAAAACCAAATATATTCCCATCTCACTTGTTTATTTTCACCAGGTAAACCAATATAACTGCACACAATTTAGAAATAAACATTTCTGACGTGCAAAAACAAAACCCAAAAAATTAGTGACCAATATAGCCACCTTTCTTTATGATGACACTCAACAGCCTACCATCCATAGATTCTGTCAGTTGCTTGATCTGTTTACGATCAACATTGCGTGCAGCAGCCACCACAGCCTCCCAGACACTGTTCCGAGAGGTGTACTGTTTTTCCTCCCTGTAGATCTTACATTTTATGAGGGACCACAGGTTCTCTATGGGGTTCAGATCAGGTGAACAAGGGGGTCATGTCATTATTTTTTCATCTTTTAAACCTTTACTAGCCAGCCATGCTGTGGAGTAGTTGAATGCAAGTGATGGAGCATTGTCCTGCATGAAAATCATATTTTTCTTGAAAGATACTGACTTCTTCCTATACCACTGCTTGAAGAAGTTGTCTTCCAGAAACTGGCAGTAGGTCTGGGAGTTGAGCTTCACTCCATCCTCAACCCGAAAAGGTCCCACAAGTTCATCTTTGATGATACCAGCCCATACCAGTACCCCACCTCCACCTTGCTGGCGTCTGAGTCGGAGTGGAACTCTCTGCCTTTTACTGATTCAGCCTCTGGCCCATCCATCTGGCCCATCTCATTTCATGAGTCAATCTCATTTCATCAGTCCATGAAACCTTTGAAAAATCAGTCTTAAGATATTTCTTGGCCCAGTATTGACGTTTTATCTTGTCTCTTGTTCAAAGGTGGTCGTTTTTCAGCCTTCCTTACCTAGGCCATGTCCCTGAGTATGGCACACCTTGTGCTTTTTGATACTCCAGTAACGTTGCAGCTCTAAAATATGGCCAAACTGGTGGCAAATGGCATCTTGGCAGCTTCACTCTTGATTTTCCTCAATTCATGGGCAGTTATTTTGTGCCTTTTTTGCCCAACACGCTTCTTGCGATCCTGTTGGCTGTTTGTCATGAAACGCTTGATTGTTCGGTGATTGCGCTTCAAAAGTTTGGCAATTTCAAGACTGCTGTATCCCTCTGCAAGACATGTCACAATTTTAGACTTTTCAGAGCCCGTCAAATGTCTCTTCTGACCCATTTTGCCAAAGGAAAGGAAGTTGCCTAATAATTAAGCACACCTTATATAGGGTGTTGATGTCATTACACCACACCCCTGCTCATTACAGAGATGCACATCACCTGATTTACTTAATTGGTAGTTGGCTCTCAAGCCTATATAGCTTGGAGTAGGACAACAGGTATAAAAATTATCATGTGATCAAAATACTCATTTGCCTAATAATTCTGCACACAGTGTAGATCCAGAGAAGGGAGGAGATATATGGAAAACAAGCAGGTGGGAAGTTATATTTAAATTATTGCATTTGCCTTCAGGTCAGCGGTGGAGGAGCGTGGTCGAGAGTGGCTTCAGGAGCAACTGAACTCATAGGTGAGCCAAAGGGAAGAAACAGTCCGCCCGCCAGATGTTGGCACCGTCAGAGTGCTTGAGTGCCAAGGTCCCCTGGCAGAAGAAGAGGACAAGGAGCCCATCGGTGACTCCTCCACTGGTGCCAGAGCAGGTGTGTGGTGCTGCTGGGAGGAATGCCCAGAATCGGGCCAAGCCATTGTGGGAGCACAGGCGGGGGTCGGAGCTTCCACCTGCGTCAATGAGGAATCCGCAGCTGTCTAGAGCAGTGCCAGAGGCACTTCAGCGGTGAGGACGGAGGGTGTCGCTGTACAGCCTCAGGTACGGCGCAGGGATGCTAGGAGCAGTAGGCCGCAGCCTAGTGGGAGCAGGCATAGCCTGATGATGTCATGGGAGAAACAACTAGTTCTGACCCTTCCACTAGTAGAATACCTTGTGATCAGCCCTAGGTCGGGGCTGCATCGGCAGGGCACGGAAAGTGACCAGCGGCAATCGGAGCAGCAAGTTGGATCCAGTACCTTTCGGAGGGCCTGCAATCCAACAGGCTCCCTGCATGGAGAGAGCAAGGTCAAGAGGACAGCAGGTCGGGGGAAGATTCTGACATTCAGAAGTACAGCCAGGTGGCCCTCGCTGATGGTCCAGGGATCCGTTCCAGTGTAACGGCTATTCCAGCTTCCGCCCAAAATGAACCAGGGGAGAACCCCCTTTATGGTTGTCCTCGTTTTGTGAGTCTCCTGTGTTGTCCAATGTGCCTTGCGTGGATGATCATAGACAGGGTTTAGTTAGTACAGGAAGTTTAGCTTATGTGTAAGGCTTTGGTGAATTTGTGCAGCAATTTTTAGCCTGTATGTGTGGTGTAATGACTCATTTAACCTCTCAAGGGGCTGATCATTTTGTCTTCAGTCAGTGCGTGGATAGGTAATAAAGATGGAAATTTAGCATTCTCTCAGGTGGCGGTTTCTGGGATGGGTTCGTCAGCAAGATCAGCAGAGCCTGGTGTTAGGTTGGATGATGCTGCGTGGGGTGAAGTGAATTTCTGCTTTGATTGGCCATTAGGGGCCCATCTAAAGCAGGACATGCAAAAAGAAATTTGTGAAGATGAGTATGTAGACATTTTTTGTTTATATCCCTTGGCTAAATTTAATCTAGGAAGAAAGAGGAGGAAGAAAATAGACGGTACCGTTTGATAGCGCGTACTTTTTCAAACTCGCTACATGCTTTTGCCATTTTAGCCAGTGTGATTGGGGAAAAGACGCCACAGAATTTTTCACCATTGTTTTGTTACATGGATTCCATAGGTGAGGCATACAGGGTTTTTGGCAGCACTGCTTAACTGCGTTATGACAAGCAGTTCCGTCAACGGAAGGCTTTTAGACCGAGTTATAAAAAATACGGTTCTGGTCCAGAATTGATCCCAGATATCTGATTAGACGCCAGTCCCCATATGAGTCTATGGGTACCAGAATCCATCTTGTCAAAAATGGTAGTAGAAGGGATAGGGGAATTGAAGCAAGTCTCCATCACGGCTGTAACCCCGAGGCCACTCATTCTTCTTCCGGGCCGCTCATTATTGCTCATCCATATTCACTGTTTCCCCCACCCACCAACAGTCTTGACATCTGTGATTGGTTGCAGTCAGACGCGCCCCCAGTCTGTGTGACAGTGTCTTACTGCTTGCAATCATAGTCTCTGTCTTTGGGTCCCTATCATGGTATAAAAATAAATAAATAAAAAAATTGTCATAGGGTCCCCCCATATTATGATACCCAACACTGATAAAGTATACGGCTATAGTCTGCTGCCCCCAGCCATGTGCTTGTCTTATCTGTGTATCAAAATAAGAGGAACCACATGCAACATTTTTTTTAAATTATTAAAATAATTAATTAAAAAAATGGTGTGCAGTCACCCCCACTTTTGATACCCAGCCATTATAAAGACCAACATTTAGGGGATATTATCAGACTGGGAGACCCATGCTTATTGCCCCCCTTAGCCTAAAGATACCAGCCTGCAGCCACCCAGAATTGCCGCATCCATTAGATGCAACAATCCCAGCACTTTACCCAACTCCTCCCAATTGTCCTTGTGCGGTGGCAATCGGACTAATAAGGGGTTAATAACAGCCCACAGCTGCAACTAAGCCCTAGATTAGTAATGTGAGGAGTCTATGAGACCCCCCCATGACTAATCTGTAAGTGAAAAGAAATAAATACAAACACCAAAAAAAATCTAATTTTGAAATAACATACAAAAAAACCCTTTATTAACCTCCAAAACACCTATGTCCAATGTAATCTAAACAGGGTACCACGACGATTCCAGCTCTGCTACATCTGAAGTCACAGCATGCCATAGAATGTGACTGCCTGCTGTGAGCTTCAGGCAGAGAATGAGCCACAGTAATGAGTGGTGACCTCACTCAGGTCATTACCAGTCACAGCTGGAGGTTCCCACAGTCCTCCCCCTGTGATTACAGGTAACCTGACATCAGGTGACGTCATTGAACTGAGTGACTTCACCTGCGGCTTTGCATGTAAATTCTTGGTGCGTTTGCCTGCCATGTTCAGCCCTTCCACCCAAGGATTTCATTATGAAAACAGCACCCAAAAATGTGTCTTTTTCTGCCAGACAGTGCAGATCAAATGCTCAGCATGCACACATAGCCTAATAGTAACATTTTGCTACTTTATTTGGGAATGTGCTGAATGTCATATAGTCAGACACCTCTTGTTTAATTTATGAATAGCTGTATTAATCCACGCTAGACTAGAGGGTAATTAGGACTATTTGGTTGATTATTGTACCAGCAGGTGTAAAAATGCAGGCCAAAAATCTCTCCCTTCAATTACACAACCTTCTAAACACTAACTCCGGAGACACACTGCGCACAAGATGGCCTCTGTGCATTTTATTCATTTATTTTCACTCATACATTTTTGAGGGCTTGCTAATACAGTTGGGAGGGCAGCATGGTGGTTCAGTGGTTAGCACTGCAGTCTCTGGACACACTGCGCAAAAGATGGCGTCTGGACCTTTTTTTGGGCCTCTCCCAACATATCCACAGACTCACCATGCAGCCCTCAACAATAATTTTTGCAGGGCTCTCAGGTGACTTTCATCCATACATTATTGAAGGTTCATCCATACATTTGGGAGGGCCCACATGTGGCCCTCTACCAGAAATTTTGGAGGGCCCTCCCTCTATCATACCTTTGGGAGGGCCCTCACTCATGTTGTGCTTCAGCTTTTTAATATTCTAGATTCTGTACTTTATGATCTTACCCTGTTTCCCCGAAAATAAGACACTGTCTTATATTTTTTTTTTGCCCCGAAAAAAGCACTAGGTTTTATTCTCAGGGGGTGTCTTATTCTCGAGGAGATATGGTTTGGAGTAAGTTTATCCCCCACAAAAAGCAGAACCCCCCCTTCCCAGGATCATCATACTTACCAGCCCCGGGCGTCTGTGTGGCTCCCAGATCTCCCAACACAACAACCTCCCCTGCGTCTGGCCGACACACAAACATCAGATCACACACTAATAAATCAGATAGCATACACACACACACTCACACATCAGATAGCATATACTCATATAGACAGACACACACACATATCATATTCCATATCATTCCTCCCTGTGATCTCTGTGCTGCACGCCGTCTTCCCCTGCATCTGGCCGACACACATACATCATATCAAACATTCACATATCAGATAGCATACCTTTATACACACACACACACACACACACACACACACACATTAGATTCCACATCATTCCTCCCTGTGGTCTCCGGTGGGCAGTCCAAGCAGATGTGCTGCATGTCGTACTCCCCCGCGTCCGGCCGACACTCACACATCAGAACACACACTCACACATGCGATTGCATACACTCACGAAATCGCACATACCGATACAATCGCGCGCACACACTCACAACATCCAGAGATATCACGTGCTTCCGGCCATGTGATCCTCCCGCAGGTCCTGCAATATCCACTGCACAGTGTCGCAGGTCCTTACGCATGCCGAGAAGCAAGCGATATCGCTGGATGGGGTGAGTGTGTGTATGCAATCTGTAGTGTGATTGTGTGTGTGATCTCATGGGTGTGTGCGTATATGTGTGTGTTCTCATGTGTATGTGTGTGTGTACATGTGATCTGATGAGTGTGTTCCGCTGCAGCACCTTGATGTGCTCCCGTGCTCCCGGTCGGCGTCTGGTGAGTATGATCGCGGGATCTTCTCTCTTCTGTCTTCTCTCATTTGGGGGTGTCCGCTGCCTATAATGAAGTGTCCTGCAGTGTCTTTAACTTTTTTACCGCTGCATGGACGCTTCATTATTGACCGCGGCTAGGCCTTATTTTCGAGGGATGTCTTATATTTAAGCCTCCCTGAAAAATCCTGCTAGGTCTTATTTTCGGGGGAGGTCTTATTTTCGGGGAAACACAGTAGTTTTATACCAGTAAGTAATACATTCAATTTTGTTTTGCATGCCACTAATGAATTACCTTTTTAACATTTTTTTTTTCATAATACATACACTGTTCTTTATAATAATTAATTAAACTAGTTATTGTGTCTTGAGATATACACTAAAGGCCACGTCTCACTAAGCAACATTGCTAGCAACATCGCTGCTGAGGCACGACTTTTGTGACGCAACAGCAATGTTGCTAGCGATGTTGCTGTGTGTGACATCCAGCAACAACCTGGCCCCTGCTGTGAGGTCGCTGGTTGTTGCTGAATGTCCTGGACCATTTTTTAGTTGTTGCTCTCCCGCTGTGAAGCACACATCGCTGTGTGTGACAGCGAGAGAGCAACAAATGAATGTGCATCGCTTCCACGCGTCGCTGCTGGCTGGGGGCTGGTTGCTGGTGAGATCTGTCTGTGTGACAGTGTAACGGGGTGCCAGGGGTGCCTCCGGGGTTGTAGTCGCGGCCCTTGCTGTCAGGCTTACCCCTGGCTCCGCCGTCACTTTGGGGACAGGAGATGTCATGGTGGGGCAGAGTGTGGTGGTGCAGATGTCGTCCGACGTATAAACACTCTCCAGGCATGCTTTGGTGCAAATAAAAGACATTCTTTATTTTCCAAAATAAACCGGCAGTTGCAGATGACTTCACGTTTTTCCTTAGCTGGGGGAAGCCTGCCCTGACGTCCTCTCCAGTGGGGATGTGCCCGGCTACTCTGCTTCACCCGGCTCCCACTATGGCTACCCACAAACTGGACCCACACCAGTTTGCTTCGCTCTTGAGATTCCGCCCGCTCCTGTTCTCTCCGGCTTCCCTATTCTTCCAGCTCCCACACTCTGCCCCGACTCTGCTTTCTTTCTCCCGTCCCGGAAACAACTGCCTTCTAGATCTCACACTTTCTTTTCCAACACTACTCCTCCCTCCCCTTTCTGCTGCCGGCTCCTCCTACCATCTGTTTCTGTGAGACAGCCGTCCCACCCGGCCACTAGGGGATCCCTAAGACATGCATTATGAATAAAAACATTTTTATTAAAACAACATTACCATTCCGGGCTTCCTTTGTAAGGGGTCTGCCCACCCCCTACATAAGCTCACCAGCAACCCATGTAGCGATGCTCCTGCGATTCCTGCCAGGTCAGGTTGCTGGTGGGATCCCTGGAGCGTCGCTTAGTGTGACGGTACCTTTACAACCTTTAGACTTCAACCAGTGTCAGTAAAATGTAGCTCAGAAACAACAGATTCAATTAGCATCTGTAAACAATAAATACAGGGCAAAGTCACCACTGCATTATTCCTTTCTGTGTGTTGCATTTGTGTCGCCCTGGGCAAGCCAGGGGACACAGGTCATCACACCACCACACCCTACATCCCAGTTAGGAACACCACAGCTAACCAAAAATCCTTGTTGCCTTCCTCCAGAGGCTGATGTTCACACCAGGGGGTGGGCCAGGCGGTTGGCTCCGCCCACCGAGGAGTTCACAGCTCTGGAGGCGGGAGAAACCAGGCAGTTCAGTTTAGGAAGGAGAAGTGGAAGCAGATAGCTCAGGGGGGAGCTTGAGTAAACAGCTAAGAGGAGTTAAGGAAGTGAAAGTAGAAAGAAGTAAAGTGGTAAAGAAGGAAAGCAAGAGTGGTGACAGAAAGAAAGCCTGAAGTAGTCCAGCTGTGTGCAGGACAGGTCAGCAAGGTCAGCAACGGCGGTGACTGTCTGGAGGGGGACCGTGTGGAAGTTCCTGGAAGGACCGCGGACGGGTAGTGGCCCGGCGGTCTGGAGCAGTGTACCGAAGGACAGTCAGCACCAGGGCAGGGGCCTCTCGGACCCTGGCAAGGCTAGGAGTCGCCATAATTTGCCAAATCCATCAGTGAAGGGGACGTAGATCCCCCAACAACCAAGTCCCGATTGAAGGCAACAGCCCAACCAGAGTAGGAGAGACACCGCCACCGCCAAGGCACCAGTCTCTCAGGGCCAGCGCCTGCGGGCAAAGAGTAGAGCTCCTCCGGTCCAGCTTGAAGCCGGGGAGCGGGTTACCGGTGGGAATCCATCGCTACCAACACAGAAACAAAGGTGCAAGGAAAAGGGACATCACCGTCACCTACTGGGAGAGCAAGTGCAGCCGTCCGTGGGAACCGTCTTTCCAGCCGTGTGGTTTACTGTAAAACTCTGTCAACGTCTCAGGCTGAGTGAGTACCACAGTGCCGCAAGGCACAGCGCTGCACCCACGTCCCTGCGCCCACCAGGCCCTGCACCTCCCTCCCCATCACCGGGCCCCGGGATCACCAACCCCTACCCACGGAGGGGCAACACAACACCTGGCTGCTCCGCATCACCATCCCCGGGATCCCCATATTGAGCAGCGGTGGTGAAATCACCACAACCGTGGGTGGCGTCACGGACAATAAACTATTCCCACACCCAACAACCCCCTTTCACTCACGGGCGAGGAGTGCCGCTCGAGAACCCCTGGGATCCGGCCCACAGCTCGAGCCACCACTGAGCAGCAGCCGCCGGACCCGAGCAGAAGGGGTGAGCGTAGTGTGCTGACACCCTCCTCCCCGCCCGCGACACATTTATGGCCTGTTTGTTACACCCAAGTTCAACCAGTGTCAGTCAAATGGAGATCACAAGCCACAAATTAATTTAGGGTCTGTAAAATTAATCTTTAACACCGTGCTGTGCATTTGGTGTTGACACAGCTTCCTCCAGGACTGGAGCCTGAAGTGTCTGTGTGCAGTCAGCAAAACCTTGGTGGCGGGCGACATTTACAGCCTCTTAAATGAAAAAATGTGCCCCTTGCAGGGTATTGTACAGTCAACAAATCAGAGGCTATCTCCCATTTAGGCAACAGATCTGTGGAGCATATTATGCAAGTGACGGGAACTTGTACGGAGCTCAGGTGAAGGACCGAGTGTGCCAAAGCTGCTGTTCCAATATGTGTAAGGGCTGCCTCCAAAATTACCCTTGGGGCTATTACTGCCACATCTACAACCAGAGAGATATTCAGCTTCTCAAAGGAAAGAATGTGTCCCTTGAAGGGTGTTGTACATTCAACAAATCAGAGGATATCTTCAACCTAGACAAGAGATCTATGGGATGTTATGCAAGTGAGGAGAACTGCTACAGAGCTCATGTGAAAAACCAAGTAGACCCGAGTCTGCCAAACCTTCTGTTCGAATATCTGTAAGGGCTGCCTCCAAAATTACTCCTGGGGGCTATAACTGCCACATCTACAACCAGAGAGATATAGAGCTTCACAAAAGAATGAATGTGTCCCTTACAGGGTATTGTGCATTCAACAAATCAGAGAATATTGCACACCTAGACAAGATATTTGTGGCTTATATTATGCAAGTGACGGGAAGCAGTGCATAGCACAGGTGAAGGACCGAGTGTGCCAATGCTGCTGTTCCAATATGTGTAAGGGCTGCCCCCAAAATTGCTCCTGGGGCTATGACTGTCACATCTACAACCAGAGAGATATACAGCATCTCAAAAGAAAGAACGTGTCTCTTGCAAGCTATTGTAAATTTAACAAATTAGGATATCTCCCACCTAAACAAGAGATCTATAGAGGATATTATGCAAGTGAGTGGAAAGGCTACACAGCTCAGGTGAAGGACCGAGTAGGCCCGAGTGTGCCAATGCTGCTGTTCCGCTATATGTAAGGGCGGCCCCCAAAATTACCCCTGAGGGTGACGTCTGTAACATGCACAACCAGAGAGATGTACAGCTTCTCAAAAAAAAGAACACGTCCCTGGCAGGCTATTGTACTGTCAACAAATCAGAGGATATCTCCCACCAAGACATGAGATCTGTGGAGCATATTATGCAAGTGACGGGAACTGATACAGAGCTAAGGTGAAGGCCCGAGTGTGCCAATGCTGCTGTTCCACTATGTGTAAAGGTGGACAAGAAATTTACCCCTAGGGAGGCTCTGATTCAGATTGTAAGAGACGGTGATGAGGGCCTCATAAAATATTGTGTTACCATTGGTAAGGAGTCGCACTCTTAAGGGTGCTTTACACGTTGCGACATCGCTAACGATATATCGTCGGCGTCACGTCGTTAGTGACGCACATCCGGCACCGTTAGTGACATCGCAGCGTGTGACACGAATGAGCGACGATCAACTAGCGCAAAAACGTGAAAAATCGTTGCTCATTGACACGTCGTTCATTTCCTTAATATTGTTGCTGCTGCAGGTACGATGTTGTTCGTCGTTCCTGCGGCAGCACACATCGCTGAGTGCGACACCGCAGGAACGACTAACATCTCCTTACCTGCGTCCACTGGAAAAGAAGGAAGGAAGAAGGTGGGCGGGATCTTCCGCCCACTCATCTCCGCCTCTCTTCTGCTATTGGACAGCTGCCGTGTGACGCCGCTGTGACGCCACACTAATCGCCCCCTTAGAAAGGAGGCGGATCGCTGGCCAGAGCGACGTCGCAGTGAAGGTAAGTCCGTGTGACGAGTGTTAGCGATGTTGTGTGCCATGGGCAGCAATTTGCCCGTGACGCACAACCGACGGGGGCGGGTACGCTAGCTAGCGATATCGGTACCGATATCGCAGTGTGTAAAGTACCCTTTAGAGTGGTAGAGACAATGCACTATGTGCAAGGGCGGACAAAAAATGTACCCCTGGGGGTATACATATATCATTCATGAACATCAAGACATGGTGGAGAAAGAGGAGAAGTAGGATGTTAATACGACTTACAAAACTGATCATTTTGGGTGACTTTAGGCTTGATTGGTGTCATCTGGTGGGGTGACAAAGGTCTAGAGAAATACAGGTTTTGTTGAATTATATAAGAGTCAGCCTGTCTGCATTTTCCTGTGACAGGCGGCTGTGCCTGTTATGATGGCCTCGGCGGCACTAAAAACCCGCTTAGACAAGACGCTTGCGGCAAGGCAGGCCAGCACCTCCAAGGCGTACATGTGTCCAGCTTGGACACCCAATAATTATATGGCACTGTGGAATCAAGGAGTACGCTGGTTCATTTGCTTAGGTACTCCTTCACCATCTTCGTCAACTTCTCCCTCCTTGTCACTGCCCCCTCACATCCATCCCTTGGTGCTGGGACAGTTGGAGGTCTTGTACATTGTGCCCCTGTCTGTGTTGCCCCTACTCTGCATGTCCCTTCTCTGTAATCCTTCACTAGCCAAATAAGCGGGAGCTCTGCCACCAACGTTGTCTGAGGGGAATTTTTGGAGCAACTGGCCTTCTGGTACTGTTGAATTTAATTAGCGCTTTCTGACACCGGAAGGAGAGATGGAAATTTCTCTTTATACTATGGATTGAGAAAGGTACACAACCAGTATTTGGTGGTTGCCAAAATGCGTATCATGCAAGGGTTGTGGGAAAAGCAATAGGACATGAACATTGCCATATGTTTCCCTGACTACCAAGAGGTAACCTATCAGTGTCCCAACCAGGACGAAGTCTATCCATCATCTCCTCCTCCTTCTCCAGCTCCTCCCCTTCAAACCATCCATGCTGAACAGACAAGAAGCTGGTGTTGTTAGTCCCCTCTGTAGCGCAGACAAATAGCTCTTGTTCCTCCTCCTCCTCAGCACAGCATCCTCCTCAACCTGATTATCACCCAGTCAGAGTAGATAGGATGAGATGAAACTGGGTTGAGTAGTATCACCCAGAGTAAGTTCTTGCTCCATAGCCACCTGTTCAGCATGCAAAGCTTCCTCTTTCAGAGTGAGTAGCGAGCGTTTCAGTAGGCACAGCATCAGGATGGTTAGGCTGATTAGGGCATCATCACCGCTTACCATCTTGGTGGAGTTTTCAACGTTTTGGAGAACTTCACAGATGTCAGAGTTCCATGCCCACTCCACAGTTGTTATGTGCGGAGGCTAATTGGAAGTTAAGCGGCCATGTTGGACCTGGTAATCAACTACTGCCCTCTGCTGCTCACTAAGCCTTGCCAACATATAATGTTGAGAACTAGCATGTGGGCAGGTCACAACGCATTCTGTGAGGCGGCATTTGAAAAAGCTACCGCGGCACTGCCAGTCCGGTGGCAGCAGTAGGTGACTTTCTGAAATTGGCAAAGACGCAGTGTACTTTGACAAGTAGCTCCGGTAAGTCTGGGTATGATTTCAGACAACTAAGTTAAGCATGTGGACCAGGCATTTTTTCCCAATGAATGTGAATGTATATATTTTTGTATTCTCATACTTATTAATGTTATTTTGATGTTTATGTATCACTTGCTTCAGATTGTCCGACCTGATGAAGGCCAATAGACCGAAACGTTGTGTTTTTGGTGGACTCTTTGTCATTGTACAGCACTTTCACCAATAAAGAAAAAAGATCAAGATATAAATCTGTCTGTTTTCTTGTGAACCTTTTTGGGGATATTTGCAGTGTGCCGGAGTTACTTTACTTTTTAGTGACTTTTTTTCCTCCTGAGCACCTCACTAGGTGAGGCTAGGTCTTCTGCTATTGTTTTGGAATGTGGTCCAGGCTTCCAAGATTCAGAGCAGCCACAAGGTTATGCTTCAAGCAAGGGAAAAATCCAGCTCCACAAAAATTCCAAGTTTATTTAGAAATCATTTTTCACAAGGTTACGCCCATTGTCACACACAACCAGGACTGGTTTTAGGTTCAGTGGCGAGAGCCACCAATCAGTATAGTCTTTTAGACCCTTCCACAGCTCTACTGCAGTGTGTGGTTTATTACTGAAAAAGATGAGTTTTAGCATAGCTTGTTGCTGCTTTGCCTAATTAGTGCTGCAGCTCTCCCAGCTTGGGACTGATGGGGAGAAGAAGGAACTGGTGTACGAAGAGTGGTAAACCCTGATGGAACCTGGACCCGCTATTCTATGTGTTGGAAGCAGGTGTGATGTTCCAGGCTCCGACTCCGTCCCGACGTCCACCAGTTACACCCAGTGTGATGTTAGGGAAATGTAGCGTCCCTGTCTACAAGCATTTGTCCACGTGTCTGCAGTTAAGTGGATCTTCCCAGTAACTGTTGGTCAGAGCACGGTTGATGTTTTTGGACTGTTACATGGAGTTTTCCTCAAAACTCACCGAGTGTCATGGCGGCATCAGATGCTATTCACAATATAGATTCTGATAGTACACACTATGGTTTCTCTGCTGTTTATGAGTTACACAGGCAGGCTGGTTTGTTGACCAGCTGTGTGTTCATTAATGGCCAGACTAACAAGAGTTAATCTGCTATTCTGCTGGTTAACTCTAGGATCACATGTTGTTGGAAACCTGTCATATTTACTCCTCGCCCTTTTAAGATGGTGGAATCTGTCTTCCCATGCCAACTATAGTTTATTGCTGTGTTGGTCTGTGAGCTGATGTGCCCAGTCCTGCTGGTGATTGATTATATTGTGTGGTGATTAGAGTTGTTGTGGAATTTTCTCATTGTCTTGTTGTTTTCCTCCCTGCTCCTATTTTCCTCCTTACCTCTTATTGTCTTTTACCTTTGTGTGAACGTGCTTTGAAGTAGTTTTTGTTTCCCCTGTTTGTCTATCTCTGTTGGTGTTATTACACTTCTGTCCCAGCCCTCCACTGTAGTAGGGAGGAAGGGGGTATAAGATCAGGACAGGTCAGGAGTAGGGTCAGGCTGGTGGCTCAGACATCCTCAACTTCAGAGGTAACTCTGAGATAAGGGATAGCTAAGGCCCACCAAGTCTGAGGACTAGTCTAGGAGCCCCAGTTCCCTGCTATCCCCTAACATTGTGACATGGACACATGCTTGTTTAAAGTGGGGACGGCACACTGGGAGAAATAGTGTTGGGTCGGGACAGACAAGAGGCTACAGAAAGACTCAGTCTCCACAAGCATAAAGGGCAACATTTCCAGGACAAGCAGTCTGGCAATGTGGCCATTTAATGTTTAGGCCTGTGGGTGAGTGGCTGAATATTTCCGCTTCCGTTCCAAAGTCTGGGGTAGGGACAACTGAACGTTGCACTGAGGTAAGAAAGTGGACATTGTTGGTGATGTTAGTTGTGCAGCAACAGGTTCAGTGGAGGAGGTATTCACACCTATTCTCTGGACAGTGGATTGTGAAGCACAGAGCCCAGGAGAAGTGACAGTGGTTTCACCCTCAGACACTGGTTTTCTACTCAATCTGTCAGACCACCTAGTGGTGTGCTTGGCTGACTTATGCTTGAACATTGCTGGAGGTACTCAGGTTGCTAGTGCTCTTGCCTCTGTTCAACTTTGTATGGCAGATGCTGCAACTAACTGTCTTTTTGTCTTCAGAACTTTCACTAAAAAATTGCCAGACTGGGGAACACTGAACCTTTGGCCTATGATCTGGGGAAAAGTTGACCACCTTCTCCCTCTGATCAACCCACTGCCTTTTCCTGCCTATCGCAGTGCTACGGATGCCTCCCCCTCTGTGCTGCTGTGCTCACTAGTATGTGTGCCACCTTGCCATGTTGGGTCAATAAGCTTCATCATTCACCACCTGGTCTTCCACTTTCTCAAGCTGATCCTCCTCCGGTGTTGCACTCTTAACCTGACCTGATGGCAATGGTGTCTCATCGTCCTCAACCTCTTGAGACACTAATTGCTGTTCCCCAACGTTGGCTTCTTCTGACCGTGGCTGCTCAAATATTTGTGAATCATCGCACACAACCTCCACATGTCCCTCTTGAAACATGCACTTGGAAAGGTTAGAAGGATCCATGAATGGAAAGGTAAAGTGCTTCTCGAGCATCTAAGTGTGGGATGACTTGTCTCCTGGGACTCATCATTGTGGGACGAAGGAGGACTAGAGTGAGGATAATGTGTTCCAGCCTCTTGGCTAAAGTCACTGAACCATGTGGAAGACAAAGTGGTGCCAGTAAACAGACTGGAAGCATCTGCCATCCAGCCTACAATCTGCTTGCACTGTTCTGGCTTCAACCTTGGTGTTCCACAGCCCCTAAAAATTGGGACAGGAACCTAGAACGAGATGAGATTTGAGGTGCTTCTGCTATGACCATGACGTCCACCAACATCAACATAATGTCCACTTTCTGTCGTTTAACACATGACTTGTGGATTTTTAATTAGGTAAACAGCTAAGCAAACTCTTATTAAAGAAAATAATGTATTGGAATTATCCCTTTAAGGGATTGTTTCATGATCTTAAAGCAGATAAGAATTCTCCACTTATAACATGTTGTTTTGTTTGGGACAGCAGCAGGTAATGTAACGCAGTAAAGCCTGCCTAAATGCCTTTTTTTAACCACACTGTACACTTTACTCGCTTAAACTCTATAAGCAGTAACAAGGAGCAATAGTAGCAGTTTTAGAATTCTCCCTTTTGAAATGGTGTTTTGGTGGGAGCAGCACCAGATAATTGAACACAATCAAGCCTGCCTTGATGTTTTGGGTTTTTTTTTAAACACACTGTTGACCTTACTCACCTAAACTCTATAAGCACTACCAAGGAACAATTGTAGCAGATTATAATTCTCCCTTTAAAATGGCATTATGGTGGGGGAAGCACCAGGTAATTGAACGCAGTCAAGCCTGCCTACATAGATTTTTTTAACACACTGTCGACCTTACTCGCTTAAACTCCTTAAGCAGTAACAAAGAACAATAGTATTTTTTAGAAAGGATTAAACATGAGCAAAATTGATGATATGCACAAAATTTATTAAGAATATTTTCAAAGTGCTCAGTGCAGAGGAAAAATGAAGAACAAAGTATAAAAGAGTAATACAAAAAGCAGGATGGGAATGGTAAAAGGTTATCTGGTACAAACTACCAGTAACAAGATATCTTATAAAGCACGATTATTAGCTGTAATTGCAAACAAGGGTTATTCCACAAAATATTAAA
This sequence comes from Anomaloglossus baeobatrachus, assembly GCF_048569485.1. Classification (NCBI taxonomy): domain Eukaryota; kingdom Metazoa; phylum Chordata; class Amphibia; order Anura; family Aromobatidae; genus Anomaloglossus; species Anomaloglossus baeobatrachus. The sequence continues at coordinate 484,918,824 of NC_134355.1, forward strand.
CCTAGGGGTTGAATAATAATTGACCCACACTTTTATGTTGAAAATTTAACTGAGCAACATAACTTGTTGGTTTGTAAGATTTATGCATCTGTTAATAAATCCTGCTCTTGTTTGAGGTTTGCAGGCTCTAACTTATTTGCATCTTATCAAACCTGCTAAATCTGCAAGGGGTTGAATACTACTTGTAGGCACTGTATATGGTTTCTTTATATATGCAACTTTGCATGCATTGTGAATTTTTCAATTGAATATCAAATTTCTTATTGGCACTGGCTATTTAGAACCTTGGACCACTCTGCCTTTTTTTCCCTTTCATTGACTAGGCCATATTTGTATATTTTACATATTAATATACGTATATCTTGGCCCACTCCTCCATGCAGATCTTCTCCAAGTTATCTAGGTTCTTTGGGTGTCTCATGTGGACTTTAATCTTGAGCTCCTTCCACACGTTTTCAATTGGGTTAAGGTCAGGTGACTGACTAGGCCATTGCAACACCTTGATATTTTCCCTCTTGAACCAGGCCTTGGTTTTCTTGGCTGTGTGCTTTGGGTCGTTGTCTTGTTGGAAGATGAAATGACGACACATCTTAAGATCCTTGATGGAGGAGTGGAGGTTCTTGGCCAAAATCTCCAGTTAGGCCGTGCTATCCATCTTCCCATGGATGCGGACCAGATGGCCAGGCCCCTTGGCTGAGAAACAGCCCCACAGCATGATGCTGCCACCACCATGCTTGACTGTAGGGATGGTATTCTTGGGGTCGTATGCAGTGCCATCCAGTCTCCAAACGTCACGTGTGTGGTTGGCACCAAAGATCTCGATCTTTGTCTCATCAGACCAGAGAACCTTGAACCAGTCTGTCTCAGAGTCCTCCAAGTGATCATGAGCAAACTGTAGACGAGCCTTGACATGACGCTTTGAAAGTAAAGGTACCTTACGGGCTCGTCTGGAACGGAGACCATTGCGGTGGAGTATGTTACTTATGGTATTGACTGAAACCAATGTCCCCACTGCCATGAGATCTTTCCGGAGCTCCTTCCTTGTCGTCCTTGGGTTAGCCTTGACTTTTCGGACAAGCCTGGCCTCGGCACGGGTGGAAACTTTCAAAGGCTGTCCAGGACGTGGAAGGCTAACAGTAGTTCCATAAGCCTTCCACTTCCGGATGATGCTCCCAACAGTGGAGACAGGTAGGCCCAACTCCTTGGAAAGGGTTTTGTACCCCTTGTGACCATCCACGATCTTGTCTCTGATGGCCTTGGAATGCTCCTTTGTCTTTCCCATGTTGACCAAGTATGAGTGCTGTTCACAAGTTTGGGGAGGGTCTTAATTAGTCAGAAAAGGCTGGAAAAAGAGATATTAATCTAAACATGTGAAGCTCATTGTTCTTTGCGCTTGAAATACTTCTTAATACTTTAGGGGAACCAAACAGAATTCTGGTGGTTTGAGGGGTTGAATAATAAATGACCCTCTGAATAAACTTTTCACCATTTAAAAGAAAAAAACAAATAAAGAAATAACATTCTTTTTTGCTGCAGTGCATTTCACACTTCCAGGCTGATCTACAGTCCAAATGTCACAATGCCAAGTTAATTCCGAATGTGTAAACCTGCTAAATCTGCAGGGGGTTGAATACTACTTGTAGACACTGTAGACAGTCATTAAATACCCGAAATCACGATATTTGCAGTAATATAAAGACAAAAATCCCACATCAGGAGAACATTACCGGTGTTCAGAGGGTGGAAAAGCCCCGGCGCACGTTTCGCGGTCCTCAGCAGATCGCCGGCTGCTTCATCAAGGGGGAAATTAGTCAGCCGTCTCCATCTTGATGAAGCGGCAGGGAGAGGGGAGCTGGTACACTGCGCAAGGCGCAGAGGAGCACCGGCATATTAGGGGAGCCGGCGCTACACCGACACTAACGTGGGCATCCACAGGGGGAATGAGCTGAGGAATTCACCACAGGTGAATGACAGAAAGGGGGGAGACCAGGGGCACTGCGCAAGGATGCAGAGAAGCACCGGCACAATGGGGGAACCAGCACTACACCTTAATACTTCATTGGGGATAAGTACATGATTATTATGTCCATCCCCCTATTTCACTGATTCTTTTTCTCCGTTAATCATGTTTTCATTTGTTTTTAACCTTTGGTTTTGTCAGCCTTATGTTTTATATCAATAAAAGGCAAGTTTATATATAAATAGCTGGGTGTGCATATTTTTTACTATATAACTTTTTTCCTCTCATGTTAAAATTATTTTGTTTTTGCATAGTTTTTGTTAGCACCTCGTCCTTTATTAATATTTATAACCCAGGTAGGGGGTATATTATTATTATTATTATTATTATTATCTGGGGTAAATATTTCATTTTCTGGAACAACTTCAAGGGTGCGAACACTTTCGGCCCATATATATATATATATATATATATATATACACAGTATATATGTGTGTATATATATATATATATATATATATGTTTTGGTACAAATATCATGACACTTTCCCTGTTTCACCAGCAGAGCTCACTGCACACTTGCTCGAGTTTTACAGATTTCTATTGCTTACAGTTACAGAGGATGTGTGGGAAGGAGATTGCTTTATGGCTTCCTGTGTTTTGCATACTGAGCTTATAAAGACTATAATGCATGCAGCAAGTGTATGCAGGACTGGGTCTGGATCTGTTCTCCACAGATTTATACATGTCTCAAAATATTGCAATGGGTACAATGCTATCTTGTATCAGTAACTACATTTAAACAGTTTACCCAAATATTTTCTGATAGTTTTGCTATTGCTGAATATCTCCACTTACGCCTCCTTGTGGATCTTTTCCACAGCTGAGGCTCTATATTGGTAATTCTGCATTGTCCACTATAGGTATAGAAATACAAAAATAATGTAAAGGTAAGCTCTCCTGCATGGCAGACACCTCATAGAATATAAAATAGTCTGTCTGGTTTCCATGTTGTGCTAATTTGTCTGATATTTGATTGAAAGCTCCGAAGAGAGCTTTCGACGTAGATATATATATCATGAGCAATGAATCATTTTCGTACTGGATATTCAGAAACTAAAGACCCCGTCACACACAGAGATAAATCTTTGGCAGATCTGTGGTTGCAGTGAAATCATGGACATATTGTTCCATTTGTACACAGCCACAAACCTGGCACTGATTGTCCACAATTTCACTGCAGCCACAGATCTGCCTCAGATTTATCTCTGTGTGTGACAGGGCCTTTAAGGTTTGGTTTGGTCTGACGTCTCACAACGTCTTGCAGCTTGCCTTGACCCTAAATGTGTATGTATATATATACAGTCAGGGCCATAAATATTTGGACAGTGACACAAGTTTTGTTATTTTAGCTGTTTACAAAAACATGTTCAGAAATACAATTATATATATAATATGGGCTGAAAGTGCACACTCCCAGCTGCAATATGAGAGTTTTCACATCCAAATCGGAGAAAGGGTTTAGGAATCATAGCTCTGTAATGCATAGCCTCCTCTTTTTCAAGGGACCAAAAGTAATTGGACAAGGGACTCTAAGGGCTGCAATTAACTCTGAAGGCGTCTCCCTCGTTAACCTGTAATCAATGAAGTAGTTAAAAGGTCTGGGGTTGATTACAGGTGTGTGGTTTTGCATTTGGAAGCTGTTGCTGTGACCAGACAACATGCGGTCTAAGGAACTCTCAATTGAGGTGAAGCAGAACATCCTGAGGCTGGAAAAAAAGAAAAAATCCATCAGAGAGATAGCAGACATGCTTGGAGTAGCAAAATCAACAGTCGGGTACATTCTGAGAAAAAAGGAATTGACTGGTCAGCTTGGGAACTCAAAAAGGCCTGGGCGTCCACGGATGACAACAGTGGTGGATGATCGCCGCATACTTTCTTTGGTGAAGAAGAACCTGTTCACAACATCAACTGAAGTCCAGAACACTCTCAGTGAAGTAGGTGTATCTGTCTCTAAGTCAACAGTAAAGAGAAGACTCCATGAAAGTAAATACAAAGGGTTCACATCTAGATGCAAACCATTCATCAATTCCAAAAATAGACAGGCCAGAGTTAAATTTGCTGAAAAACACCTCATGAAGCCAGCTCAGTTGTGGAAAAGTATTCTATGGACAGATGAGACAAAGATCAACCTGTACCAGAATGATGGGAAGAAAAAAGTTTGGAGAAGAAAGGGAACGGCACATGATCCAAGGCACACCACATCCTCTGTAAAACATGGTGGAGGCAACGTGATGGCATGGGCATGCATGGCTTTCAATGGCACTGGGTCACTTGTGTTTATTGATGACATAACAGCAGACAAGAGTAGCCGGATGAATTCTGAAGTGTACCGGGATATACTTTCAGCCCAGATTCAGCCAAATGCCGCAAAGTTGATCGGACGGCGCTTCATAGTACAGATGGACAATGACCCCAAGCATACAGCCAAAGCTACCCAGGAGTTCATGAGTGCAAAAAAGTGGAACATTCTGCAATGGCCAAGTCAATCACCAGATCTTAACCCAATTGAGCATGCATTTCACTTGCTCAAATCCAGACTTAAGACGGAAAGACCCACAAACAAGCAAGACCTGAAGGCTGCGGCTGTAAAGGCCTGGCAAAGCATTAAGAAGGAGGAAACCCAGCGTTTGGTGATGTCCATGGGTTCCAGACTTAAGGCAGTGATTGCCTCCAAAGGATTCGCAACAAAATATTGAAAATAAAAATATTTTTTTTGGGTTTGGTTTATTTGTCCAATTACTTTTGACCTCCTAAAATGTGCAGTGTTTGTAAAGAAATGTGTACAATTCCTACAATTTCTATCAGATATTTTTGTTCAAACCTTCAAATTAAACGTTACAATCTGCACTTGAATTCTGTTGTAGAGGTTTCATTTCAAATCCAATGTGGCGGCATGCAGAGCCCAACTCGCGAAAATTGTGTCACTGTCCAAATATTTCTGGACCTAACTGTATATATATATATATATATATATATATATATATATATACTGTATATATTCATTTATATAGTGCTATTAATTCCACAGCACTTTGCATACATTGGCAACACTGTCCCCATTGGGGTTCACAATCTAAATTCCCTATCAGTATGTTTTTGGAGTGTGGGAGGAAACCGGAGTACCTGCAGGAATTCCATGCAAATACGAGGAGAACATACAAATTCCTTGCAGATGTTCTCCTTAGTGGGACTAGAACCCAGGACCCCAGCACAGCAAGACTGCAGTGCTAACCGCTGAGCCACCGTGCTGCAAATGAAGGATATCTCAGTTGGGCCTCCATTTTCACACATTGCTGCTTTATTCTACATAGACTTTTGTATCATATTGTACCTGTCAGGAATGTCCAAGTCACCTCTACAGTTTGGCAAATCTTCTGTAATCTACATATAGCTGGATCTGTTTTGCTATCAAAAATCAGATTTTTAAACTGACAACCCAACCAAGGAATGGAGAACGTCTTAGTAAAAAGTTCTTCCAAAATGTTATCTTCATAGATTTTTTTTTTTACAATTTTAAGGATGTGTAAATGCTGATTATTGTTGATGCCACACATCAAAAAGTTCTCCTGCTTTGGATCATTCTGTCATTAATATCTTCATTATTAACAGTATCTCACAAAAAGCTAAAACATTTGCAGCCCAAAAATAAGGAATATGAAATTAAACAAATTTTTATGTAAGGATAATAAGTAGCAAGATTTTTATTTAAATAAAATGGAAATGGAAAATTTCAGTCCTGAAAAGATGTCTTGGGAGCCTAAATATTAAAGGGAATCTAAGGAAGATCGATGAACATACCCAAATGGCATATATGGGTATGCAGGTCTCTCTTTTATCTGTTGCTGCATTACCAATAAATCAGTGTTTTAATTCATATGAAAATGAATCATTAAGTGCTCTGAGTATAATAGAGCACTTTTCAAGCCCCTGCCTCTGAAGGTTGTTATCCTGCTCCACACTAGTCCCTTTAGGCTATGTGCACACGTTGCGTTCTATTCCACAGCGTGTAAGTCCCTGCATGTGCGTCTCAGAACGCAGCCGAAAAAGCTGCGTTCTGAGACGCGTTCGGCAGAACGCAACGTGCGCAGATTCCTGGAGAATTCATGCGTTCTGGATGCTTGCTCTGCCATAGACAGAGTGGGAAAAGCATCCAGAACGCACATTTTTGACAGTGCGGTCCCACTCGGCTCGCAGCATCCCCATAGACTTGCAGCAAAGCCGAGTGGGACTGCACTTTCAAAAAGAGCATGGATGGCTGCGAGACAGTGTGGCGCGATCAGAATGAACTCGGATGAACTTCACCCAACTTCATTGTGTTCGCGCGGCTCTGTGCGTGTGCCGCGGCTTGATTTGCGGTCACACGTGAAGGACTCACCTGTGATCGCAAATCCCCTGAGTGACTGCAGTGAGCCGCGCGAGCAGCTGTGCTTTCACTCAGGTTACTCGCGGCCACAGCTGCAGTCCTCCACCTGAGAGCGGTGGCCGCGAGTAACCTCAGTGACAGCACAGCTGATCGCGCGACTCACTTCAGTTGCTGCATGGAGCTCACAGGAGCGGCGGTGTTCTACTGTCGCTCCTGTCAGCTTCCGATGTAGCAGAGCTGAAAGCGTCGTGGGACCTTGCGTGAATTACGTCGAACCTGGAGGTGGTTTTGAGGGGTTAATAAAGTGGTGAAAGAGGGTGTTTTTTTTGTCTTTCATTACAAATAAAGGATTTTTTGGATGTGTGTGTTTATTTTCTTTAACGTACAGGTTAATCATTGAAGGTATCTCGGGGAGACACCTGCCTTGATTAACCTAGGACTTAGGGGCAGCTATGGGCTGCCATTAACTTCTTATTACCCCGTTTGCCACCGCACCAGGGCAATTCGGGATGAGCCGGGTAGAGTGGAGTAGCCGGGCGGCTGCTGGTTGATATTGTTAGGCTGGGGGGCTCCCCATAACGTGGAGCTCCCCATCCTTAGAATACCAGCCTTCAGCCGTGTGGATTTACCCTGGCTGGTATCCAAATTGTGGGGGAAGAAATGTCATTTATTTTTAATTATTTTTTTTTTACTGCTCGATATAGACACGCCCACCGGCGGCTGTGATTGGTTGCAGTGAGACAGCTGTCACTCAGCGTGGGGGCGTGTCTGACTGCAACCAATCATAGGCGCCGGTGGGCGGTGAAAGCAGAGAATACGAGATGGATTAATGAGCGGCCGGCATTTTCAAAAGATGAGAAGCCGCCACTTTGTGATCGTCGTGCAGCGCCGCGCTAGTGATCGGGGATCGGTGAGTATGAGAGAGGGGGTGGGAGGGAGAGACCGACATGGATAGAGAGAGAGATAGAAACATAGAGAGAGAGAGACCGACCGACATACCGACCGACAGAGAGAGAGAGAGACTGAAAGACCTGCCTTTATTTTGTCAAAAAACATGCGTATTGCAAAAAAAATGCAGTGCACTGCTTAACATTTTAAACGTTAAAAACGGACAAAAGAATTGACATGCTGCTTTTCTAAACGCAGAGATTTTGTCAAATTTTTGACAATCAAAATGCTGCGTTTCAAAAAGCATTGTGCGCACAGATTTTGCATGATTCTCATAGACTTTGCTGGGGAAGCACAACGCATGCAGATAAATTCCTTGAGGGGTCTAGTTTCCAAAATAGGGTCACTTGTGGGCAAGCTTCACTGTTGAGGCACCTCAGGGGGTCTCCAAACGCAACATAGCATCCACTAATGATTCCAGCTAAGTTTGCTTTCAAAAATTCAAATGGTGCTCCTTTCCTTCCGAGATCTGCCATGCGCCCAAACAGTTGGTTTCCACCACATATGAGGTATCAACATACTCAGGAGAAATTGCACAATACATTTTATGTGGCATTTTTTCTGATATCCTTGTGAAAATGCTAAATTTTATGGCTAAAGTAAAATTTTTGCGTAAAATTTTCATTTTATCCTTCCACATTGCTTTGGTTCATGTGAAGCACCTAAAGGAATAATAAACTTCTTGGATGTGGTTTTGAGCAGTGTGAGGAGTGCAGTTTATAGAATGGTATCACTTTTGGATATTTTCTGTCACCTAGACGTCTCAAATAGAGCTGAGCGGTGTTCGAAGCCAACCGTTCGCCAGCCAACCGTTCGCCAATTTCAAATTCGAGTTGTTTTGGGCGGTGTTCGAGTCGTTCGACGAACTCGAATGATTTGCTTCACGTTCGATCGTTCGAGTTACTGTACGATAACGGTTAGATCACCAAAAGCGTAGCTAGTTACTAGCTGGCTTTTCACTGTAATACTGTCAGCCACTGTTACTATTGATATTATCAAAATTCAGCGTATAGTGTGCGGGGGGGACGGGGTTTAGATCAGTGCTCATGAGTGCTGAAAGAATGGCAATTGCCATTTTTTTTTCCTAACCGCGCGTACAGTGGGGCGGGCCAGGCTGTCAGCCAATCACAGACACACACACAGCAAAGTGTATTTTTGCCAGACAAGCAAGGGCATGTTTCATTGGCTGTGCATGTCACATGTCCTTGCCCTATAAGACCCGTCCATTTTCCCCATCGCCGCCATTATCTCAGTGCTGTGGGTGTGTGACAATCACCGGTCCCGCTGCTGCTACTGCTGCTGTGGGCGCTATAAAGTGCAATAGAGACATCGGTTTAGGGACTAGTTTTAATTTCAGCCCTTTTCAGGGCTAGATTAGAGCAGTTCATAGCCCTTTTTGCTAGGCAGGTCTGTGCCAGCGCTGTACAAGGGTCTTTCACAGCGTCTGTCTAAATCAGCTCGGGCAATTCCTTGGGGCATAGTATCATTGTCTGGGATAGTGAGTGACGTTCCTCTGCTGACAAGAAAGCTACACCACCTCTGTATTCTACACCACTTCTCCATTTCTGCTACGCAATTTTAACTGCAAAAAGTGCAGGCAATTCTTTGGGGCATAGTATCATTGTCTGTGATAATCACTGACGTTCCTCTGCTGACAAGAAAGCTACACCACCTCTGTATTCTACACCACCTCTACATTTCTGCTACGCAATCTTAACTGCAAAAAGTGCAGGCAATTCTTTGGGGCATAGTATCATTGTCTGGGATAGTCAGTGACGTTCCTCTGCTGACAAAAAAGCAACACCACCTCTGTATTCTACACCACCTCTACATGTATGCTATGCAATTTTAACTGCAAAAAGTGCAGGCAATTCTTTAGGGCATAGTATCATTGTCTGGGATAGTCAGTGACGTTCCCCTGCTGACAAGAAAGCTACACCACCTCTACATTTCTGCTATGCAATTTTAACTGCAAAAAGTGCAGGCAATTCTTTGGGCCATAGTATCATTGTCTGGGATAGGCAGTGACGTTCCTCTGCTGACAAGAAAGCTACACCACCTCTGCATTCTACACCACCTCTACATTTCTGCGATGCAATTTTAACTGCAAAAAGTGCAGGCAATTCTTTGGGGCATAGTATCATTGTCTGTGATAGTCAGTGACGTACCTCAGCTGTCAAGAAACCTACACCACCTCTGCATTCTACACCACCTCTACATTTCTGCTACACAATTTTTAACTGCAACAAACAGTGTCCAATTTGTTCACAAACAAAATGAGTGGCAAAAGGCCAGATGCTGGTGGAAAGGGGAACAGGTGGTTTGGAAAGGGAAAAATAGTTTGTGTCTGTGGGATAGGTGGTAAAGCAACAGTAACATCTGCTGAAGAAAGATCATCTTCTAGCCAAAGTAAGATGTCTACTACTTTCCGTGGACAATCTGATATGATCCCTTTGTTATGGAAATGAGCATTGCTACCAAAGGTAGATGAGGCACAAATACAGCAGATGCTTGAATGGATCTCAAGTGCTTCATCAAGTGGCCTCTCCTCCACCTCAACTTCAACATCCCAAAGACTCCAGTCCTTTGAGTTGTCACCCCAATCGCACTTGCTTTCTACCAGCTCTTAAGTCTCCACCCGCCCTGCAAAGCATGGGGTAACAGAGATGGTTGAGTCTGCAGAGCTGTTCAGTCACACTATAGCCTGGGAATGAGAGGTCTGCTCCACAGCTGCAGTGAGTCCAGACAAGGAAATGATCTGCACTGATGCCCAGAAGCTTTGTGAGGTGGATCCAGGCCCATATGAAGAAGGTTCTGAGCATAATGTAGACCCTCATTCCCAAACTGTAACTCCTCTTGGTGGAGACAATGAGGAACATTCTGATGACGATGAGACTCAGATACCTGATTGGAATGACAACTTAAGTATTCGGTCAGGGCAGGAAGAGGTTGGCTCTGAGGACGAGGGGAGTGCAAACACACAGGGTGATGATGAGGTTGTAGATCCCATTTACTGTCAACCCACAGTCAGGCAGTTGATGAGGTCAGCAGAGGAGGTGGTGGAGGATGCTACTGACGACGAGGTTAGCTTGCGCCTTCCTGGACAGAGACGGAGTACTGGAAGCACGTCAACAACTGCATCCTCAACCACAACTCTGCCTCTGAGCGCAAGTCGTGGTGGCTCTGCAGGTCGCATGGGCTCTAAGCCTTGCCTAGCCTGGTCCTTTTTTGACATCGCAAAGGATCACCCAACTCACGTCATCTGTAAGATTTGTCACCAATTTCTAAGTAGAGGCCAAAAACTCAGTAGTTTGAGTACTATGTCCATGAACCGTCACATGGGTATGAAGCATAAGTTGCAGTGGGAAGCTCACTGTGCTACAATGCGGCCTAGCGGAGCGGGCCAACCACCGTCTGCCCCTTCAAGTGCATCCGTGTGCTCTTTATCCTCTGTGACTGTGGGGACAGCAGTCACACATGCTTTTGGACGCAGACCTTCCACCTCTTTACCCGCAACAGGCAGTGTGATTGGTAGGCCGTCAGTTGTTTTGGAAGTGGAAACAGCTGCTGGTGTTGAGCTCTTTCAGACATCGAGAGCACCACCTTTGGATGAAGGCAACATTATCTCTCCGCCTGCACTTTCCTCACAGACCAGCAGTTTTCCAGGGACACCCTACTCAACGCCATCTCAGCACAGCAGCCAGCCCTCGGTCCCTCAGATGTGGACAAGTCAAAGACCATTTCCTCCTAGCCATGACAAAGCTAAGAGGTTGACTTTCACCATCTGCAAGCTGTTGGCTACAGAAATGCTGCCTTTCTGCCTGGTGGACACACAGGATTTTCGAGACCTTATGTCCGTCGCAGTGCCCCAGTACCAGATGCCCAGTCGCCACTACTTCTCCAAGAAAGGTGTGCCTGCGCTACACCAGCATGTCGCACACAACATCACCGCTTCCTTGAGAAACTCTGTGTGTGACAGGGTGCATTTCACCACAGATACTTGGACCAGTAAGCATGGACAAGGGCGTTACATGTCGCTGACTGGGCACTGGGTAACTATGGTGAGAGATGGAGAAGGGTCTGATGTACAAGTCTTGCCGTCCCCACGAGTTGTGCGTCAATCCTCTGTATGTAGAAGTTCCTCATCTGTTTATGCCTCTTCCACCTTGTCTGAGTCCTCCACCCCCTCCCAAAGCCTGTCTGGTCAGGCCACCCGCGTTGTAACTGTAACTGCGCACAAGGAATCCCGCACACCTCCTTACTATGCTGGCAGGAGAGCTCCACGGCATCAGGCGGTCTTTAAGTTGAAATGTCTGGGAGACTCAGCAGATGAGGGAGACCTTTATCACATTTCTGTTGTGCGAGATTGGGGGGAGAGGGCAGAGGAAGGAAGCATGATTCTCACCTCGCCGCCACCAACACAGAAAGGACTTGGTCATCCTGGATGCGCAAGACACATGAGCACCTTCTTGCTGCACTACCTACAACATGACCCTCGGATTGTCAGAATTAGAAGTAATGCTGACTACTGGGTTGCCACACTCTTAGATCCCCGGTACAAGTCAAAATTTGGCGAAATAATTCCTGCCATAGAAATGGACGCACGTATGCAGGAGTATCAGCAGAAGCTGTTACGCAATCTTAGCTCGGCTTTTCCACTAAACACCAGTGGTGCACAGAGTGAATCTCACAGTTCTAACTTGACAACCATGGGACTGTCGAGTCATCGTCACTCAAACTGTACCAGCAACACCGTATTTGGTGGTAACAGCATTTTTATGGAATAGTTTCATGAATTTTTTAGACCATCCTTTGCAAGGCCACAAGACACAAGACGTCTGACACATAGTCAACGCCCGGAGAGGATGATACAGGAGAATCTCCAAATGAATATCGATGCCATGACGCAACTGGAGCCTTGTTCATTTTGGGCTTCCAATCTGGAAAAATCGCCTGAGCTCGCCACTTACGCCTTGGAGATCTTGTCGTGTCCCGCAGCCAGCGTTCTCTCGGAACATGTCTTCAGTGCTGCTGGGTGTGTGCTGAAAGATAAGTGCACACGTCTGTCCAGTGACAATGTGGACAGACTAACATTCATCAAGATGAACAAGTCATGGATCCACAAGGACTTTTCTACCCCTGTGTCATCCTTGAAAGAGTAAAGGCTTGTGGATTTTTGATTGTGCTTCATGCAAATCAACATGTTACGTTTGCAACTGTGGGACAATTGATGGCCCTTAAGTGGTGTCTGTGGCCCAATTTTTGGAAAAAATGGAGACTCTGGTTGGAGTCCTCTTGCTGTGTTTTACATTATTTTAGAAGGGCATTACATGCCTATATCTGTGTCTTCTTCTCCTTTTACCCGTCCAGCTCTTTTGTTTCAGCATGAATACAGTCATATGAAAATGTTTGGGCACCCCTATTAATTTTAACCTTTTTTCTTTATAACAATTTGGGTTTTTGCAACAGCTATTTCAGTTTCATATATCTAATAACTGATGGACTGAGTAATATTTCTGGATTGAAATGAGGTTTATTGTACTAACAGAAAATGTGCAATCCGCATTTAAACAAAATTTGACTGGTGCAAAAGGTTAACATTAATAGGGGTGCCCAAACTTTTTCATATGACTGTATATGTACTTGGCACTTTTCCATGTGTTTGTGGTGTCTTCTGAGTTGTTTGTCACCTTTTGGACACCTTAAAAGGTGTTTTCTATGTGTTTTTATGTGTTTGTGTTTGCCTGCCATTGTTTTCAATGGGGTTCGAAGGTGTTCGTCGAACGTTCGACGAACACACCCGCCGTTCGACGAACCAAACCGAAGTTGAACACTAGGGGGGTAGCTCATCTCTACTCTCAAAGTAACTTCAAATGTGATGTGGTCCCTAAAAAAATAGTTTTGCAAATTTTTGGGAAAAATAAGAAAAAGCTGATGAACTTTGGACACTTCTAATTTCTTAACAAAGTTGCGCTGGTGTAAGGTAAACACGTTGGAAATGTTATTTATTAGCTACTAGAAGGTGGCCCGATTCTACGCATCGGCTATTCTAGAATTTACGTATTGTGTAGTTAATGTATGATTTTTGATATATATAGATGTTGTTGTGTGTAGTTACCAAGTGTTTGACAATTGTGACATTTTCGTCAAATTTCCAATATTTTCACAAATAAATGCAAAAAATATCGGCCTAAATTTACAACTATCATGAAGTACAATATGTCACGAAAAAACAATGGAGCTATAACCTATCAACGTGGCACTAGTCAGAATTGTAAAAAATGGCCACAACATAAAGGTGTTTTCAGGCCTGAGGGTAAATGGCTGTAAATTCAAATCTTTTATATACTAATATACCAGCTAACTTTACTCTTCGCCGGGTCTGAAGGCATGGACAGCACGTACACCACTGGGGAGAACAGACAACACAAAATTACAGCGCTGGGAGCACGAACAGTACTGGGTGGCAAGGACAGTGCTGGGGAGCACGGACAACACTGGGTGGCACAGACAGCGCTGAGGAGCATGGACAGTGTTGAGGGCACAAACAACGCTAGGGGACATGGATATTGCTGGGGAGCACGGACAGCCCTGGGGTCATGGACACCGCTGAGGTGCAGAGAACAGCACTAGGGGGCATTGACAGCCATGGGGGGGCACGGACAGCCCTGGGGGTGCACACAGCACAAAGGGTGTACACAGCACTGGGGGGTGGCACACAGCACTGGGAATGGCACACAGCACTGGGGAAGGGGCACACAGAACTGGGAGGCATGTACAGCACTGGGGAAGGTGATGCTGCTGCTGCTCCTCTTCTTCTGTGGCACGGGAGCACATCGTGTGCTAACCTCGCTCACAAAGTACATTCTTAGGATGCAGGCATTGGCCAGCATGTGAAAGGACTGATGAGCCAGCAGCAGTGTCTCCTGATGAGCCAGCCATAATACCTCCTCCTGGTGAGCCAGCTGCAATGCCTCCTCCTGCAGTGCCTCCTCCCAGCCACCAGAGGGAGATCTGTGCAGCCTGGGAGAAGGAGAGAGACGAAGACACAGAGCAAGGAGACTGTACAGAGAAGTGGTTGTCTGTGTCCAGGTCAGAGCTGAATACCTGGGGTGTTGGAGACAGCCTGTGGATGACTGTGTGAGCAGACCTAGAGAGCCTGATGATTGCTGCGTATAAGTAGATATAAATGGCAGAGAGAGAGAGCTGCTAAGGAGCCAAAACCTGAGGTGATCTGTCCCCGTGATTGCTGGTGCTAAAGACAACTGCTGGGGAGCCAACCCTGAAGTGATCTATCCCTGTGATTGCCGAGCCCTGAGAGAACTTCTGAGAGCCGAAAGCGCAGCGTATACCTCTTTGTACCAGATACCTTCCTGGATAAATACAGTGGAACAAAAAGTCCTGAGCTCAGGCCTGGCCTATATTTTTTTGTTTTTGCAGACAAGTGTGCACACTGACGTAGTAGTGGTTTTGGCGCCAAACCACATCTAATACAGTATATAACACGCAGCAGTCGCAGCTGCAGTACTGAATCTTACTGTTTGTGTATCTCTGCTAGCATGTATTTAACCCCAGGGTACTTTCCTGTGTTGCTTATATGTGTGGGGGAAGGGCAGGGAATTAGAGGTTCTCTTAAGATGTTAATTGGTGTGCTAGTACAGGGACAGCCCCTTAATACACCCAGTGATTTACACCTTCTAGTGCTTCCAGAAGTCCCTGGTTAGGTAATTGTTCCTAGTGGTTCCTGTCCTATTGGAATCAGTCCCTAGCCCAGCACGCTGATTCTGGTTCAGTAAAGGCCCCGTCACACTAAGCAACATCGCTAGCAACATCGCTGCTAACGAACAACTTTTGTGACGTTGCTAGCGATGTTGCTGTGTGTGACATCCAGCAACAACCTGGCCCCTGCTGTGAGGTCGTTGGTTGTTGCTGAATGTCCTGGGCCATTTTTTAGTTGTTGCTGTCCCGCTGTGAAGCACAGATCGCTGTGTGTAACAGCGAGACAACAACAACTAAATGTGCAAGCAGCAGGAGCCGGCTTCTGCAGAGGCTGGTAACCACGGTAAACATCGGGTAACCAAGAAGCCCTGTCCTTGGTTACCCGATATTTACCTTTGTTACCAGCCTCCGCCGCTCTCACTGTCAGTGCCGGCTCCTGCTCTGTGCACATGTAGCTGCAGGACACATTGGGTTAATTAACCCGATGTGTGCTGTAGCTAGGAGAGCAGGGAGCCAGCGCTAAGCATTGTGCGCTGCTCCCTGCTCTGTGCACATTTAGCTGCAGCACACATCGGGTAACTAACCCGATGTGTGCTGTAACTAGGAGAGCAGGGAGCCAGCGTTCAGTGTGCGATGCTCCCTGCTCTCTGCACATGTAGCTGTGTGCGCTGGTAACCAAGATAAATATCGGGTTGGTTACCCGATATTTACCTTAGTTACCAAGTGCAGCATCTTCCACGCGGTGCTGGGGGCTGGTCACTGGTTGCTGGTGAGCTCACCAGCAACTCGTGTAGCGACGCTCCAGGGATCCCTGCCAGGTCAAGTTGCTGGTGGGATCACTGGAGCGTCGCAGTGTGACATCTCACCAGCAACCTCCTAGCAACTTACCAGCGATCCCTATCGTTGTTGGGATCGCTGGTAAGTTGTTTAGTGTGACTGGACCTTAACCGGGTGTTTGTAGATTCCTTTGTGTTGATATTTGCTTTCTACACTAGTTTCCCTTCCCGTTTCCCTTATCGGGTTATAAACAGTTTGTGTTTAAGCCTAATCTGTTCTCATTCTTGTTCGTGGCCTCAGGGCCGGACTGGGACTGACATTCAGCCCTGGAACTCAAACCAAAGCAGCCCACATGCAAAAATCGCTTTCCAAAAAAATAACCATTTGCATTAGCATTGTGGTAAATTTAGCACTGCAATACATACTTGTACGCATGCAGCACCAGTACTGTAGCTGGAACTTGCCATAAAGATATGTTTAATTACCATAACAGAAAAGAGTCATGGTTTTAAATATTTTTTATTAAACGTATAGAATATACTAACATCATCCTTCTCAAAATAAAACAATTAAATATGTGCAGCATGTCATAAAGAAAAAAATTGACATAAAAATGTGCAATACACAAGGATTGTCCACTACTCAAGACATCCAATTCTCACTTAATATATTACCCCATGTAAAATAATATTCACCTATACTCGCCTCTGCTGATGGCCCTGTTTCAGCAAATTTGGTATGGAGTAACCTGGGGTTTGAATGACAATATGTTGCATCAGCCCTGCAGCTAACAAGTGGTTGCCAATGGGCTGCTTCACACCCACCATGGAAACTGATAAACAGATGTGCTGCTGCTCTTTCTCTGGATAAGAGTTCAGCAGTCCATTAGCAGCTGCTGATTGGCTGCAGGGCTCATGTGACATGTCATGCAAGCCCTAGGAGACCCAGCGCCGATGTAGCTGGAAAGGTGCCCCACCAGAGTTGGTAACAGTCTGTCATTTAGAAGGGGCAACATAGTAATTGAGAAGGCATTGTCTGTATAGTGGACAGCCCCTTTAAAAACAAAAGTGCAATGCTTCCAAGTCATCGAAACACTCAAGCTTATGTATGTAGTCAAATTATTT
Organism: Anomaloglossus baeobatrachus; assembly: GCF_048569485.1. Classification (NCBI taxonomy): domain Eukaryota; kingdom Metazoa; phylum Chordata; class Amphibia; order Anura; family Aromobatidae; genus Anomaloglossus; species Anomaloglossus baeobatrachus. The sequence goes on from NC_134355.1 coordinate 484,935,778, forward strand.
ATGAAGCAAAAATAAATAACATCTCCAAACACTGATTAATTGCATCAGTATTCTATGACTGTTTTGCAATTTTATACACCGTAATACCTGGAAAGTTATTTCCATGGAATAAAACTTTAAACATGATACTAGTGTGTTCCAAGCTCTCTAGATGTAGAAAACGTATTTTTACAGCATAGAAGTATTTATGTTACAAACAACATATAAATTGTTGCAATACTGCCACGTTACGTTAGCTTAATTCAAGTAAGTGCAACTGAATTTAAGTGCAACTCAAAAAACGCAAACCCATACAACTAAACAAACACTGATGTAACATACAAAATACTGTAAGGACCTATATGCCAGCTACTTTGCACATTCCTTCAGAACAATAGGAAGTTACCCTCATTCCCTAAAAATAAACCTGTGGTGATATACCTGTATACGGTAGTACACACCATTCCTGAGTTAAAGTCAATGTCAAAGTAAAAAAAAGAGAACTTCGTACAAGTACCGTATTGCACATCCTTTTTCTAATGTAATCAAAAAGGAATGGTGATATCAGATTACTTAAGGCATCAACAAACTTGACAACAGATTGCTTTTTTCAGACAGTTTGTCAATAATATCATCTCCATCAAGTTTCATCAGTATGTCCTTTTCTGTAGCCATTAGCATGAAAGATTCTAAATGATTCTGATTCATGCTATTTCTTAATCTATTCTTTATAAATTTCAAAGTCGAGAAGCTTCGTTCACAAGCAACTTGTGTAATGGAGAGACTTAGAAGAAATTTGTATGCCTGTCCAATGATGTTATAAGCATCAGTTAATAAATTGTAGCGCTGTAGTAACTGATAGACACAAAAAGAACAGTTCTTGCATGATGAGCAAGTTTTATTCACCAGTTCGGTGTCATCAGTGCTTTCATCTTCTGGACTGGTGTCTACTGCCACTCTAATATTGTATTCTTCTAATGGAGATTTCTTCAATTTCTCCCAGTGCGAAGCCAGGCTGTACAGCTCACTGCGAAGATTCTCGGGTGTTGCTCTCTCATCAAATGTAATCAATAGTTTGCTTGTCTCTTCCAAAGCAGGACTATTTAATCCATTTTCTCTTATGCTTTCAAAGTTCCTTGGATCAAGGCAGGCAAAGTCTGTATATATTGTCCCATTTGCTGAGAAACGTCTCTCCATGCTCTGTGTGACAACGTCCAAGATTACATTATGGACTTCCACCTCGTATGCAGTTACTGCATTTGCATGTACCTCATCATCCGCTACTTCACCTGCCATTCGTTTTTTCCTTCTAATTCTTTTCTCAGGCATAGAATTTTTGATTTCAATGCTAAATTCTCCATATTTCTCCTGAAGCTGGTCATTAGCCCATTTCACAAAATTATTTGCAGCTTCTTTGACATCATCAAATGATCTAGCACAGCTTTTTAGAGTCTCCTGTACGTCCATCACCATCCGATAAGCTGCTAAAATATCCATGCCCGATGTTTGTAGATACTTAGATAATGGAGTGGTTAGTTGAAATATGCGTAGAAAAATTTGGGCTGTAATGATCGTTTGATATCGAAGAAGGCTGTCACAGTATCCTTTCGCTTTTGCACGAGCATCTGCATTATTCTTGCTTGAATTATGGAAAATTGTAAGCACGACAATGAGGTAGACATATAAAGCAGAATCTGGCTTGCCAAAGGATCCAAAAACCTTTTTCAAAGCAACATCTTTTGACCACCAACGTGTTTCAGCTATTGTTGAAAGCTTGCGATGAAGAGGGTCCTGGCTTACGGTCTCCCACAAATTCATTTGAATATATGAGTCTTTAATGAACATTGCTACATCATTGAGCAGCATAAATAATGATGCACTTTGCAAAGTAGTCTTAGTGGTGTCTGACAAAACTAGGTTTAGGATATGTGAATAACACCACACATGTATTTGGCCAGGAGAGACAGTTGTTAACCAAGTGGAAAAGCCATTGTAAATCCCTTGCATATTAGCAGCTCCATCAGTGGAATTTCCAATGCATTTAGTCACATCTATGTTGCATGAAGTGAGAACTTTCATTAGAAGCTGGTGTATTGCTTCACCGGTGGTTAATCTGCAGTCAACTACAGCAAGTAGCCTTTCATGAATTTGGTTAGTGACCTACCGAATTATAACGGTCATCTGATCCTTTGATGTTATATCTTGTGATGTGTCAATTTGGATGGAGAACATTCCAGCATTTCTAACTTCTTTTTGAATAGTACTCTGAATAAGTTGCTTGATGGCATCAAGGATTCCATTTACAGTGTTTTTTGACAGCAACGTTATTAGAGATCCTCTTCCCCTAGCACCTTTGGAATGCTGCTGCTGGCTTTTTTCAATGCATTCATTTACATGTTCTTGCAAATAGACATCATACTTGCCTAACAGTAGAACTAGTTCCAGAAAATTGCCATGATCTAAACTCACATCCTTGAACGTATAGGCTGCCTCCGCTTTATCCCCTCTGTAGCTAAGTCCACATTTTCCAATCACCTTTATTATGTCTATCACCCTATGAAGTACTTGTCTTCTTTTTCGAACTTGCTCTCGGTGAATTGACATTTGGTTTTGAAGAAGAAGGCTCCCTATATCAGCACTGCTTGCCTTTAGAAAATATGCTTCAGCACTACTTCTGTGATTTTGACTTTTCTCATGCTCTTTCATTCTTTGATGAACGTGCTTGCGATCTTTGAACCCATACATGAATGGACCAGTTGAAGAAGATTTTGAAAATGCCAGACAGACAGTACAAAAAAATAATTTGTTGTCAGTGTCATAAGTTAGCCATCTTCGGTTTGTTTCATCTTTGTGAAAGAAAGCTTTTTGTAAATTAGGATCTTGTGTATCTTGTTTAGGGTGATATTTCAAAAATAAAGACAATTGGACTTTTGAAGGACGTGCAAAATAGTTGATGCTTTCTCCAGAGGTGGGTTCCACACTGGAAGAAGCATTATCTGATGGTGGATACACATTGGAACATGGAGCAACAGATTGAGCAGTTGAATCCACATGTACAATACTGGATACCGATGCAACTGGCTCAGATGCAGTACGTGGTGGAGAGGGATCTCCAAGTACCGCCCTATTTAATATAACCTCTGGTTCAGCATCACTTGAAGAATAATCTAAACTAGTTACTTCTTGAGATGTTATTTCAGTTTCTGTAAGAGGCAGATTAGCAGCTGTTTGTGCTGTGGCTTGACCAGTTGTGCCACGTGAGAACAAGTCTGATAACATTGCACATTTTGCAGCATCAGCTTCTAGTCTCCTCTTCCTTTTTTCCCTGACCTTCTCTGCGCCACCTTTCCTTTTTTTAGCAGTGTTTGGAGTAAAAGCAAGCTGTGAATGAAATAATGAAATATAATTGCTTTGTGTAACCTAAGTTAGGCTATGTCCACACTTCAGTTTTTTCCTGATCAGATCCGATCAGTTTTTGTGTGCCAAAACCAGGAGTGAACCTTGCAGAGAAAAACTATAATTGAAAGATTGACTCCTGTTCTGGGTTTTGGAGTCACTACTGGTTTTGGAACACAAAAAACAGCAGGGGTTATATACAAGCAGGCAGCCCCCCAGCAGGGGTTATACGGGCAGCCCCCCAGCAGGGATTATACAGGCCCCCCAGCAGGGGTTATATACAAGCAGCAGCCTCCCAGCAGGGGTTATACAGGCCCCCAGGCAGGCCCCAGCAGTGCCACCTTCCACCCTCACCCCCCCCCCCCGTCCCTGCAGCCCCAGTCCAGATGTTGGCGGGTTGGCTTACTGCTGTGCTCAGGAGCCTGATGGAGCGGGGCAGAGATTCCAGTGTCCGCTAGCTGCCGGGTGTCTTCTCAGCCAGGTCAGCTCCAGCCTCCTCCACTCTGCCACTGCGCACACAGGGAGGGAGCGAGACAGCCAGGGCTCCTCGGGGACAAGTGCCAGTCCCGGCCGGTGGGGTCACGCCGCCGGTGTCCGCCCGCGTTTTGCCGGTTCGTGGGAGGGAGAGAGAGAGATGTGTGTGCTACAGCTGCTCTCACTCTCCGCCTACAAAGAACGCGCTGGGCGCCGGCTGATTTCGTCACAGCCGGGCCGCAGCGCAGCAGCAGGTCTGAGAGAGTGAGAGACTGTGTGAGTGATGCTGTGCGACTGCGACCAGTGACGTCAGTGGTGGCGCACTGGCGGTAGAATACCGGCGGCGGCCAGCAGCATTGAAAATTGGCGGCGGGGGCCGCTCACCGGACCCCGCCGCTATAGTGGCGGCCGGCGGGTGGCGGCAGCCACAAAATAATTTTAAACAGCAGGCAGTGCGGGAGAGGCGGGGGGCAGCCCCCCCACCCCTCCACCGGCCAGCCCACCGGGAGAAGTCCCGCCCCTCCCGCCTGTCAGTCCGGGCCTGCGTGGCCTGCTGTATCCTGGGAGTAACCTCTCATTTTCAAAAGTGTGAGGACTCAATGGTATGCACAAAGAGCATTTGGTAGTGAACACTGCGTGCGTGTCCTTGCTGCACACGTAGCACTTTACAGGGCTGGCAGCCGGCAAGATGCGGCTGTCAGCCCAGAAACTTCGGTCCCCAGGAATCTGCCTCAGAAAAGATCATCATGGGCCACATGCAGTCTGTGAGCCAGAAGTTCCCCACTCCTAGCCAAAGAAGTTGTATCCAGAGGTTGTCTTTTCACAATAGACGTATGAGTGCTGCTAGCATTTCTGTAGAAGTTATAGGGGGAATCAGCCTGTCAGTGCTCAGACCATACGCTGCACACTGTATCACATTGGTCTGCATGGCTGTCGCCTAAAAAAGGAAACCTCTTCTAAAGATTATGCACAAGAAAACCCACAAACAGTTTGATGAGGAGGACAAACAGACTAAAGGCCGCTTTACATGCTACAGCATCGCTAAATTGATTTCGTTGGGGTCACGGAATTTGTGACGCACATCCGGCCGCTTTAGCGATGTTGTTGTGTGTGAGACCTATGAGCGATTTTGAATCGTCGCAAAAACATTCAAAATTGCTCATCGGTGACATCCCCCCTTAATCTCGATTATCATTGCTGCTGCTTGGACGATGTAGTTCCTCGTTCCTGCAGCAGCACTCATCACTATGTGTGACACCGCAGGAACGAGGAACCTCACCTTACCTGCGGCCGCCCGCTATGAGGAAGGAAGGAGGTGGGCGGGATGTTACAGCCGTTCATCTCCGCCCCTCCACTTTGATTGGGCGGCCGCTTAGTGACGTCGCTGTGACGCCGAACGGACCGCCCCCATAGAAAGGAGGCGGTTCGCCGGTCACAGCGACGTCGCTAGGCAGGTAAGTAGTGTGACGGGTCTGTGCAATTTTGTGCGCCATGGGCAGCGATTTGCCCATGTCGCACAAACGATGGGGGCAGGTACGCATGCTAGCGATATCGGTAACGATATCGCAGCGTGTAAAGCGGCCTTTAGGACATGGATTACTGGAACCAAGTCCTGTGGTTTGATGAGACCAAAATAAAGTAATTGGGTTCAGATTGTGTCAAGCGTCTGTGGCGGCAAACAGGTAAGGAGAACAAAGACAAGTGTAGCTTGCCTACAGTCAAGCATGGAGGTCTGAGTGTTGTGTTTTTGGGCTGCATGAGTGCTATGGCATACTGAAGCAGAGCATGATCCCCTCCATTTGTATTCCAATACGATAACGACCACAAACACATCTCCAAGACAACCACTGCCTTGCCACTCAAACTGCGGGTAAACGTGCTGGACAGACCAAACAAGTGTCCAGACGTAAACACTATTGAGCATATGTGGGGCAATCTCAAAGGTGGAGGAGTGCAAGGTCTCCAACATCCACCAGCTCCGTGAAGAGGATTCCAGTGGCTACTGTGAAGCTCTAGTGAACTCAATGCCCAAGTGAGTTAAGTCAATGTAGCGCCCCTGAGAACCTCAGGGCACTACAAGGAACTGCATCCTCTAGGGGATGCAGGACCTACCCCTTGGGACCTGGAATACCAGTGCCGATTCCACCAACACACACCTAAAATCCTAGTTCTCCTCTCCACACTGGGCATAAAGGGTTAACCATCTAAGGGCATGGTCGCCATGGGAACGAGTCCCTGGTGGGAGGGGTCAGGGAATCGGTGGCAGTCAGAGAAGTTGGGAGAACACAAGTGAGGTGTGCGGACGTGCCTGAGCTGGGTCTGTGTAATGTGACCCCGGGGGCACAGGAGAGAGGTCGCCAGGATGGGAACCTGTCAGGTGCAAAATGCACCCAGAACCACGAGCAGTTCTGGGTGTTTATTGTTAATCCTTGCCTAACAGTCCCTAGCACAGATAAAGAGATCTTTAGAAAAAGTATTTCTAAAGATTTTTTTATCTTATGCTAATGAGCACGGGGACTTGTCCCAAGGGTGTTACTTTCCCCGACTAGCCGCCCTCTTAGCATGTTAGCATGCCCGCAGGGGTGTACTAACATGCTATTCAATTCAGCATCACCAGCGATGACGAAATGCCTGTCTTTGCTGTGACCGAGCATGCCTGGCACTTCTGGTCTTGCGCAGTATGAAGCCGTGTGTATGTGGCTTCAGGTCTACTCTGCATGACCAGAAGTGCTGGGACATTTAGCTCAGCGTTCAATGTAGACACAAGTAGGCACATCGAGTGAAAATGAAAAGGGGAAAATTCAGCTCACCTCTCTTCACTCCAGGATACCACCACCGATGCACGGAGACGCCCTGGCCCGGGCGGAAGGAACATTCAGAAATGGAAGAAGAAAAAATACAGCATCGCAGTGGAGATGTAAAAATATAAAACTTGATTTTATTATAATCCGTTAAAAGCGTAAATGCAAGGGGGATACACAAAAAAACACACGGGAACAGTGCTATCCTATGCGTTTCAACCTTGCGGTGTTAGTCTTTTTTTTGTGTATCCCCCTTGCATTTACGCTTTTAATGGATTATAATAAAACCAAGTTTTATATTTTTACATCTCCACTGCGATGCTGGATTTTTTTTCTTCCATTACAGGTAGGCACATCAGCACTGGTGGCGCTGCATTGAATAGCATGTTAGTACACCCCTGTGGGCGTGCTAACATGCTAAGAGGGCGGCTAGTCGGGGATATAACACCCTTGGGACTAGTCCTCGCGCTCATTAGTGTAACGCCCTGGAAAACCAGGTAGATGTACACATAGGCCCACCGCATAACACATATCCCACAAAGGGTTAAATCAGCTGACCTGAAACCCTAGTCACCCCCCTCAGGGAAGGACAGACATACCAGTGGGCGGGACCAGGCAATTAGGAAATGCCCACCTAGGGGTCTAGAGAACCCGGGGTGGGAAAACAGTCAGATTAAGTGAACGTTCAAGTGGAAGTTGGGAGTGGAGGTGCCAAGCTGACAGGCGTCAGGGTCGGAGCCCTGACGTACAGGCTAGGTGGCAGACAGTAGCCAGAGTCTGCAGGAGACGGGAAAACGGTTGCCGGAGATCCGAAGTGGACCGGGACAGGGTTGTAGCCCGCCGGTACCGACAGCAGAGAACCGACCCGGAAACCGTGTGAACAGAGGGGGTGCTTGGACCCTGAAGCCAGGACCAGCACCGACGGCCTAGCTAATTAACCAATTGAGGGCAGGATTTTAGGTCCTGTCCCAACCTACAACACATGTGCATTCTACACTCCTTTCCATTTGTGGTACGCAATTTTAATTTCCTAAAGTGCTGACACTTTTAGGGGCATACAACAATTGTCTGGGATACTACCTTAGTGTTACTTTGCTGCCAAGCAAGGTACAACACATGTGTATTCTACACTCCTTTCCATTTCTGGAACGCAATTATTAACTGCAGGTAGTCCAGCCAATCTGTGACGAAGGTGCATGCGTGGATATAATGTTGCCTTCATCCAATGGTGGTTCTCTCGATGTCTAACAGCTCAACAATAACATCTGTTTCCACTTCCAAAACAAGTAACGAACTGCCAATCACACTCCCGCTTACGGGTAAAGGGGTGGAAGTTCAGTGTGAAAAAGCATGTGTGACTGCTGTCCCCACAGTCACAGAGGATGAAGAGCACGCAGATGCACTTGATGGGGCAGGCGGTGGTTGCACAGGCACGCTAGGCCGCATTGTATCACAGTGAAATTCCCATTGCGACTTATGCTTCATTTTAAGTCGTGTACAGGGTGGGCTCCCCAGTATGCAGCAAAACCACGCAACAGGAAAAGGACTCTAGGCAGTTGGGTTGATAAATGATTGTTTAACTTTCCCAAAACAAACAATAAGAACCATGCATAAAATTGAAATAATAGAACAATCTATTCTGTTGCCTACTACCTGCTAATCCCTCTGCGTAGCAGCAGTAATTGTGTGTTTGTGCGTGTGTGTGTGTGTGTGTGCGAACACGATTTACCAGTGGCACATCACAAGAGCTTCCAAGTTATCTACCTAAACATAGACAAAACACATTACCCCCCTGAATAATCCTTGTTAGCTGAAGCCTCACAAATAAGGCAGATGATAACAGTGTGAATGCAAACCACACAGCTCTGCAACACAGTCATGGAAATCTTGAAAAGCAACAGTCAATGCAAACATGTGTCGCTGTCCCTCTATGATTTAAACTGTACGTGACAATTTGACAGTGCAGAGGCAGCAAGTCTTATTGTCTATATAGTCGGCCTACCCAAAACAGATATGTGTTTTGATAATAAAACAAAGTGTTGCGTGCACGCATTACTGTCTGGGCACAGCCTACCGTACCCGGGTACTGTGATGTCCAGTTGCCAGAAATACAGACTTTACGCTCCTCTCATGGTAAACAGTATAGACAGCACCGGAAGAATGTTGGTCTGTGGCACAGGATGCTGCTCACTGGCGTTACGGTGCTCCTCATCAAAGTACAACATGACTCCCCTCACAATTGAACGAAGTGTTTCCGTGGTGGCTCCTTGCTATAACACACACCTTTAGCTTTTCCTTCTGTTCATAGACAGCATCTCCAAGTCCACACCCGAAGACCAATTTGCTATTGCTATAGTGACCAAACAGACAAAGGCAGATCCAATAAAACAGCAGCCCCTTGTGTGTAGTCTGCAACAATGCATGCAATGAACGGCAAATAAGCATGTTGCATTGACAGCGGCTAAACCTGAGCAATACACCTTCACGCTTTCAATTCATATCCATGTGACACTTCATGGAGGAAGTACTCAAAGGTGTGAGTTTTTGCCTTCTACTTAGAGATTGTTGACAAATCTTACAGATTCCATGACTTGGGTGATCCTTTGCGATGTCTAAAAAGTCCCAGGCTAGGCAAGGCTTACAGCCCATGCGACCTGCATAGCCAACACGACTTCTGCTCAGAGGCAAAGTTGTGGCCCAGGATTCAATTGTTGACGTGCTTCCAGTACTTTGTCTCTGGCCAGGAAGACGCATTGTAACCTCGTCGTCAGTAGCATCCTCCTCCACCTCCTCTGCTGACCTCATCGACTGGCTGACTTTGGTTTGACAGTAAGTGTGGTCTCCAACCTCATCAATCACCCTGTGTGTTTTCATTCCCCTCGTCCTGAGTCCTCTGAGACAACCTCTTCCTGCCCTGACCGAATAGTAAAGTTGTCGTTCCAATCAGGTATCTGTGTCTCCTCATTATGTTCCCCATTGTCTCCACCAGGAGGATTTACTGTTTGGAAATGAGGGTGTAAATTAGGCTCAGCACCTTCTTCATCGGGGCCTGGATCCGACACACAAAGCTTCTGGCCATCTGTGCAGATCATTTCTCCTGTCTCCTGGAACTCATTACCTCAACACGTCAGATTATCTGCTACACCCGCAAGCTTCAAACGGAATCTGAAAATTCATCTGTTCAGAAATTACTATAACCTTCAATGACACCACCACCGTGTGTACCTGACGCCCAATCTACACCACACCTACTGTTTCCTCCCCAAAATCCTTTAGAATGTAATCCCACAAGTTCAGGGCCCTCTTCCCTATGTACCAGTCTGTCTATTTTTACTTGTATATGTATTCTGTATGTAACCCCCTTATCATGTACAGCACCATGTAATCAATGGTGCTCTATAAATAAATAATAATAATAATAATTTCCTTCTCTGTACTCACTGCAGCTTTGGAGCACACATCTGATTACCAGGCTATAGTGTGACTGAACAGCTCTGCAGACTCAACCATCTCTGTTACCCCATACTCAGCAGGGCTGGTGGAAACTTGAGAGCTGTTAGGAAGCAAGTGTGATTGGGTTGACACCACAGAGGAATGGAGTATTTGGGATCTTGAACTTGAGGTGGAGGAGAGGCCACTTTATGGAGCACTTGAGATCCATTGAAGCAGCTGCTGTTTTGGTGCCTCATCTACAATTGTTAGCGATGGTCATGTCCGTGAAAAAAGGGATCATATCAGATTATCCATGGGGACAAGTACACCTGTTCTTTTGGCTGGTATTTGTTGTTACAAAACGGTGCCGCCTTAAACGCAAGCAGCCTGCTGCGGTTCCAGTTGCGCCCAGGCATCAGCTGCTATTTAGGGCTGTGCCTTGGGTTGTCCAGCTGGCTGATTTCTCCTCCACGTGTAAGTGTGGAGAGGCGGCTAGTGCGCATGCGTGTGCCGATTTACCCCAGCCGCAGACTAAGTACAGTGTTTCGCCTACTGAGTATGGTCAGCCTGACTGTGCCATTCCTGAGGCTAAAGGGCGCTTTACACGCTACAGTATATCTTACGATGTGTCGGCGGGGTAACGTCGTAAGTGACGCACATCCGGCATAGTAAGTTACATTATAGCATGTAACAGCTACGTGCGATTGCGATTGAACGGTAAAACTTTCATCGCATACACGTCGTTGAATCCTGAAATATTGCACGTCGGGTTGTTCAATGTTCCCGAGGCAGCAGACATCGCAGTGTGTGACACCACGGGAACATTGAACAGATCTTACCTGCCTCCCGCGGCTCCCGGTGGCAATGAGGAAGGAAAGAGGTGGGCGAGATGTTTACGTCCCGCTCAGCTCTGCCCCTCCGCTTCTATTGGCCAGCTGCCGCGTGACGTCGCTGTGACGCCGAACGTCGTTCCCACTCCAGGAAGTGGATGTTCGCCGCCCACATTGAGGTCGTATGGTAGGTAAGTACGTGTGACGGGTGGTTACTCTACAAATTGAATGTGCCGCACATACGATGGGGGCGGTTACGATCGCATACAATATCGTATGCTTAATCGTAATGTGTAAAGCAGGCTTTAGTCTTCATTTCGGGCTACAGCGTATGCTCCCACAATTAAGGGGGCTTTACACGCTACGATATCGTTAATGTTTTGTCATCGGGGTCAAGTTGTTAGTGACGCACATCCGGCGTCATTAACGATATCGCAGCGTGTGACACTGACCAGCGACCTTAAGCGACCTCAAAAATGGTGAAAATCGTTCACCATGGAGAGGTCGTCCCAAACTCAAAAATCGGTAAGGGTTGTTTATCCGGGTGGTTCATCGCTCCTGCGGCAGCACACATCGCTATGTGTGACACCGCAGGAGCGAGGAACGTCTCCTTACCTGCCGCCGGCTACAATGCGGAAGGAAGGAGGTGGGCGGGATGTTATGTCCCGCTCATCTCCGCCCCTCCGCTTTGATTGGCTGGCCGCTTAGTGACGTTGCGGTGACGTCGCTGTGATGCCGACCGTCCCTCCCCCTTGCAGGAGGGATTGTTCAGCAGTTACAGCGACGCCGCCGACCAGGTAAGTATGTAACGCTGCCGTAGCGATAATGTTCACTACGGCAGCGATCACAAACAATTGCATGCGCGACGGGGGCGGGTACTTACACGCTCGCTATCACTACAAATTGCTAGAGATATCGCTACCGTGTAAAGCCCCCTTTAGTGCGAAAAGCCTCTTTGCACAGGTACTTGCACTCCGTGACAGGTCTAAGTCCTGTGTTGTGCCTAGACAGCATGCTGAAGCTGATAGTCTTTTTTTGGAGACTGTATTTCATGCTATTGAGCATGCTCAGGCACTTACTGCATCAGAGGCTAGGTCCGGTAATGAAGTCTTTGGCCCTGCCCCTGATGTTGGGGGCCCATATAGACCACAGGGCATCAGGTGTCCTGATGATGTGGCCAGGCCACTCCCAACTGGCTTGCAGAGGCCCGCCCCTATGACTTGTCACCTCATTATTGAAGGTCAGACGATCACTGGTGAGGTGTTTGTGTCGTGGCAGCCATGAGGTCATCATTGAAGTGGCGGTTCCGAATAGGACGCTAGTTATGCCACTCATGACGTGTCACTCTGCTTTTGTCTCCAGGAGGTACATTGTGGTCCACCCTGGTTTGGGGCGGACCCAGGTTATAAAAGGGGCTGGAGCCAACAAGGAGTTGCGCAGTCTTCTATTATGCTCCGAAAGAGCACACCTCCATGTCTTAAACCCATTGCGGCTTTAGGCCAGAGGTAGGCAGGGATAGGGCGTCGATGCAGGCCGCCACCACAGTTGGTAACGCAGAACGGTTAAGACAAGCTCCTGTCCTACCAGTCCTGCTAGTGCAGCCCAGTGGCATTAACAGGCCTGCTCCTGCTGATTCGCCTGCTGTCCACAGGTGTGGCCCCTACGCACACGGACAGTGTACTCAATGGCCCCTGTGTTGTTAACAGGGAGTTCCTGGGCTGGGTGGGCGTGTGGACCCTGTGACGCTAACAGAACTCCCAGTCTCCAGATCCGAGTGTTGTCTAACTCGGTTCAGACTACTATTAGTTTCAGAGCCACCCAGCTCTGGATCCTCCACCTAACCTTCCAGTTGCCAACCCTCCTTTTCCATCTGGGAGCACGGTGGACACCGACTGCCGATGGGGATATATACCTTTCTCTTTCTTTTCTTAGTAATTTTTGTTATATAGCGGTAACATAGCATATACCACCTTATCCAAATCTGCCAGTCCCACCGTAACAGATGGTGTTTCTTCAGCAAATGTTACTGTTGCTTAACCACGAAACCCACGGACAAAAACCTTTTTCCCCTTTCCAACACACCTGTTCCCCTTTCCACCAGCATCTGTCCTTTTTCAACTCATTTTGTATATGACCAAAAGTGCAACTCTGCAGGGACACCGTACTCAACGCCATCTCAGCAAAGCAGCCAGCCCTCGGTCCCTCAGATGTGTTCAAGTAAAAGACCATTTCCTCCTATCCATGACAAAGCGTTGAGATTCACTCTGTGCAGCACTGGTGTTTAGTGGAAAAGCAGATCTAAGATTGCGTACCACCTTCTGCTGATACTCCTGTATACGTGTGTCCCTTTCTATGGCTGGAATTATTTTGCCAAATTTTGTCTTGTACTGGGGATCTAACTGTGTGGCAACCCAGTAGTCAGCATTACTTGGAATTCGTACAATTCGAGGGTCATGTTGTAGGTAGTGCAGCAAGAAGGCGCTCATGTGTCTTGTGCATCCAGGAGGACAAAGTCCTTGGTGTGTTGGTGGCGGAGAGGTGAGAATCGTGCCTCCATCCTCTGCCCTCTCCCCCCAACCTCGCACAACCGAAATGTGAGCAAACTCTCACTCATCTGCTGAGTCTTCCATGCCCATCGCCAGTTCGTCCTCCATTTCTTCATGGGCTCCTGCACCTTCCTCAACAGTTTTGCTGATTCTATGCACCCTTGTTATTCCCTCTCCCCCACCGTCCCATGACTGCCGTCTAGGTGCCGCTGACCGTCTGGACCTTGTAGATCTTGTTATCCCTTCCGCATATGACTCCTCCTGTACTTCCTCCCCTTCCTCTTGTCCCAACACCCGACTCCGAATAATGCTTACAGTGTGCTCCATCATGTAGATGACCAGAATTGTCACCCTGAGAATGGCATCGCCAGTGCTAAACATCGTCGACATTTGTAAACTGTGTAGAAGAGTGCATAGGTCCTTGATCTGACACCACTCCAGCAGTGTGATCTGCACCACCTCTGGATCAAGTTAGACCAGGGTATACGTCATAACGTACTTCAGCAGGGCTCGGTGGTGCTGCCACAGACGCTGCAGCATGTGCTGTTTCAAATTCCTGCGTGTTGGCACATCGCATTTCAGGGGTTGAACCGCCAGACCAAAAGACTTCTGGAGCGATGAAAGTTGTTGAGCTGCTGGATGCGAACGATGGAAGTGAGCACATAGCGAGCGTGCCCGCTGTACAAGGACATGTAGGCCGGGATGGTGGTTTAAAAATTGCTGGAGAATCAGATTCCACACGTGAGCCATAGAAGGCACGTGTGTCACATTGCCCTGACGAAGGCCCGCAGCCCGGTTTGCATCATTGCCGCACACGGCTGTTAAGTCACCACTGGAGTCCGCTCCATCAATTTGTACTCCGGTCGCCAGGTGACAACGTGTTCCTTTCGTGCATAGTGCTGATGATGTGAGAGGAGTCAATGCCAGCAGCGCAGCTGGTCGCAGGTTATGCTCACCCACTGGGCTGCGTTACCTTGACAGATGCAGAACCACTGGCTGAATGTAGGTGGTGGGTGTCTCACAGATGAAGTACCATCATTCAGCTACAACCAATGGGACGACACCTGTCTGCTGACCACTGCCACACATAGCTATGAACCTCTGGTTACTGTTACCCCCAGTTCTGTTTTGTGATTTTGTGTGCTTGTTTCCTGACAACTTTTCCTGCCTGCTGTTTATGTACCTCGTTGGCCAATCCGCATTTCACCTGTGCTTGTTTTCTGATTAAGTCCTGGCCTTCCCATTCTGTTCCTGTTCCTCAATTAATGTTTTGACCCTGCCTGACTACTACTCTCTCGGACTGCAGCATTCCACAGGTATTGATCACCTTGGGCCCTGGGTAATTCCAAATCCCTGTATTGGGGTTAAAGGGTTTAAGGTTTCTGGGGGTCCTGGTTGGTGAGTGGCTTCCCTCTAGCATATCCTTTACAGCCTGTTTGAGTGTGTCGAGCCAGGCAGGCATTACACGTGCCCTCTGCAGAAGACCATGTAGGCCGGGATAGTGGTTTAAAAATTGCTGCAACCAGGTTCAACACGTCAGCCATACAAGGCACATTGCCCTGAAGAAGGGCCGCAGACTGGTTTGCATCATTGTCGCACCCGGCCTTCCCTGGCTGCTGGTTGAGTGGAGACAACCATTGATGAAACTCAGTCTCACTCTCCAGAGCTTACCGTCCACAACTCCTCAGCGGTGTGACTCACATTTCCCAGACATTTCTAAGTAAAGAGTCGACCGCATCATGCTGTTGAGCTCTGCTGCCAGCATAGTAAGGAGGTGTGTGGGATTCCTTGTGCGCAGTTACAACACGGGTGGCCTGACCACACAGGGTTTGGGCCGAGGTGGAGGACCCACACGAGGTTGAGGAGGCAGAAGCAGTGGAGGAACTTGTACATACAGAGGAAGGATTGACACACAACTCGTGGGCACGGCAAGACTTGTACAGCAGACCCTTCTCCATCTCTCACCATAGTTACCCAGTGTCCAGTCAGCGATATGTAACTCCCTTGTCCATGCTTACTGGTCCAAGTATCTGTGGTGAAATGCACCCTGTCACACACAGAGTTTCTCAAGGAATCGGTAATGTTGTGTGCGACCTGCTGTGGTAGCGCGGGCACGCCTTTCTTGGAGAAGGCGTGGCGACTGGGCATCGGCTCTTGGGGCACTGTGATGGGCATAAGGTCTCGAAAATCCTCGGTCTCAAAAGGGTGTAAAGGCAGCCTTTCTGTAGCCAACAAGTTGCAGTTGCTGAAACTCAACCTCTTAGGCATGTCATGCCCTTCGAAAATCATGTAAAACACAGCGAGGGGACTCCAACCACATTCTCCCTCATTTCCACTAATTGGGTCACACATACACACACACACCCCACTTGACTGGCATCATTTGACCCCCATTTTCAAAATGAAAAAGATGCTTTGCATAAAGCACTCTCAAAAATACACGTGCCTTTCGCCTCCCCTGGATGACCCAGGGGAAGAAAAGTCCTCTGTGACCCATGACTTGTTCATCTTGGTTCTTTTTTCAAAAGCGAGGGGACTCCAACCAAAGTCTCCCTCGTTTCCACTAATTGGGCCACACACACACAAACCCCACTTCACTGGCATCAGTTGTCCCCCATTTTCAAAATGAAAAAGATGCTTTGCATGAAGCACTCTCAAAAATACACTTGCCTTTCGCCTCCCCTGGATGACCCAGGGGAAGAAAAGTCCTCTGTGAGGCATGACTTGTTCACCTTGGTTCATGTAAAACACAGCGAGGGGACTCCAACCACAGTCTCCCTCGTTTACAAACATTGGGCCACACACATACACACACAAAAATACACGTGCCTTTCCCCTCCCCTGGATGACCCAGGGGAAGAAAAGTCCTCTGTGATCCATGACTTCCTCATTTTGGTGAACGTTAGTATGTCCACATTGTCAGTGGACAGACGCGTGTGCTTATCTGTCAGCACACCCCCAGCAGCACTGAAGACAGGTTCTGAGAGAACGCTGACTGCGGGACACGACAAGATCCCCAAGGCATACGTGGCGAGCTCAGGCAATTTATCCAGATTGGAAGCCTAAAATGAGCAAGGCTCAAGTTGCACAGTAATGGCATCGATGTTCCCTTGCATATACTCATATATCTGTGTCTCCTCCTTTCCTTGTCCAGCTCTTTTGTTTTCGCATGAGTATATGTCCTTGTCACTTTCCCATGTGTTTGTGTTGTGTTGTGAGTTGTTTGTCACTTTTTGGACACCTTTGTGGGTGTTTTCTACGTGTTTTTATGTGTTTGTGATTGCCTCCCATTGTTTCCTATGGGGTTCGAGTGGTTCGACGAACCGGTTCGCCGAACTGAACTCGAACACGACCTCCGTTCGACGAACCAAGCTCGAGCCGAACCGCGACCGGGAATGTCAGGGAATGGTTCGAGGAGTTGAATGGGCTGGAACGTATGGAGTCTCTTATGGCAGATGATGGGGACAAGTGGGACAAGTACGCTGCCACCTGGCTCTCGTGGACTCTTTTCCGGGAGGGCCCTGATTGTACCTCCTGGCTAGGTTAGACAGATTGATGGTATGTGGCTCCCTTGTCTCCAGTCATAGAGGTGATTGTCAGGAGAATAGTGGATGAGGATCATTTTGCCCCATTGGAGTCGAGTGTCCCTGGCGGGGTGCTCTTGGTTTACCCATCCTCCCCCTTTTTCTTCCTCTCTCCTTACCTTCCGTTTCCTCTTGTTATATTTTTTTCTTCTTACTCTTTTATTCTGAATTATATCTAGTCTTTACAAAGGGATTCTAGTTTAACTCATATCTATACAGCTGTTTAACCACAATTTTTAGTGTGGACAAGTTTTTTTACTACATTGGTTTTAAATGGTAATACTTATTATGCTTCTTTCGCTAAGATTGATGATACTTCTTTTTTGACTACTCAGATACTCTTAAGGCCTCCGACACACTTCCGCATAAAAAACGTACGTGTCTCATGTTTTTCGGGTCCGTGTTCCGTTTTTTATGGGCGTTTCTCTGGTACGTGTGACATCCGTGTGATGGCGTATGCTCGCCGTGTGTACGTGTGTAATGTCCGTGTTAGCGTCAAATACGTGGTGTCCGTGTGACTTCCATTTTTAAGGATCCGTTTTCCCTTACAAATTACGTTCTCAATGCATCATCATGAGATACTGGTGTGTTTAATTGGTCAATTACCTCGCATAATTGTTTTTTTTTTTGGGTTAAACATTATTTAAACTCAGTTTATCTGGATCCTTTGACTTATTATACAGACTCAAAAATGTCTCTATCAAATGAAGCAACTAAGTATCTGCTATGGTTGATATCTAGGAGATTGGTGTAAGGCGAAATATGCTTGAATATAACCCAACTTTGGAAAAAAGGATGTGAATCCACACCCTAGTTATGCTTCGGAAATCGCATGGACATTTTCACACTCTATATGGTGAAATGAGAAAATTTCCCACAAAATTCCATTCCTACTGCCGTATAAGCGTAACGTCCTTTGATACCATCCTGGACCTTGTGCGTCACCATCTGCAACTCAGGACACCTGTATGTGTCTCAGCATCTCCCCAGAGGAACGCTTA
The DNA here is from genome assembly GCF_048569485.1 of Anomaloglossus baeobatrachus. NCBI lineage: Eukaryota > Metazoa > Chordata > Amphibia > Anura > Aromobatidae > Anomaloglossus > Anomaloglossus baeobatrachus. Next base: position 484,953,821 of record NC_134355.1, read on the forward strand.
TTGGTTACTTTACGGTATGTGTTCTATATCCAATTCATACTTGTTAAAGTTGGGATATAAAGTTGAGTTAATTAAAAGCGATAAGTCTAGTCCTATATGTAAATGCATAATCCTATATTTGTTAAAAAAAACAAATGTAATATCATAATTTCAGTGTAATGACTTGGTTTGTTTCATCAGTCATACCTTGTAGTCATTTTATATTAAAAAAAAGTGAGAAGTCAAGATTTTTTCAAACTTGTTTATTTAACATAAATTAAATTTAGTTTCCAATATGGAAAATATTGCATTTCCTTTGTGTTGGTTTTTAAATGCATAAAACAAAATAACATAACTGTATGTATCCAGACATTGAAATGCACATTTTTCAAGTAAACATGCTCAAAATAAGCAAGACAAATACTAATATCATTTCCTTGTCAGTTGTAGATTCCTTGCAACATGACAATCCATCAGCAGTCTTCATTTAGAATTTTTATTGGGAAGATCAACAATTGGCATAATAATACTGCATAGCTGCACTGTGCTATGGGAGACCCTTAAGCATCATGTCATGCAGCAGCCGACATCAGAGGATTGGATGCGTATTTCAGAAGATTTTTTTGAGAAAACAACCTTTCCTAATTTTATTGGCGCCTTAGACGGCAAACATATTAGAGTGAAGAAACTACCTAACTCTGCTTCAAGATTTTTTAATTTTCACAAGTACTTTTCTGTTGTAATTCTTGCTTTGGTTGACACTAATTACTGTTTTATTTTTGTGGATACTGGGGCCTATGGCAGTGCGTCTGATGCACGAATTTTCAGAAGTTCACGTTTATCACGGCGAATAATGTGAGAAAATCTAAATTAGCCAGCACCAGGCCTCTACCTGGTACAAATGGACCTAATGCACCCTTTGTCATTGTTGCAGATCAGGGGTTTGCCTTGTCTAGGCATTTGATGCGTCCATATCCAAGACGTGGACTAGACAGATCAAAAGCCCAATTTAATAGCACCTTGGCCAGAGCATGTTGCTATGTTGAACGTGTGTATGGCATTTTGGCTTCAAGATGGCGCATTTATCAAACCACCATCCAGCTCCAACCAACCACTGTCAAGGCTGTCATTAAAGCTACAGTAATTTTACATAATTACTGTAGATTGAACGAAAGCAATGACGATGATTTCGAAGATTTGCCAGGTCTTAATGCCCCATTAGTAAGTAATGGAAGTTTAAGATCCAATTTGGCCACATCTGGTCTCCAAGTTAGGAATCAGTTTAAAGATTATTTTAGTTTAAATCTGCATAGTAACGTATAATTTTTTTATTTTAAGTTACTATTTACAGTATGTTACATATTCACAAACACATATGTATTGAAAAAGGAAAAATGACCATACATTGTTAGATATATCTTCTAATTTTTAATATGGGTTTGATATGTTTTCTACAAACATTTGGGTTTGTTATTTTGTTATATGAAATACATTTATATGTATTTGTGGATTGTTACTACAAGATTTTTTCATTAATAAACTTGTTGTTCCACAGTTGTAATGAAAATATTTATTTTTTTTTAACTATGTATGCATGTTTCCTTTTTCAAAACACCCAGCATTTTTAACATATGTTAAAATATTGTTCTGAGACATTACCCCAGAAATCACACCATACTGTATTATGCCATAGTGTCCCGCAAACATAATTTGTTTGACACTATGGGAATAAAAGTAAGGGACCAGAACATATGCAGATACTGCATATTGCCTGTTTTTTTTTTTTTAGGTAAAGGTGTATGAATGTAAATGTAGTTGGTTATGTGCGTGCATAATTTTTAAGAACACAGGCTTTTTTTGGATGGTCATAACCTCATGTCAAGAGCCAGCCAACATCTTACAATGTAGGATATGTTTTAGAAGTGATAGAGCAATGTGCAAGTAAAATCCGAACCATTTCTATGAAATAAAAACCCTTAAATATGGATTAATGACTCTTAAACATTTTTTAATGTTTACAATTATAGTTTAAAATTGTAAACATTGATCAATGTAGATGTAAATGTTTTATTTTAAGTTATGTGTCAACTAAATCCTCTAGGCTAGTAATGCTTTCCTGTGTAGTCTCCATGGCATTGTCACCTACTGAATATGTAGGCTGAACAACACTAGATGTTGTAGTAAGTGACTGAATAGTGTTTCCACCTGTTAATGTTGTTGTGCTTGGCGCAAATATTGCTGTTGTTGTAGGAACAGATTGTTGACCTACCGTGTTTTTCCAAAAATAAGACCTCCCCCAAAAATAAGCCCTAGCAGGGATTTTCAGCATTTTCGGAGAAAGGCCTAAATATAAGCCCTCCCCCGAAAATAAGCCCTAGTCACGGATCTATAATGAAGTGTCCGTGCAGCTAAAAAGGTTACAGATACTGCAGGACACTTCATTATACACAGCAGCACCTGGCAATCACTCACCCGACACTGAGCGGCAGGACCTGCAGTGATCACACACCCGCACACATCAGCTCTCACACACACACACACACACACAACCAGATCTCACACACAAACATCGGATCGCACACACAGTCAGATTGCACACATAATCCGATCGCACACACAAACATCGGATCACACGCAAACATCAAATCACACACACAAACATCGGATCGCACACATCGGATCGCATGAACACTCACCTGATCCAGCGACACCGATCTCTTCTCGCCGGCAGAATCCTGAGAGCCAGTAAAGTGGAGCGCAAGGAACAGGACCTGCGGCCGGACACGTGACTTGCTTCATTCCCTGCGGCTGTAAGTGCTGGATGTGATGTGTGTGTGTGTGTGATCTGCTGTGTGTGTCTGCAATCGGCTGTGTGTGTGTCTGCGATCGGCTGTGTGTGTCTGCGTTCGGCTGTGTGTATCTGTGATCGGCTGTGTGTGCCTGTGATTGGATGTGTGTATCTGTGATCGGCTGTGTGTGCCTGTGATCGGATGTGCGTATCTGTGATCGGCTGTGTGTGCCTGCGATCGGATGTGTGTATCTGTGATCGGCTGTGTGTGCCTGCGATCGGATGTGTGTGTGTCTGCGTTCGGCTGTGTGTATCTGTGATCGGCTGTGTGTGCCTGTGATTGGATGTGTGTATCTGTGATCGGCTGTGTGTGCCTGCGATCGGATGTGTGTATCTGTGATCGGCTGTGTGTGCGCCTGCGATCGGATGTGTGTATCTGTGATCGGCTGTGTGTGCCTGCGATCGGATGTGTGTGATCTGCTGTGTATATCTGCGATCTGCTGTGTGTGTGTGATCTGCTGTGTGCCTGTGATCTGCTGTGTGTGTGTGCCTGCGATCGGATGTGTGTATCTGTGATCGGCTGTGTGTATCTGTGATCGGCTGTGTGTGCCTGCGATCTGCTGTGTGTGATCTGCTGTGTATATCTGTGATCTGCTGTGTGTGTGTTTGTGTGTGTGTGTGTGTGTGATCGGCTGTGTTTGTGTGTGTGATCTGCTGTGTGTGCCTGCGAGCTGCTGTGTGTGTGAGTATGTCAGCTAGCAGCAGGGTAGGACAGCGTGCAGCACCGACCGAAGATCACAGGAGGAACCACGCAGACGTCCTGGTCTGGTGAGTATGAGTCTCCTGGGAAGTGGGGGGGTCTGCTTTTTTGGGGGGTAAACTTACCCCCAACCATGTTTCTCCAAGAAAAAGACCTCCTCCAAAAATAAGCCCTAGTGCTTTTTTGGGGGGCAAAAAAAAATAAGACAGTGTCTTATTTTTGGAAAAACACGGTAGTGTAGGTGGTAGATATGGTTGCGACGGTAGAGGCTGAGGATGTGTGTATGTTAAGTTGGTTGGGTAAGGCTGACTTTGAAAGTACTGTTGCTGTTGATTATGTTGCATATGGTATGATGCAGATTGATGTACCATTTGGGGGAGTCTATGAACATTACTAACATTACTTTGATAGGTCATTGAGGTTTGCAAAGGTGCTTGTTGTTGCCCTTGATGGTAAAAAGAGGGCTGTTGTGATGGCATTTGTGTAAATAAAGAACCTGATTGTAGAGGTAGACTTGAAGGCCTATTTTGTGGATCATTTATCAAAGAAGAAGTTGGCCACTGTATTTGCGTTTGTTGCACAACAGTATTTTGTTGTGAATTATATGTCTGTTCATCAGTTTGGGTTTCCATAGTGTGTTGTGTAGTGTTTGTGTGTGGGCCACGCGGATTAGCTCTCCATTGCTCTATCACTTCAAAAACATATATTGGCTCAGGATCACATTTGCATGCAGAAATCAGTGTGATTATAGACGCCCTCAACCTGTCCTGCCTATCAGGTGCAACCAATGCAAGAGAGGGAGAGACAAAATCTCTCTCCATCACTCTCTGGTATTAGTGAATTCATCATGTGTATTATTCTTGTATCAATGATCTCTGTCAGGGAACGTAAATCCTCATGACGCCTATGTCTGCGACCACGGAATGTTTGTGCTAGTGACCGAAGGTTATGTGTTGTTGCTCTAGGCTGTGTGCCTGTATGTGTTTGTGGGCTACTCTCGCCAATAACTAGTGATGGGCCACTTTGTAGCCCTGTAGACTTGCCTATGATTTGGGTAGTGGATTGACTTCCCAAACCAAGATCTCATGACACTTCATCTGCTTCAGGCTGGATGGTGTTCTGGCTTGTGGGTTGTTGATAGGAGGTAGTCTCCATCTCTGTTGCTGATGTGGCTTTTGCTGACAACACTGCGGACTGCGCCTCTTCACTGTCCTCAAAATTATATATATCGTAGTGAATGTATTTTTTCTTTTTTGAAGCAGCAGCAGAGGTAGCAACAGGATTAAACTCACGGCGGAATTGGTCTCTTGCTGACCGCCAATGCCGTTTAACCAAATCCACTGTAAGAAAACAGCAAAAGGATAACTATTGCTTTTTTTTTACCTTAAAAGATTTTACACAACCAAATTAAAGCAAATAAGAAAAAAATTAAAAATAAAAAAAATTTGTAAACAAGTGTTTAACCTCAAAATCACATCTCAAGCATAATTTGTAATTATAAAAACATAAGCAACACAACAGACTCCTGTTTGAAAAAAACAGAGAACCAGAAAAATTTCCTATTTAATTTATGTAAAAATAAACAATTAAAACAAAGAAAAAATGGATAAATTATATTGACCACAACTACATGCAATGCCTTATGTTCACATACTGTATGTCAAAATTAAACTCCCTGAAAAAACATTTAATCTATGCATACTTTCAAACAAACACATAAACAAATATAGCAGACATATATTGGCCTACCATTGTGGATATGGATGTAGCTTTCACAACTAAAAATAGGTCTGTAACTATGTGTACATCTAGGCCAGTTGGTTATAGAACATGAAAGGTCAGGGTGAAGTGCATTTAATGCATGATATGCCATATTTCCATGAATTCAGCTACTAAAGGTGAAAAAGCTACTAACAATTTAAAACTAACCAAACTTTAGGCGGGCTTTGCACACTACGACATCGCATGTGCGATGTCGGTGGGGTCAAATCGAAAGGGACGCACATCCGGCGTCGCAGTCGATATCGTAATGTGCAAATCCTTTTTGATACGATTAACGAGCACAAAAGCGTCGTTATCATATCATCGGTGTAGGGTCAGACATTTCCATAATGCCGCTGCAGCGACAGGTACGATGTTGTTCCTTGTTCCTGCGGCAGCACACATCGCTGTGTGTGAAGCCGCAGGAGCGAGGAACATCTCCTACCTGCGTCCTGGCTGCAATGAGGAAGGACAAAGGTGGGCGGGATGGTTACATCCTGCTCATCTCCGCCCCTCCACTGCTATTGGCCGCCTGCCGTGTGACGTCGCTATGACGCCGCACGACCCGCCCCCTGAGGAAGGAGGCGGGTCGCCGGCCACAGCAACGTCGCAGGGCAGGTGAGTGCATGTGAAGCTGCCGTAGCGATAATATTCGCTACGGCAGAAATCACAGGATATCGCACCTGCGACGGGGCGGGTACTATCGCGCTCGGCATCGCAAGCATCGGCTTGCGATGTCGCAGCGTGCAAAGTACCCCTTACTGTATGTGTGTCTCCGGTGTTGCTCAAAATGAGTCAGGACCATTAATACATGCCTATTATTCTGTTTTAACATATAGACATTATGCCTAATGATTGAGCACATTTAGGTAATGAGAGAAGCCATGAAAATGTCTGTACTCACCATATTTAGCTTTCCTTCGAGGGGTGCATTGAGACCATCCATTCCTAGGGTATACTTGTTCAGCCACAGACATCCAGGCTCTCTCCACCATCAACCTGTCATGGTATCCATCCACATGGGTGTCCCACAACTCTGGATGCCTCTCTACTTCCCCAATCAGCCTCTCTGTATCTATCCTTGGAGCCATTCTGAATACATGTGGGGTTCAGAGTGCTCAGTTTGTCTCAGCAGTGAGAGGACAGGTGCCCAGCTGCCATCTAGCTTGCAAATGTGACAGGATATGAGTCTTTGGCACCAGAATTAATGACTTTAATTGACCTGCTAGATTAGTAACAAGTGTAGCTGATGTTTGGATTAAAAACGCACACGGACGGTACGTGTAGCACACGGACATGCTACGAGTGCCGTCCGTGCAGTCACGGACCCATTGACTTTAGCGGGTCCGTGCCTGCGTGATGCCGGCAAAAAACGGACATGTCGAGCGTGTTTGAAAACGCACACACGTACTAACGACACGGACACACGTTCCGTGTGTTTTTACGTGTGTGTGTCTGCTACCATAGGGTAACATTGATGTACGTGTCTCCGTGCCGCCGGTACGTGCAAAAACGTATCAAACACGTACCAGCGGCACGGACGTGTGTCGGAGGCCTATAAGCTACTTGAATATTGAGTTATGTATTATCATCTGTGATGTGTTATTTTATATACCTAGAAAGCAAACACTTGTTTATTGTTTTTCTGAATCTACTTAATAAAAAATTATTTACAAGAAAAAGATATATTAAAATATTTACAAAAATGTGAGTGGTCTATTCATTTTGAGATATACTGTAAGTGCCTTCTGAATTAACTGCTTATTTGCTATTATTATTATTATACCTTTGTGCCCAGATGAGGCTGTTTTGGTTGTTGAATTCCTGGAAGTCTTATGAAATCAATATAACTGCATATGTGTGAACCAAACCACATAACCTGTGTGAACCCTACCCAATGCCTATGTGTGATTCTATTTGAGATTATATATATATATATATATATATATATATATATATATATATATATATATATTTTTTTTTTTATTATTATTATTATTATTATTAATTTTTCTTTTAAGCTATGTATTTGACACTTTTTTCTTGATATAACGACTGTGATGTTTCTATTGTAATGGAAATGTGTAAATGTTTTCTACTGTATTCTCTGTTTTGGACGGATATCAAAAACTTGTGAAAGGTGGCAATAAACTTGTTTTTCATATTAAAATTGGTTTGTTCAATACTATGGTTAGTATTTTTTTAACTGAGTGGTAACTATTAGATTGGTGGATGTACTCTGCCCTGCTAGATGACACAGTGATGCAAGTCGAGATCTCACAGGCCCTAACTGATTACTTTGGCTTAAACATTCAATTAGACTAGTCGCCGATAGTGGTGTGGGAGGCACATAAGTGTGTCATCAGGGGTTTGCTCAAAAAGCATGGTGCAAAATTGAAGCGAGAGGGAATCAGAAATAGCGGGCTTACTATCTCAATTGCGAGATTTGGAAACTAGACACAAGTGAACACAGTAATCGAGCTGAGAAATGTAGTCCTTAAGACAAGGGAGGAGCTTAGGGTTCTCTTGAACCATAACGCAAAAGGGACTATGGCTAAAGCCAGACGTCACTTTTCTGAATATGGGACTAAGTGCAGCAGATCGTTAGCAAAGCTTTATGGGCCCATAAAATGAGCACATATATATCGGAGCTTACCTCCGGCTCACAGAACTCGACAGTTCACTTGTCCTCAGAGATTGCATTGGCGTTTCAGATCTATTATGCTTCATTATACAAAATAGATGGATCAAACCCCCTCGCCTCCGCCCCTGACTTCCGTATGTGGATTCAGGACTACATTAAAACTTCTAGCCTCCCATCTCTGTAAACAGCGGATATAGAGTATCTAAAGACACCAATTTCAGGACAAGAGGTAGCCTCTGCTATCTCCTCATCCCAATCGGGGAAGGCGTCGGGTACAGATGGATTTACGCTGCCATACTATAAAAAATTTCAGGAACATTCGTCTCCTCATGGATGTCCTGAGGGCGCACATTTCGGTGATGCACATGCCGGGGAAAGACCCAGCACAATGTTCCAGCTATCATCCCATCTCCGTCCTGAATGTTGATACTAAGCTTTTTGCCAAAATTCTCTCCTCCAGGATGGCGCCGCTATTGCAGGGTATTGTTCACCTAGACCAGGCAGGGTTTATGATGGGGAGGTAGGTACTGGACAACACCACCAAGGTGATAAACCTAATCCATAGAGCCAAACTTGCCCACATGCCATTAATGCTCCTTTCAACTGACGCCGAGAAAGCTTTCGATGGAGTAAATTGGACCTTTATGGAAGAAACTCTAGCACTTATTGAAATGGAAAATAAAATGTTGGATTGGGTGTTGTCTTTGTATTCCTCCCCGTCGGCCAGAGTGCGGGTGAACGGTATCCTATCTGACTCTTCTAGCATATCAAACGGGACGCGGCAGGGCTGCCCTCTTTCCCCTCTGGTTTTTGTACTAACCATCAAGCCCTTTTTTAGACATGTTTGGGCTAATAGACTTCTATCCTCCACACACAAAATGGCCGCTTACGCGGATGACCTCCTTTTCTTTATCACCAACCCTAGAATCTCGATCCCTAATCTAATGGCGGAATTCTACAGCTATTCTCACCTCTCTAACTTCAAAATTAATTTTTCCAAATCAGAGGCTTTAGATGTTAAGGCCCCGTTACACGTAACGATATCGCTAACGAGATGTCCCTGGGGTCACGGAATTCATGACGCACATCTGGCGTCGTTAGTGATGTCGTTGCGTGTGACACCTACCAGCGACCGCTAACAATCCGAAAAGCGGCACAAATTGCTGATTGTTGACACGTCGTTCATTTTCAAAATATCGTTGCTCGTTTTGGACGCATGTTGTTTGTCGTTCCTGAGGCAGCACACATCGCTATGTGTGACACCCCGGAAACGACGAACAACATCGTTCCTGCGTCCTTCGGCAACGAGGTGGGAGTGACGTTCAAGCGGCTGCTCTCTGTCCCTCCGCTTCTATTGGTGGCCCACTGTGTGACGTCGCTGTGACGCCGCACAAACCTCCCCCTTAAGAAAGAGATTGTTCAACGGCCACAGCGACGTCGTTTGGAAGGTATGTGCGTATAACGCATACCAACGATATTGTTCGCCACGGGCAGCGATTTGCCTGTGACGCACGAACGACAGGGGCAGGAGCGATGTCGCTAGCGATGTCGCTGCGTGTAAAGCAGCCTTTAGTCTTCCTCCCCCGCTTGTGAGTCACTTTAAAGGAGTTGTCCGACATATACTCCAAAAATATTTATAAGCTAATCTGTACTGTATTGTCATATAAATTACCCCTACATTGTTATTTTTTGTTTTCTAACTTTTGTTCCTCTTGAATTATTCCTTTATTCTCTGCAGCGCTTTGTTTACATTCAGCTCCAGCAAACTGACCTCTTCCTGTGCTAACCATCACAGTCAGAGCTGGCACCGCCCGGCCTCACTGTCCAACCCCTCCCCCTGCCCGCCCCCTGCACACACATTCCCTGTCAGTATTCTGCCCCAGCACCTGACCTCTCATCACTACAGCATTGGAAATAACAGCCCACACACACACATCGGGCTATGCACCCCACCCACACCACATAGGGCTCTGCACCCCAACACACACATCAGGCTCTGCAACTCTCCCCCCACACACACACACACACATGGCGCTCTATACCAACACCCCCCCACCATCGTTCTGTACCAACCCCTACCCCCATAGGGAACACATGTAGGCTACATTCACATGACCGTTCCGTTTTTGCGGTCCGCAAAAAAGCGGTCCATTTTTTTCACGGATGCATCCGTGTGGCATCAGTGTGACATCTGTTCCACTCCGTATACGGTCCGTGTGTCATCTATGTGTCATCCGTGTGCCTTCCGTTTTTTTTGCGGACCGCAAAAAAACGGAAGCAGCAAGAAAGATAAATAGATGAGTAGATATAGAGATGGATAGATAGATATAGACAGAGAGGTAGAGGGATGAATGAATGAATGAATGAATGAATGAACAGAGGGATAGATAGATAGATAGATGGAAAGATGGATAGATTAATAGATAGATAGATAATGGATAGATAGATGAGATAGATAGATAGATAGATAATAGATGAGAAAGATATATATAATGTCCTACCCCCCTGCAAATTCTAAGCTGGCACCCTTTAGCGACCTTCATGTGGCACTAAAGGGTGCTTAGCCTTGTATTTAGCAAAAAAATAAATAAATATTTTTTTTTTTTAAAAAAACGACGTGGGGTCCATATCTTTTGTAGGCAGCTAGGGTAAAGCAGACGGCTGCAGCCTTCAAACCACAGCTGGCAGCTTCACCTTGGCTGGTAATCCAAAACAGAGGGCACCCCATGCTGTTATTTTAAATTAAATAAATAATTTAAAACAAAAAACACGGGGTCCCCCCCAAATTGGATCACCAGCCAAGGTAAAGCAGACAGCTGTGATCTGGTATTCTCAGACTAGGGAGGTCCACTGTTATTGGACACTCCCCAGCCTAAAAATAGCAGGATACAGCCACCCCAGAAGTGGCGCATCCATTAGATGTGCCAATCCTGGCGCTTTGCCCCAACTCATCCCATTGCCCTGGTGCGGTGGCAAACGGGGTAATATATGGGGTTGATGCCAGATGTGTAATGTCACCTGGCATCAGGCCCTGGGGTTAGTGATGTCACGCGTCTATCAGATACCCGACATCACAATCCCAGTCAGTAATAAAAAAAATTGAAAACAAAAAAAGTTTTATTTGAAAAAACTCTCCCCAACACATTCCATCTTTCACCAATTTATTGAAAAGAACAATCAAATCCGGGTCCGGCATAATCCAATAAGGGGGTCCCACAACGATCCATACCATAGTCCCTGTCCCAGTCAATGAAGAACAGAATGTTCCCCATTGGCTGGGAGAGTAGTGCAGTGACCTGAGCTTACATCAATAGGTCAGCCCAGGTCACTGCAGGGGATGACGAGCACTGCTGTCAGGAGGTTAGATGAGATCATTACCTGCTGTGACTATCTCCTGCACTCCTGACATCAGCGCCGTCACTGCCTTCTATGCCCCGCAGCTGCCCGCACTGCAGTGTAAGAAGCTGCTGATACTGCAGTGCGGGCAGCAGCGAGGGGCGCACAGACTACAAGGGCAGTGATGAGAAGCAGCGCTATGGTCCCTCTCATCAGTGCTTTCAAATGTATCGGCATCTGTGATCTGTGATGCCGATACATTTGAACAGGGTCGGACTGGGGTGCCAGGGGCCTACCAGGATAATTGACTCTAGGGGCCCACACTATAGATGCCATAAACATTTTTATTACTTGTTCATTTTCGGCTTCTCTCAGTATAACGTGTGCCTTTTAGCAAACTCTACAGTGTACAGAACAGACCTGTATTGTGCCTGCTATATCACAGGATTTCTTGTAGCATTTTATTTATTGTAGTAAATAATGGAATCTGTTATTTACAGTCAGTCGCAGTTTTTCTTACACACGGACATTCCTTGTCCTAGAAAAACTACCGAGTCCATCAGCCAAATAATATTCAAAGAGAAGCAAAATGTTATCCAGCATCTTCACCTGGAAAAGATTACTAAAATTAATCTACCTCTGCCCCCATCTATCTGGGAAATCCCCTATTAAGCCCTGTGCACACCCTGCATTTTTTGCTGCAGAAAAGCTGCAGAATTTGTTCATAACCTTTCTGCAGTCCTCCTCCAGCAAAATTTATGAGAAAATCAAAATGGTGTGCGCACACTGCGTTTTTTTTCTCTCCAGGTTTTGCTGCAGAATTTCTGCAGCAAAAAGTAGCATGTCACTTAATTTCCACAGGTACCTGCATTTTTGCCATTAAATAATGGTTAAAAACCACAGGGACCAACCCACGGAAAAACCGCGGCAAATCCACACTAAAAACGCAAGAAACCGCGGCAAATCTGCACCAAAAACACAACAAACCGTGGCAAATCCACATGCAGTTTTTGGTGCGTAATTCTGTGGGAGGGTGCGGAATTTTCTTGAGAAAATGCCATTTTCCAGTGCGCACAGGGCCTTAAGGGGGCTTTACACGGTACGACCGATTGTGCAATTTCACAATCGATCGTACCCGCCCCCGTCCTTTTTGCGTCACGGGCAAATCGCTGCCCGTGGCGCACAAAGTTGGTAACCCCCGTCACACGTACTTACCTCTCGTGCGACCTCGCTGTGGGCGGCGAACGTCCACTTCCTGGAGTGGGAAGGACGTTCGGCGTCACAGCGACGTCACACGGACGCCGGCCAATGGAAGTGGAGGGGCGGAGATGAGCGGGATGTAAACATCCCGCCCACCTCCTTCCTTCACATAGCCGGTGGCGGCAGCGTGACGCAGGTGAGCTGCTGTTCATCGTTCCCGGGGTGTCACACGGAGCGGCGTGTGCTACCCCGGAAACGAAGAACAACTAAATTAAACGATATTATGGAACCTAGCGAGCAGTAGTACGACTCACGATTTGTGAGCAATACTGCGTCGCTAGGAGGTGTCACACAGGCCGGCATCGCCAGCGATGCCAGATGTGCGTCACAAAAAACGTGACCCCGACGATCTATCGCACGATAGATTGTCTGGTGTAAAGCAGCCTTAAGAGTCAGTATGTGGAGGTGTGAGGCATTACCCTCCATACACTCTTCCATTTGGAGACTGGTGAATTCTCTTCTCTTTCCATCTTCACACATTACATAATTATCAAGCAATGATCGGCCCCCAGTGTCTGTACTGGATGTGGACAGTCCTTCTGTGGGGACAGAGGCCTAGAAAAGCCACACTATGGTTTCCAAACTAGTCTTATATGTTGGATAAACCCTTCACTAGTCCTGTGTATTCTGACAACACTGCTCTATAGGCAGATCAGGCTTCTTTTTTTTAATATGTATTTATATTGAGATCTTTTCTGTACTATCATCACATATAGAGTATTTACATATAGCCTAAGATAATAACACTGACACTGGAGGTACAGGATAATGACACTGACACTGGGGGTACAGGATACTGACACTGGGAGTACAGGATAATGACACTGACACTGGGGGTACAGGATACTGACACTGGGGGTACAGGATAATGACACTGACACTTGAGGTACAGGATAATGACACTGACATTAAGGGTACAGGATAATGAGTCTGACACTAGTGGTACAGGATAATGACGCTGACACTGGAGGTACAGGATAATGACACTGGGGGTACAGGATACTGACACTGGGGGTACAGGATAATGACACTGGGGGTACAGGATAATGACACTGACACTGGGGGTACAGGATAATGAGTCTTACACTGGGGGTACAGGATAATGACACTGACACAGGGGGTACAGGATAATGAGTCTGACACTAGTGGTACAGGATAATGACGCTGACACTGGAGGTACAGGATGATGACACTGACACTGGGGGGTACAGGATGACACTGACACTGGGGGTACAGGATAATGACACTGACACTGGAGGTACAGGATGATGACACTGACACTGGGGGGTACAGGATGACACTGACACTGGGGTACAGGATAATGACACTGACACTGGGGGTACAGGACACTGACACTGGGGTACAGGATAATGACACTGACATTCAGGGTACAGGACACTGACACTGGGGGTACAGGATTACTCTGACATTCGGCACTTTACCTCAGCACCCAGCTTTTCTATGTTCTGATAGCCAGCTTGTCCTCAGTACCCAGCTTTCCCATGATAAAATCAAATCTTTCATATAGCGCTAACATATTCTGCAGCGTTTCAGAAAATGGGAAAGCTGAGAGCTGGGGAGCTGAGGACAAGATGGATATCAGAACATAGGAAATCTAGGTGATGAGAAAGAGAATCTCTTTTTCTCAGCTCAGCACCCAGCTTTCCCAATCCCATCCCATACTGTGACTGTTGCTATCCCTCTTTCCCTAATCCCTACTGATATATGGTTACTGTGAGGACTTCACTCATGTCACAAAGCAGGGACTTGTGCACACACCCTGCACCCCCTAAATCACATAAACCCTTCATCCCCCAAATCACACACACCCTGCACCCCCCAAATCACACACCCTGCATCCCCAAATCACACCACCTTGCACCCCCCAAATTACACACACCCTGCACCCCCTCAAATCACACACACCCTGCACCCCCCAAATCTCATTCACCCAGCATGCACTGCATATCTCAGACAGACTGGCTGTACCCCAAATTACCCTTAATCACTTAGCTCCCCTCTGTCACAGTCTGGCCCATCATATGCCACTCACCTTGCGCAAAACCCCTCACCCCCCCGCCACCCCTCATCTCTCAATCTCTCATTACCGGTGAAAAGCAAGATTTTTCACAAAACCAAGATCACAACATTTCCTTAGTGTCATTACCAGCCCCGGTCACTTCTCCTTCGGCAACTCCTGCCCAGCTCCTCCCACACGGTCACATGGGCATGAGTCGCCGCAGCTCCTGCTGTTCCACCACTGAATGCATTTTCTTCTTCTCGGAAGGAGCTTTCTGTTCTGCCCCTGCAGTGCTGCAGCTCATGAGCTCCAGGTAAGGACTGCCCCTTCTGCAGCTCCTCCTGTAGCTCCGGCAGCCTGCAGGGCCCCCGCCGGGTGTATTAAAATGATCATCGGGACGTGTATGTAGCAGTCAGATTATGTCATAATCTGACTGCTACATGCAGTATCTGTGGCGGCGGCCCGACGGTCTAAGGACCCGCGGCCGCAGGTCATTTATAATGCACCCGGCGGGGGCTCTGCAGGCTGCCAGAGACAGCTTAGATTGAAGACAAGGTCAGGACTTACCCCGCCACGCCAGACCGACGCTGCATTTGAATGTGCGATCCTGAGCAGGGGGCCCGGTGCTGGTGGGGTGACATCGTGGGCAGCCACCGCCAGGCCCCTCCCCTCAGCTCACGGACCCCACAGCAGTGCCGGGGGAGGTTGCGGGGAGAGTACAGGTGCGGGGGAATGTGTGGGAGGGTGCAGGGAAGCAGGGCGGCAACATGCTGTTCCCAGATTTGCATGTCAACATGGTCCTACCCATGTTGACATGAAATGACTGGCAGCAGCAAAATCGCGGCAGGAGCGGTTACATGACCGCTCTGAGCCTGGGGAGAGGGGCTGACAGCAGGGCAGGTAAGTGGTCACTATCTACTTACCTGCCCCAATGTAGCCCAATAGGGAAATAATAAAAAAATGTCAAAATAAGCCGGATAATCCCTTTAAGGGAGCTTTTAGTTTTAAATGTGCAACGCAAATGTTAAGCTATCTAGGAATAAAGATTACTGCATCCCTTTCGATGTTACACCAATGCAATTTCTCAGGACTTTTTAAAACTATAAGAGCAGACTGTGAGAGGTTGTCCAAATCTAACTTTACCTGGTTTGGTAAGTGCCAAATCTTCAAAAAGAATATCTTTCTGAGAATATTATATTTTCAACAGTCCCTGCCTATTGTAATCACTTCAGCCTTCTGCAAAACAATAAATGCAATTCAAATGGTCTTTATCTGGGCCAGCAAGGGAGCTAGGGTTAAACGTGCTGTTCTATGTAGATCCAAAGCTGAAGGAAGCATTGGTCTTCCGAATCTCAAGCTGTACCACGTGGCTTCCTACCTGGCGTGGATTGTTGACTGGTGTAGAAACAAACATAACAAAGCATGGGTCCAGATAGCACAGAGCTTTTCAGACTTCTCATTATGCACCCTCCCCTGGGCCGCCTCTGCTGCCCCCATCCCCCTGAAAGTGCATCCTACAATTGGAACCGCCACTCCCCCTGGCTTTAGTCTTGGCTCTTCGGATCCCATTTTTAGGGCATGGAGTAGAGCAGGTTATGACAGAATAGCGGGGTGGAGTAGGGACTCAGACTGGCCCTGACTTGAAGAGCTGATCGCTGCTTCAGATCCGGTGCCACTGAGGAACTGGAGAAGTTCCCAACTGAAGCATTTCCTGAACACACTTCCACCTAGAACACAGTTTTTGACGGATAAGACTCTTTTTGAATCCACCTGCCTAGCATCGGGACCTATTCAACATACTCCCTGTTGGTCTCACCCCAGGATAAGCCACCTCCCCCCTACATTCTGCAATGGGAAAGAGACTTAGATGTAACCTCACTTGAACAGCGAGCCAACATATTTCGTCTAGCCCATAAGACATCCTTTAGCTTGAGATTAAAGGAGGCGAATTATAAACTTTTCTCACGCTGGTACAGAGTCCCCTCTTGTTTACACTCAAGGTTTCCTTCAGTGGACCCAATGTTTTGGCGGTGTATCATGGGCAGAGGGTAATTTCCTACACATCTTTTGGGAGTGTAGTGTGTTCAAGCCCTTTTGGACAGTAGTGAGTCAGATTATCTGCAAAATAACGGTATGTGGGAGAAATGGGGCTGGCATTATACTTGCTGCAGCACAGCGAAATGTTGGCTTTTGCATACAAATGTTCGCTCTTGAGATTTCCAATTATGGCGGCCCGCTCATGTGTGCCTCTTAACTGGAGAAAAGCTACCTATCCCACCATGTCACTGTGGATCGAGAGGGTTAGTGATATGCATATGGAGGACCTGACATCTTCAATCCATGACACTTACGAGACGTTCTGGGACACTTGGTACTATTGGCTCGACTTTCAAAAGAGGTATAGAGATATACGGAAAGAGATACCTTGTGTATGAAGGTGTGTGGAGGGACGGCACTTGCCTCTGTGACGCCCTGGACCCCCAGGGGTCACAGTACACTAACATCACACACACACACCCTCCCCTGGGTAGGTGACACCAGTCAATCAAATCCTTGTTGCCACCCTCCAGGCTTGATGTCCACACCAGGTGGGGCGGAGCCAGGCGGTTGACCCCACCCACCGAGGAGTTCACCGGCTTGGAGGCGGGAAAAGAGTAGAGAGATTGTGGTAGGCAGTGGAAGAGAGAGGAGTGAAGACTGTTGGTGTCTGGGTTGGAGCCCAGGCACGTTCAGCAAGGTCTGCGGAACCGTAGGACCGGGGTCGGGTGGTGGCCCGCCGGTACCGAACTGGAGAGCAGATTGAAGCCAAGCACCAAGGCAGGGTACTCAGAGCCCAACCAGGCTAGGAGTCGCCGTAAAGGTCAAATTATCTGATTGCGGTCTGGACCTCAGGGGTTCATTCCCACCTAAGTCCCATCAGAAGGCAACAGCCCAACCCATCCGGATAAGAGCCACTGCCAAGGGCCAGAGATCCAAGGGCCAGCGCCTGCGGGCAAACGGGCTCTCCCGACACGTACACGCCGGGGAGCGGACTACCCGTGGGAAGCCAGAGGAGTCAAATACACTTACACAGGTGCAGGAAAAAGACAGCCACCATCAACCCGTCCGGGGAGAGTGAGAACACCGCAGCCGGCTATGGGCCCCGTCCATCCAGCCGTTTGGTTTACCAGAGACTCTGTGCTTCTGTGTCTGAGTGAGAACACAGGATCATCCGGCACCGCGCTGCACCGCAACGTTGCACCACGCTGCCTCCCTGCCTCGGCACCTGCACCTATACCTCCTCCCTACTCCCCAACCGGAGCCCCGGGACCACCAGCCCCTACCCACGGAGGGGTCAACACCTTAGCTGCTCTCCGCCATCGCTTCCGGGATCCTCCGTCATGAGCAGCGGTGGTGCCCACTATCACCACGACCCATGGGTGGCGTCACGACCGACATCCCAAACATCCACCATAAACCTCCCCTTTTCACTCGTGGGAGAGGAGGCACTGCTCGAGCCCCGGGTCCGGCCCCGTGCTCGAGCCACTGAGGAGCAGAAACACCGGACCCGAGCGCCAACAACCCCAGGCGAGCGGCGTTCCCACCCCCCCGCCCGCGACACCTCCACCCCCCTTCCCCCCCTTACCGCCCCCCCATTTTTTTCCCCCTTATTTTCTCTTTTTCCTATCATTCGCTCTTTCTTTATTCCCTCTCTATCTCTCTCTTTTCTGCGACTTTTCCTTTCTTTCTCTCTCTCCTTCGGTTGGGCTGTTTTGTCTTAGAACCGCTAGGGAACTGGAGGCTACTGTAGCTCTGTAAAAACTTTTGACAGTACAGTGTATATCTTGTTTTATCTAAAATGGTTTGCATTGTTCTATGTGAAATGTATCTCCATGGTTTACATTTTGTATTGTATTATATTATTGATGTCAAGTTAAATGAAGAATTATAAAAAAAAAAAGATTGATGGATGTTTTTTAAGTTATAGTTTCACTATTCAGGAGCTGTTTTTCAGAACTAATCTGTTTTAGATATCATATAATGACACTGGTCATGTTACTGTACTTGAACCCGGCACATTGGGGGGCCCACACAGTCAATACTATTCCTCATATAGTGTATGTCTAAGGTCAATCCTATAATGAAACCTTGTCAGACACATACTAGGTTTTGAAACAAATGTTCCTTTTTTAAAACATGTTCACTTTAAGAATTCATGGTGCCTGTATGTATTGAAGATAGTCAATGTGTGGGCAGACCTCAGCTCATACCAGCTTTTGTTCACTGGAGCTTCTGTCAATCATGTTTTTTGCAAATAATATAACTGTAAGAAATAAAAGCAGAATACAGATGCATTCAATTTCTTCTTTCCAGGTATCGAATATACGACATGATGAAAGGTACCTTGACTTTTTATTATTGACTGGAGTAATTGTCATGATGTTTTACGGCAGATAATTTTAATAAATAATTGTAATGTAAAGAGAGAGGGAGCTCACCAGTCCATAGGATTGCCTGCTATAGAATTCATAAGGGCGGGTGCAAGTATTCCAGCACTGATGGTGTGCACTAGAAAATAGAAGGTAGAAGGAAAATTAGCACAACCGTCCAATTATAAAAAGTCTTCCTTTATTATTGTATCTTAAAAATTTTTTTCAAAAATGTTGATAAAACAACAGAAATAAATCTAAGCCTGCAGTCAAAAGTCTCACGCTTTTCAGGCAGTTGCCCTTAAGGCTACTTTACACACTGCGATATCGGTCCCGATATCGCTAGTGTGCGTACCCGCCCCCATCTGTTGCGCGACACGGGCATATCGCTGCCCGTGCCGCACAACATCGCCCAGAGCCGTCACACATACTTACCTGTCCGGCGACGTCGCTGTGACCGGCGAACCGCCTCCTTTCTAAGGGGGCGGTCCGTGCGACGTCACAGCGACGTCACTGAACCGCCGCCCAATCGCAGCGGAGGGGCGGAGATGAGCGGGACGTAACATCCCGCCCACCTCCTTCCTTCCGCATAGCGACCGGGAGGCAGGTAGGGAGACGTTCCTCGCTCCTGCGGCGTCACACGCAGCGATGTGTGATGCCGCAGGAACGAGGAACAACCTCGTTACTGCTGAAGTAACGATAATTGGGAATGGACCCCCGTGTCGCCGATTAGCGATTTTTCACTGTTTTGCAACGATGCAAAATCGCTAATCGATGTCACACGCAACGGCATCGCTAATGCGGCCGGATGTGCGTCACGAATTCCGTGACCCCAACGACTCCGCATTAGCGATGTCGTAGCGTGTAAAGCCCGCTTTAGTCGTAGCCTCGAGGTTACGGCTAAGGGCAACTGCCCGAAACGTGTCAGAATTGACTGCAGGCATGGATTAATTTCTGTTGTTTTATCAACATATTTGAAAAAAAAATGTAAGATGCAAGAATAAAGGAAGACTTTTTATAATTGGACGGTTGTGCTAATTTTCCTTCTACCTTCAATGTTAATAAACATAAGATATAAGTATTGCTATTCACCAAGAGCCAGAGTTATAGCTAGGAGTTCAGCTCAGGGGCGGAAACACCTGAGGGGGCCTCTAACCAGTAACCCCGATTACAACTACAGCGGTGCAGGGTAATTGTGGGTATAGGAGAACCGCAGCATGTGACCGACCGCACTGTTACTGACAAGATATCTCTTTACTAAGGTCAACACTAATATTATTGCCATACAGTGACCATATAGTGTTAGATATCAGTCCTGCAGAACATATGTGATCACAGTTCTGTTATAGATACAGACTTGCAGCTGCTGATCTTTCTTATTGAGTTGTTCACTTTTCCAATCTTTTCTATCTGGCCCAGATCGACATGACAACTGCTTCCAGCCACGATTCATCTACAAAGATTACAAAAAAAGACACATTTGACTTCTGGCATTTCCAGCATTGTACCCATCTATTCCCAACCGGCACAAACTCCTCATCCTACTGAGTTGCTGCTGTATGTGTCCCTATTACTGCATCTACTGTTTGGAGTCACACGGTTAATTTTGCTGCCCCACATAGTAATGCCACCCCTGTGCCCCTTACAAAGTAACAATGCCTCCTTTGTGCCCTCTAAATGGTAAAATTTCCCTCTAGAAAATATTAAAGCCCTGTGCAAATGCCCTAGAAAACAGTACCCACATTTTACTCCTATAAGGTAATAATGGCCCCAGTATGTCTTTGACGGTCACAATACCCTGAGTGGTCCTATAACAATAATGGTTCTTAAGTGTCCATTTAACAATGTTCTCGGAGTCCCCCTAATGTACAGCTGCCCTATACACTCTATGATGCCTCTATACCTGTCCTATACACAGTAAGATGAGCCCACAGCTCCCCTATACACAGTAAAATGAGCCCACAGCTCCCCTATGCAGAGTGTGATGTCCTCTCAGCTCCCTTTTCCCAGTATGATGGGCCCACAGCACCCCTATACATAGTATGATGTGCTCATAGCTCCACTATACACAGTATAATGAGCCCATAGCTTCCCTATACACAGTATGATGGGTCCACAACTCCCCTTTACGTAGTATGATGTTCCCACTGCTGCCCCTAAACACTGTATAATTACCCCACACTTTGTAATGGTCTCAACAGAAGCCCTCAAACCAGTGGCGTAACTAGAGTCTGATGGGCTCCGGTGCAGAGTTTGAGGCTGGGCCCCCCACATGTTTGTCAGATGTATGGGCCATTGTTGCATTCTAAATCCTATAAAACATACAAGTTTCCCCCTCCCCATTCATTATGTAGTAATGTCCCCCATCGTGGGCCACTTCCTGGTATATGTCCACATAATGGCCCCATCCTGATGTATGACCCCATCATGGCTATATCCTGGTATATATGGTCCCATCCTGCTATATTTGTCCACTATCATGGCCCCATCCTGGTAAATATATATACCCATCATGGTGTATGTCCCCATCCTGGCCCCATTGTGGTGTATGACCTCGATCATGGATATAGCCTGGTATATATGGCCCCATAATGGTATATATGTCTGGATCATGGACCATCCTGGTATATGTGGCCCCATCATGGCCCATCCTGGTATATATTGCCCCATCCTGGTATATATTCCCCATAATTGCACCATCCTGGTATATATGTTCCCATCATGTTCTTATTCTGGTATATATGCTCCCATCACATCCCCATCCTGGTTTATATAGCCCCATCATGTTCCCATCCTGGTACATAGACAAATACTGGTATATGTCCCAATCATGTCCCCATCTTGGTATTTTGCCCCCCATCCTGGTATATAGCCCCCATCCTGGTATATAGCCCCCATCCTATTATATAGCCCTTCATCTTGGTATATAGCCCTCCATCCTGGTATATAATCCACCATCCTGGTACATAGCCCTCCACCGTGCCGCACACAGTAAACAAAAAAAATAATAAACGATTGTGCTCACCTACCCTGCGCTCCCTCTGGCGTCCTCCTTCGATACTGGCATGCCGGCAACTAACCAGCATGTAAGCGGCACAGCTACTTACAGCACCGGCAGCTGTCAGCATACTCTCTGCTACCCATGCACAGGATTGTGTGCATAGGGAGCAGTGAATATCCATGGCTTTCATTGACAGCTGGCACATCGCAGTGCAGGTACCCAATGAGTCTCTGTGCAGTGATGTATTTCAGCTGGATGCGCTCCCTCAGGCACACATCCCTCTGAATCAGGGGCTAGGGCAGGTGGGCCCCCTGGCACCCTCGGGCCAGGATGCAGTCGCGATCATTACGCCCCTGCCTCAAACTGTATAATGGACCCACATTAGCATTGAAACTCTATAATGGCCCCATATTTGCTCACCAAAACTGTATAAAGACCCACACACTTTATGAGGGCTCCCAACAGTAGTCTCTACACTGTATAAGGGCTTCCCCCACACTTTTCAGGGCCCCCCACAGTAGCCCCAACACTGCATGTTGGTCCCCCATTATGCTTCCACAGTCCACCACAAGTTTGATTTAAAATAAAAAACATCATACACCCTCCTAATCCTGGATCCTGACAAGTGGTTGGCACAGCAACACGCTGTCATAGCGACGTCCACACACAGGACGTCAGAGTTCCAGTGCTATGCCGTCACTGCATCGGGACTCTGACCTCCTGTGTATGTGCTGGTGTCTTGGCCACTGCATCTCCTGCCGTTCTATGAACTGCAGGTTTAAAGTGCCCTGCAGTCTATAGAATGGATAGCGGTAGTGCAAGGTGATCGTGGCTCCCTGCTCTACCACACAGCTTAGCTATAACGGCGAGCTGCTCAAGCTGTTATAGTAAAGGTTAGCGGTAGCTGCGGGTGGACCCCTCAAATTGCGGGGCACAGGGCAACTGCACCCTCTGCCACCTGGTAGCTATGCTACTTGCCAAAGACAGATTTTGTCATGCAAAGCAGATACAAGATAGATATCAGCATTTATAGACTACACTGATTATAAAATTGCAAATACAAAATGTTTTATGAATGAAAACTACTCCAATTTATTCAAGTGAATTATTTACCACATATTCTGTATACCTTCCAGTCATTACAGATTCAAGTGGACTGTACTGAATATGGGTAGCTGTCTCGAGAGGTCAGGGTATAACCCAACTGCACCAGTATTTGTGTTGTCAGCATGAACACAGAGTGAGTATCACAGTAGGAAGCCATCAAATCCCTATTCCATCATTCAGTCTATATAGAAACTGATGGTCCTGCAAAGACTTTATGTCACATAACTAGGCAGCAACCTAAAAGCAGGACTTACCAGCAAATGTATATATATATATATGTTTTTGTGACGCCCTGGAGCCCAGGGGTCACAGGTCATTACACACACCACACACCCCCTCCCCACACTAGGAAGGTAACACCCGTCAATCAAGCCCTGATTGCCTCTCTCAGTGCTAGACAGGCACACCAGGTGGGCGGAGTCAGGCAGAAAGACACGCCCACCGCCGAGTCTGCTGGGGTGAGACAGGAAAAGCAGTACACACAGTGTAGTAGGAGTTGTGGTTAGAGAGAGTTAGGAAGTGGTAGTGGAGGAGTACAGTCGTGTGACACACAGCGCTGCTCGGGGCCTGGGTAGTAGCCCAGGACTGATACACAGGCAAGAGGTAGGGGCCGCCTGCAGGAGACCGGGAACACGACCGGTGGAGCTGTAGGGACCGGAGCTGGGTTGGAGCCCACCGGACCTGAACCGGGGAGCGAACAGTCTACCGGAGCACCAGGAAGGGTACTCAGACCCTGACTAGGCCATAGGCCACCGTATAGTCAAATTAACTGATTGAGGTCTGGACCTCAGGAGTCCTTTCCCACCCAAAGTCCCGATTGACGGCAACAGAGCGACACGACCCCCGGGGTCCGTGAGGGGCTCGAGCCACCACCAGCAGTACGAGCACGGATCCGAGCGGCTCGGCGACCGCAGCTGAGGCCGCGGGGCGGTACACATCGACTCTTCTGGCGTCACGAACAGGATCGATCCAGTCTATTCACCCGTAGAAGTGCGCCTTGTGAACCCTGTCGGCGGTGTCCCGCCGAAAAATTTGAAGACCTGCCATCCTTGGCGCGAAAAGTTCCCGCTCGAGTGATCTTCCCTGAGCAGGGGAGGCGTGAAGAATAGAAACCCCGCCCCAAAAGAAGGAGTGCCAGAAAGAACCAAGGGAGGAAAAGGTGAAGGACGCTCCTCATGTGATCTCCAAGATAAGAAGCGGGGACGCCAGGACTCCGTACCCGTATTGTTCCTGGAACCCGAGCAAGCAGTATGTCCGTCCCGTCTAGCAGGCCCAACAGCGGCGTGGGTGGAAGCCCGGGTGGCGCAGCTAAGCCACAGGCTGCAGGCCCGTATCCAGCTCCTGGTACAAGGATGGGAAGCTGAGATGGCGGAGGTGGCGGCGGCCATGCAAGCACGTGAGGTGGAGGCAGAATTGGAGGAGTGGGTAAGTGACCCACGCCCCTGTGTCCCCGAGGGACCAGTCGCTGCGGCTGAGGGGCCCGGTCTACTCCCACTCACCCTGCTGCCTCCCCCACCGCTCGCACCAGTCGTCGCGGCCCCGCCAGTTGGGCCGTTGCCCTCGACATTGGCAGCAGACGACACCGCACCTGCCTATGAGGACCCGCCCGTGGACGCTGCCCGTGGACGACCGCTTGCCCGGCCGGCACCGATCCCGCTGCCGTGGAAGGTGCCCATTCCCCGTGGGGAACCATTGAACCCAGGGGTGACCACGCCCGAAGAGGCCCCGGCAGTCCGCCTGACCAGCAAGGTGGTGGCCGCTGGCCCGCCAAAGGCCCGAAAGGTGAGGCTGATCGCTCCCAAGCTCCAGGCCTCGGCTGAGGCAGCAGGGGGTTGCTGCTGCAAGGCAGCATAGCAGGCCGTGACACAGCGGTACTCACCAACCTAGATGGTGCCGGTAGTGGCCAGCACCGGGGGGCACCGGCTGGGCCCGACCCCCGCACCAACGGAGCAGGTGGAGCCGCCATGCTGGGAGTGGCAGCTGAGCCAGACGGGCCGAGAAATTGAGGCCCAGGAGAGGGAGAAAGCCGCTGTGTTGACCCGCACCATTCAAGCGAAGGACAACCTCAGGAAGGCCCCCCCCGAGGCGCGGGGCCCGACCTACGAGGGCCAGGTCCGACAGTTTTGCCCCCGGTGTGGATGGGGGTTTATTTACGAGCCGGGCCTGGGGTCGAGGTGTTTTTCTCCCGCCGGGACGTGCATCACCATTTGCCCCTAGGACACCTGGACCGTGATCTGAGAGCTGGTGAGCTGGTCACCTACACCTGCCACTACGGGGATAGAGGCTGGTACGCCCTAGATGTCCGGAGAAGGGTGAGCTGCAGTACCCGTGAGCGGCCCCAGTCTCCTCCCCCGCCGTACAGTCCTGATGTGGAGCTGGAGGAGGAATACGGCGACCTGAAGTAGGCAGGGAAGTTTTCACCTGATTTGAACAGTTAAAGTCCTCGTTGGGACCTACAAGTTTGTGGTAGCCCGTTGGCTACAAAGAAGCCCCGTCACCGTTGGGACATGCCCCGTCACCCTTTGTCACCTTGTCCCCTCCCTGTTTTGCATGAGAGACTACTCCTGGACACGGCCGAGAACTTGCAGGCCAACCCATAAACTTGTGGGCCTTGTGTTGCCGTGTTGCCAGTCTCCGGAGAGGCTGATTGGAGGAAGGACCCGCAGCAGAGTAGGCTGGGGTCTGGTCACCACCGGAACCGGTAACCATCCTCCGGGGGCAGGGGTCCCCTTGGACGTGGGGCCCCTGCAGGACTGCCGGGTGCGTTTCCCGTACCCATTCCCGCCTGGGTAGCCTAGGCCAAGTTCCCGTTTCCGGACTGGGGAAAAGGGTGCCACCTGTTGTAGTGGTGGCATCAAGGTCTAGGTGGCTTGGGTGGGAAGGCGGAAGGACATGGACCCGTTCCCGTCTGTCATTATTAAAAATGTTGTTTTTCCCCGTTTGTAACGGTTCAAGAATGTGCCTCCCGTAAGGGAAGAATGAAAGTATGCTTACAGTTAGGTCCAGAAATATTTGGACAGTGACACAATATTCGCGAGTTGGGCTCTGCATGCCACCACATTGGATTTGAAATGAAACCTCTACAACAGAATTCAAGTGCAGATTGTAACGTTTAATTTGAAGGTTTAAACAAAAATATCTGATAGAAATTGTAGGAATTGTACACATTTCTTTACAAACACTCCACGTTTTAGGAGGTCAAAAGTAATTGGACAAATAAACCAAACCCAAAAAAAAAAATGTTTATTTTCAATATTTTGTTGCGAATCCTTTGGAGGCAATCGTTGCCTTAAGTCTGGAACCCATGGAGATCACCAAACGCTGGGTTTCCTCCTTCTTAATGCTTTGCCAGGCCTTTACAGCCGCAGCCTTCAGGTCTTGCTTGTTTGTGGGTCTTTCCGTCTTAAGTCTGGATTTGAGCAAGTGAAATGCATGCTCAATTGGGTTAAGATCTGGTGATTGACTTGGACATTGCAGAATGTTCCACTTTTTTGCACTCATGAGCTCCTGGGTAGCTTTGGCTGTATGCTTGGGGTCATTGTCCATCTGTACTATGAAGCGCCGTCCAATCAACTTTTCGGCATTTGGCTGAATCTGGGCTGAAAGTATATCCCGGTACACTTCAGAATTCATCCGGCTACTCTTGTCTGCTGTTATGTCATCAATAAACACAAGTGACCCAGTGCCATTGAAAGCCATGCATGCCCATGCCATCACGTTGCCTCCACCATGTTTTACAGAGGATGTAGTGTGCCTTGGATCATGTGCCGTTCCCTTTCTTCTCCAAACTTTTTTCTTCCCATCATTCTGGTACAGGTTGATCTTGGTCTCATCTGTCCATAGAATACTTTTCCAGAACTGAGCTGGCTTCATGAGGTGTTTTTCAGCAAATTTAACTCTGGCCTGTCTATTTTTGGAATTGATGAATGGTTTGCATCTAGATGTGAACCCTTTGTATTTACTTTCATGGAGTCTTCTCTTTACTGTTGACTTAGAGACAGATACACCTACTTCACTGAGAGTGTTCTGGACTTCAGTTGATGTTGTGAACGGGTTCTTCTTCACCAAAGAAAGTATGCGGCGATCATCCACCACTGTTGTCATCTGTGGACGCCCAGGCCTTTTTGAGTTCCCAAGCTCACCAGTCAATTCCTTTTTTTCTCAGAATGTACCTGACTATTGATTTTGCTACTCCAAGCATGTCTGCTATCTCTCTGATGGATTTTTTCTTTTTTTGCAGCCTCAGGATGTTCTGCTTCACCTCAATTGAGAGTTCCTTAGACCGCATGTTGTCTGGTCACAGCAACAGCTTCCAAATGCAAAACCACACACCTGTAATCAACCCCAGACCTTTTAACTACTTCATTGATTACAGGTTAACGAGGGAGACGCCTTCAGAGTTAATTGCAGCCCTTAGAGTCCCTTGTCCAATTACTTTTGGTCCCTTGAAAAAGAGGAGGCTATGCATTACAGAGCTATGATTCCTAAACCCTTTCTCCGATTTGGAGGTGAAAACTCTCATATTGCAGCTGGAAGTGTGCACTTTCAGCCCATATTATATATATAATTGTATTTCTGAACATGTTTTTGTAAACAGCTAAAATATCAAAATTTGTGTCACTTTCCAAATATTTCTGGACCTAACTGTATGTTCTAAAAATGTTAACAAGTTTTATCTCATTTTACAGTTACAAAAATAAACCGGTGTGGACGGGCAGCCCGCGGATGGTCTGCATTAAACCAAGGGGGAGTGTGACGCCCTGGAGCCCAGGGGTCACAGGTCATTACACACACCTCACACCCCCTCCCCACACTAGGAAGGTAACACCAGTCAATCAAGCCCTGATTGCCTCTCTCAGTGCTAGACAGGCACACCAGGTGGGCGAAGTCAGGCGGAAAGACACGCCCACCGACGAGTCTGCTGGGCTGAGACAGGAAAAACAGTACACACAGTGTAGTAGGAGTTGTGGTTAGAGAGAGTTAGGAAGTGGTAGTGGAGGAGTACAGTCGTGTGACACACAGCGCTGCTCAGGGCCTGGGTAGGAGCCCAGGACCGATACACAGTCAGACAGGCAGACGGCAGGGGCCGCCTGCAGGAGACCGGGAACACGACCGGTGGAACCGTAGGGACTGGAGCTGGGTTGGAGCCCACCTGACCCGAACCGGGGAGCCAACAGTCTACCGGAGCACCAGGAAGGGTACTCAGACCCTGACTAGGCCGTAGGCCACCGTATAGTCAAATTAACTGATTGAGGTCTGGACCTCAGGGGTCCTTTCCCACCCAAAGTCCCTATTGACGGCAACAGCCCAAAACTGACTGGATAACAGCCACCGCCAGAGGCCATAAATCCGAGGGCCAGGCCTGCGGGCAAAGGAACTCCCACGACATAACCACCGGGGAGCGGACCACCCGTGCTTAGGCACCGTGGTCCACACAAGCTTAGGTGCAGGAGAAAGGAGGACCCTGTCACACCGTCCAGTGCTGCAGCCGGCCGTGGGCAACCCGTCTTCCACCTTGTTTGGTTTACTAGCGCCTCTGAGTGACTTAATTGTGAGTACCGCATCATCGCACCGCACTGCAGCACGGTGCCCCGCACCGCAGCTCCCCCGCTACCGGGCCCCGGGACACACCGCCCACGGAGGGATTAACAACCGAGCTGCGCCCTGCCATCTCGCCCGGGAGCCCCACCATCTTTACCGCAGCGGTGGTGTCCCATATCACCACAACCCGTGAGTGGCGTCATGAAAACCACCCCAACACCAGCATCCCCACATCCCCCGTGTGCAGCGCCAGCCTCCCCTTTCAGAGTGACGTGACCCCCGGGTCCGTGAGGGGCTCGAGCCACCACCAGCAGTACGAGCACGGATCCGAGCGGCTCGGCGGCCGCAGCCGAGGCCGCGGGGCGGTACATTTTGTTAAATTTGGCCAATTTAATCCAAGAAGTGTTTGTGTTATTTTAAGAAAAAGGAAGAAAGAAGCGGGAGAATAATAGGTTTGGAAAAAGGGAGTTGGTAGGTGGAGGTCACAGTCTCTACATTACTGCAGCTATGAATTTTCTGCAGATTGGGTGATGTTGGACCTGGCACTGACTGGATGACCTGATCTGCATCAAAGTTCGGATTCCTGCAATAACTCATGCACAAGAGCTGCTGACCTGACAATACAGACTCTTGTGAGAAGCAGTCAGGAGTAGAGATGAGCCACCCCCCTAGAGTTCGAGTTCGGTTCGGTTCGTCGAACGGTGCCCCTCTCGAACCCATCTTAATAATTAGTAAAACAAAGCTAGTATTAACTCATAATTACCCTGCAAGCCACCGTCACCAGGACAGCTGGAAGAGTTGGATACAGCGCCAGATGATGGCGCTTCTATGAAAGCGCCATTTTCTGCGGCGGCTGCGGACTGCAATTCGCAGCAGAGGCGCCCAGAAACCTCGGGCTGCGGATTCCAATCCCCAGCTGCCTAGTTATACCCGGCTGGACACAAAAATGGGGCGAAGCCTACGTCGTTTGTTTTTTTTAATTATTTCATGAAATTCAAAAAAAAATGGCTTCCCTATATTTTTAGTTCCCAGCCGGGTACAAATAGGCAGCTGGGGGTTTGGGGCAGCTGTATCTGCCTGCTGTACCTGGCTAGCATACAAAAATATGGCATAGCTCACGTCATTTTTTTTTTTAGTTTTTGGGGTAAAAAAAAAAAAAAATGCTTCCCTGGATTTTCCATTGACAGTGAAGGTAACACCAAGCAGTGGGGGTTAGCAGCCAGTAGCTGCTTGGATTACCCTTATCTAGCAATACAAAAAATGCAGCGGCAGCCCATATTTTTTTTTTTATTATTTATTTAAATAACTAAAAAAAAAAATGGGCTTCCCTGTATTTTGATTGCCTGAAAAAAATGACGTAGCGCCCCGCGGTATTTTTGATTCTCAGCGCAGTTAAAGCAGACAGCTACGTGTTGACACCCCCATCTGCCTGGCGTTACCTTGGCTGGCAATCAAAATACAGAGAAGCCCATTATTTTTTTTTATTTAAAAACAATAGTTAAAAAAAAAATGACATGGGGTCCCCCCATTTTTGATAGCCAGCTAGGGTAAAGCAGACGACTGTAGCCTGAAAACCACAGCTGGCAGCTTTACCGTGGTTGGGGATACAATGTGGAGGTCACCCCAGGCTCTTTTTTATAATTATTTTATAAATAATAATATTAATAATTACAAAAAAAAGTAGGGTCCCCCCAAATTGGATCACCAGCCAAGGTAAAGTGGACAGCTGTGGTCTGGTATTCTCAGGGTGGGAAGGTCCATAGTTATTGGCACTTCACAGCCTAAAAATAGCAGGCCGCAGGCGCCCCAGAAGTGGCGCATCCACTAGATGCGCCAATCCTGGCGCTTCACCCCAGCTCATCCCGTGCCCTGGTGTAATGGCAAACGGGGTAATAAATGGGGTTGATACTAGCTGTAAGGTCACCTAACATCAAGCCCATCAGTTTGTGATGTTATGGCGTCTATCAGATAGACATCACAAACTGTCAGTACTAAGAAAACAAATAGACAAAAAAAATGTATTTCAAAAAACACTCCCCAAAACATTCCCTCTTTCACCAATTTATTGTAAGGGGTCCCACGACAACTTTGGACCATCTAGAATATGGGGAGGACACGCTCAGGGAACGTATTCCCCATTTTCTAGGAGTGCAGACCCTCCATGTCAGGAGTGTGGGTGCAATGAATCTGCACCCACTCTCCCCGGGTCCACAGCAGCAGAGTCCATGTCGTAACTGTTGCTACCAAAGCTGCAATGCCCTGCTCATGAGGTAAGGGCATGCCTAATCAGGGGAACTATTCTACATTTCCAAATATTGGTATTTGCTGATATCATTGCTATTCCACCTACTATATATTGGGGATAGGATCTTGGAGATGGAATACCCCTTTAAGTCTAGTTATCCAGTTGAATGAATACTAAACAACAGAGCTCGCTATATAGATGTGTTTTCTTGTGGCGTATAATGGACTCTCATGTTTGGTAGTCGTTCAGCAGGGCAACTATAAAATCAAATACCTCCATTTGGAAATGTAGTGTAGCTCTCCTGATTAACTATGTTCCTTACCTCATGAGCAGGGCATTGCAGTAGCTTACAGATGCATAGTTACCACCATTCACTGTGTCTGAACACAGGAAGCTGAGCTGACAGCCGCTCTGTGCATGCGGCAGCGTCTATTGTGAAGGAGGGGGCCGCGGGGGATCAACGCTGCACAGATACCGTGGGACACCAGGGAACACCAATGGGGTTATAGGGGGTGACCTGGCAGGGCCTGGGGAGGAGTTTTCTGTCGCATGTGTCATGGCACATGCGACAGAAATCAGAGGAGTAGGGTGAATGCGGCATTTATCTCCCATCTGACATGTTTGCTCATGCCAGATGGGAGATAAATCATTTTTTACCGGCGCTGTCATTTACTGTAACGTGATCATTGGTATACGGTGTATACCGGTGATCACGTGAGCGGGGACCGGAAAAACCGTCCTGAATCATGATCTCTAGGGTCTCAGCTACCCCCTGAAAACCCGGAGATTTTCTGACGCTGGGGGGTGCTATTCACTTATTTCTGCCTGCTGTTTATAAACGGCAGATCAGAATAAGGCTACATTCACACGACCGATCCGTTTTTGCGGTCCGCAAAAAAACGGTTTGTTTTTTTTCACGGGTGCATCCGTGTGGC
This sequence comes from Anomaloglossus baeobatrachus, assembly GCF_048569485.1. NCBI lineage: Eukaryota > Metazoa > Chordata > Amphibia > Anura > Aromobatidae > Anomaloglossus > Anomaloglossus baeobatrachus. The sequence goes on from NC_134355.1 coordinate 484,985,607, forward strand.
ATCCGTTTCTGTTCCGTATACAGTCCATATGTCATACGTTTGTCATCCGTGTGCCTTCTGTTTTTTTTTGCGTACTGCAAAAAAACTGAAGGAGGGAAAATACATAAATTTACCCAGGATCCATAGCTTCAACCTACATGAGGCGGTCACATGTTCACTCCAGTGCCATTTTCTACTGCTTTTCACAGTGTAGAGCGCACTGGTGATTTTCTTGTGCTTTTACACTTCATATCAGTCTTTTCTGTCATTATAATGGCAGAAAGACACATCATGTCCCACTCTCCTGCATTTTGTAATTTTGCACCCTTTGGTGCCTTTCATGTGGCACTAAGAGGTGCTTAGCCTTGTATTTAGGCTAAAAAATAAATAAAATTTTTAAAAAAATGACGTAGGGTTCCTCCTATTTTTGATAGCCAGCTGGGGTGAAGCAGATGGCTGCAGCCTGCAGACCACAGCTGGCAGGTTCACCTTGGCTGGTAATCCAAAATTGATGGCACCCCATGCTGTTATTTTAAATTAAATAAATAATTAAAAAAAAAAACCATGTGGGGGTCCCCCCAAAATTGGATCACCAGCCAAGGTAAAGCGGACAGCTGTGGTCTGATGTAAAATGATTGAAATTAATACATCAAGTTATCAAATATTTCATAGTAAGATATATACGTTCATAGTTCTGTTTATGTTGGAGGGCATAGGTTATTAATAAAGTTTATAAGGGATAAATATGCCCATATTGAATATACTTGTGCTGAGCATGGAGGGATATATTTGAATCCTTCCCGAAGCTTTCCGAAGTTTCCAGAAGGTTACGTAATATGGAACTATATTCAACTGTGTTACACTAGAATGCCCTATATGGTTTGAACAGCTGGTATATAATGCACGATGGAGGGGGCTACTGTTCGCTCTCCACACTGCCTGCTGTGAGAAGACTCCAGTGCTGCAAGATATGACACGCTGAGATGACATCCCCTGCATTGCCGTTCAGGAGCCAAAGAGAGATGGGTAAAGACTTCCCATTGTTCAGTATGGACAAAATGAACTCTTTTTTACATAAGCTATCAAAGTATATTATTTTTTTCCTTTCTGTAACTGAACCTTGGCAACCATTTTTAAATAGATAAAATACATTTATTTTTTACATTTTTGAGGTCTTTTCATTCATGCGCCTTTACGTATTTGAAGAAAAATATATTTAAGAGTATATTTTTTAACATTTGGTGAGCCACCCATTCGTAATTTTTTACGTTTTTGTTGTTCCTTCACTTTGCATAAGGGGGGTCGAAGTTATCAAAGTCATAAGTATTTTAAATATCTCCTGCAAAGGATCAGGAATCGACAATTTATAAAAAATCACGCAGAACCTAGGAAATACGTATGAGTCAAGTTGCATGAATGTTTTTTTTTAATGAACTTTAAAGTTTTTACAAAGCCACAGAAGTTAACTTTTGACGTATTTTTGAGTGGAAGATAAAGTCAGTCCATAAGAAGTATTGGACCTGCTGAGTAAGGTGAATCAAGTCTTAGAGGATCATCCATCAGATCATCTGATCATTTCAGGTAAGAAAATGGATTTTATCTCTTCATATGCCAAGCAAAGTAAACTTCAGTTCACTTATTCAGATATTTCTAATGTAGAGGAGCTTTGGTTACGCTTTTATGAGGAGTGTGAACTTGAGAATTCACGTATAGAATGTGCAAGGTCTTTTAATAGAGAGAAACAGAAAATCAGAAATGTCTGTCATTTAGTCTATGATTTTCACAGGTTAATCGTAGAAAAGTGTAAAAATGGTGGAAATAGACAACCTGAATTGTCAGGAGAGTTAGTGACAGAGAAATCCAAAGACTGCTTAGAACTTGGAATGTCAGTCAGTGATATTGTGAATTCTGACTGTAATGTTGTAAATGATCAGTCAGATGATTTAGACTGTAATTTTGTAAATCAGAATTTTGATAATGGCGACAGACACGTGTTACCTAATCAAGGTGCCTTTCAAGATACGGAGGAAGAAGCAGGAAATGACGTAGTGAAGCCAGAAGGGGGAGGAGCCAGAATGGGACACAGGCAGAAAGCCGTCAGAGAAGGACATGTGGAGAGAGAAAATGGCGACGATCAGTTTCTAAAAATAGAACAGGCTAAGTTAGGGATTACACTTAGAAAAAATTTATTGGACATACGCAAATTAATTCCCGCATATAATCCTAAAATACATGTTTGCAGAAACTCAGAGATATTTGAAAGTTCCATCGAGAAATTTAATTTAACCAATAGTGAGACGAATCAGTTATTCCGTATGTGGTTACCTCAGCATTTCTTTAGACAATTGGCATTAAAAAAGTCTTCTGACAATGAGACATTTGATTGTTCAAATGATAACGATATCATAAGGCTGAAATATCTCATCTTCTGTGCAAGGAATGAATCTGATCCAAACTATGAGATGTTGAAGGAATTACAAATTGAACAGAATGAGAGTACGTTCTCATTTATGTCCGTTTTTGAACGTTTGTATAGGGCGGTTATTCCAAATGTCGGATTGGATGGAATGATACGTTTATTCATCAAGAAATTTAATTTCCTTGACAATGCAGCCTGTGCGGTGGCATTAAATAAAAAGTCCCTATTCGAATGTACGACATTTATCGATTTTGTTAGAAATCGCCAAAGTCAATCAAAACAGAAATTAATTAATTCTGAAAAACCAACACAAAAAAGGGTGAGTTTTTGTGAAAAACCAACAGTGTCTCCCAGATCCAAATATTTTTGTGACAAAATTTATGAAATTCGCAGGAAATTTCATGTGAATTATAAGTCATACACCCCCCCTCTTTCCTTGTCACCTTCAATGAAAGAGAAAATTGTCACAAAATCTGATACCGATTATCTCAGACAAGCGATTTTTAAAAGCCCTGAAAGACAGAAACAGGTGTCTTGTGCGGATTCTCTCCCCTGGTCACTAGTGAAAGAAAAAAAGTCGTCCAGAGAATTTGATAGGCAGCGACAGCTGGGTGGTTTTCCAGAGAAAGATATTTTTCCTCATTTAAGGAAAAAAATTGAGTTACAAAATAACTTCAATTCCAATTTTCTGGAAATTACTGTAATAAATCGAATCTTGCAAAAATTGAGGTTTGGTTTTTAGCTGGATAAAAGGGGATTTCTGGATAAATTAATTTTGCTATTTGATAATCATAATTTTTCATATACAGTGAATATATATATATATATATATATATATATATTAGAAGTAGTGATAGTAAATCAAGGTCATATTTTCATTTAGTCAAATGATAGTTTAATGTTATAAATTAATAATTTGATCTCTGTATATGAATAATAATATTTAAAATAATAAGAGAAAGTAACGGATTTTAAGTGTTTCATTTTTATCATAAATATGATAATAATTTTATTCTTTTATTTCCCTCAGAATTTATCAGTAAAACAGATTGATGAAGTATTAACTTTTTATTTTTACATATGTTCTTGTCCTCAATCAGGTAACATATATTTTCTTGTGTAAGGTTAATTCGCGAAAGCATGATTGGATAATAATTATTATTTTTTCAGGTACCAATGGTCAGAGAAGTATACTTGAACGTTTTTTTTTATGAATATATATATCTCCTTTAGAGTTATTAGAAATGTAATCTGAGCTTTGGAAGTGTAGTAAAACTGCTTGCTGTTTTGGAATGGTGTTCCTTGCACGTAACCAGAGCATGACTTGGTACTAAAGCTAAAAATAAATGTTTGTTCCATGGTCATATGTACAGTGTGTAATACATTGGAATTTGTTTTTTTCGAGAAGTACTTCAAATTAGTAACATAATCTTTGAAATGCGCATAGAATAATTGGGAATACAGGGATTTGTGTCCGTCAATGTTTTTATGTGAAAGTATATGTTACAGTCTTGTGTGCATAGATGTGTCTATGAATGATTGATTGTTTGAGCAGCTGCAAATGCTCAGTCAGAGTACTTGGATCCAGGAAAAAAAAAAAAAAAAGGGAATTTTGGTTTTAACTTCGAGGTTATATTATATTATATTATATTATATTATATGTATGTATACTTTTAGATAATAAGTTATAGTACATAAGTATAAATGAAGGAATTTATACCGAATATATATATATATATTATTCTTAGACATATTTCTTTAGTATAGAGATATTAGGATTTTTTATTAAGGGTTTATTCTGAATAGTTACATTCTAGAATAAGGTTATAACGTTTTGATTTTTTTTATGTCTTTTGTGTTAGTCACTTTTTTTATTGGTACATAGATTGGAAATCATTTTTCTTTTCAAATATGGAAGTGATATTTATAAATGGTCTTGAAGATTTACAACACAGATTTGAATTAATTTAATCTAAACATATTAATTTTTATAATATCATATTTCATGATATTGAAAGGGAGAGGTTTGGTCTCAATCACACACATTTATATTTGATAAATATATGTGTTTGCAGGATACTTTAATAATTAATATTTCAAGTACAAAGGAAGAATTGGGAATAAAAAAATATATTTGAAGTATATCATAATGCATTTATATACTAAGAGAAGTGTATTATTTGCAAGGTTACATGACTTAATTATTTTTATTGGTTATTGATAGGTTTGGTAATAAGATACTGGTAATATTAAGGTTATCTGGTAACATTAAGGTTATGTATTATTAAAGACATAGGTGTTATATACATAGAAGGCCTTATTTTTATTTCAAGTTTTATTTTTATTCCGATTTTCATTTTTCTTTTTATTCCTATTTTTTATATTAATTATTATTTAATATTCACGTTTTTAATCAAAATCTTATATTATACAATTTTTATTTTTTCTTCATATTTTAAATATCTCAATTGAGAAAACACTTCAATATTTAGTTCAGTAATATCTAATATAAGAATATTACTTTATTAAATATGAATCATTTTAAAAGGGAAAAGTTCCACTTTTTTGGAAGAAAAGATACTTCCTTCATCAATATATACAATTGTTTACTTTCTGGTAATAAATTATTTTTATATTAGTATGTTAACACAATAAGGGTGAAATATCACTTATAGTTACACATTTCTTTATAGTAGGTTATTTAATAAATAATAGACAAATCAAATAAATTAAATTAGAGTAATAAAGATGGAAGATTAAGGTACATCTAGGTTTACCTTCCTATATTTACAAATAATATATATTATATTTTTAATCAATAATAATTTATAATGGGTATTATTGTGTTTTGATGGTATCATCCAGTCTTTTCTAAAAGGTTATTTGCTTTGGTTTATAATTTACAAATGATCTAACTAAAAGCCACATTGTTACCTTTCATATTTATAATATGATACATGTTATAGGTACACATTATATTGTTTCATATTTTATATTATATTTTGGTTACATTCAACACATTGCCACCTATGGGTTTGGAAGGGTAATGCACCAATGACAAAAAAGGTTATTACAAGAAAATACTATTGTCTATACCATTATGCAGTATTTTATCATTCTGAGTATCAATTATATTAATACTTCTACGATAATAATAATGACATGGTATTATAGTATTAGAGTTATGATACGCTGTGACATTTATTAGTGATAGTTATTGCCATATTTGGTATTTAGGTAGGGAATGAAGTCTTCAATCAAGATTACAGAAGATAAAAAGACTTTATATTTTTCCTAAAGTTAAAAGGGATTCTGCAAAAAGGTCCAAAAGGTAACGTCTCAAATAAGACTGTGTAACATACAAAATACACTTACCGTGCTTGCATCTCAGAAACACAATAGTCCTATGGTTCCAAGATGGACAATGACACATGGTCTGTGCATTAAGACCTCCCTAAAGTTACTAAGAAGAGCAATGACGTGTTAAAGTTAACCCCTGTCGTGCTGACCAAGAACGTCTTAACATCTGTCCAAAAGGATTTGACAACAGGCAGCATGGAGGATAAAAGGTGACTAATGTAAATTGCACTGCACAGACATCAAAGACTTCTGCTATTCATCTACACTCATGAACTGTGGTTTATCAACATTGGCTATGGACTTTGCAATAAAAAATAAAGTTTATGGACTTTGATCTAACAATGATAAACGCAATATGGGACTGTATAAATTGGTAACCATCCATTTTTATCAAAGGATTTATTTCTAAGAGACTGTGTTTATGCCGGATTACATCGGAGATAAGAAGACATCAACTCAGAGGACATCATATGGTGACCGGATTTGGTTTTTGCATTTCTTTTTAGGTCTAGCGAAGTATAGTTATATACATTTTTATATGATTGATCAGTCACAGCCTGTCATAACAGGAATCCACAATATTATATTATTGAACTTACAACATGAATAATGCAAATTAATTATTATTCATCATTACTAGTGATATTAATCCATTATCGCCAAATAAGGAAAGAAGATTTGTTGTTTTAATGATGTATTAATTAATTTTCGGGGTTGCTCCACCCACTTCAAGGGGGAATTGTAAAATGATTGAAATTAATACATCAAGTTATCAAATATTTCATAGTAAGATATATACGTTCATAGTTCTGTTTATGTTGGAGGGCATAGGTTATTAATAAAGTTTATAAGGGATAAATATGGCCATATTGAATATACTTGTGCTGAGCATGGAGGGATATATTTGAATCCTTCCCGAAGCTTTCCGAAGTTTCCAGAAGGTTACGTAATATGGAACTATATTCAACTGTGTTACACTAGAATGCCCTATATGGTTTGAACAGCTGGTATATAATGCACGATGGAGGGGGCTACTGTTCGCTCTCCACACTGCCTGCTGTGAGAAGACTCCAGTGCTGCAAGATATGACACGCTGAGATGACATCCCCTGCATTGCCGTTCAGGAGCCAAAGAGAGATGGGTAAAGACTTCCCATTGTTCAGTATGGACTAAATGAACTCTTTTTTACATAAGCTATCAAAGTATATTATTTTTTTCCTTTCTGTAACTGAACCTTGGCAACCATTTTTAAATAGATAAAATACATTTATTTTTTACATTTTTGAGGTCTTTTCATTCATGCGCCTTTACGTATTTGAAGAAAAATATATTTAAGAGTATATTTTTTAACATCTGATATTCTCAGACTAGTGAGGTCCATGGTTATTGGACTCTCCCCAGCCTAAAAATAGCAGGCCGCAGCTGCCCCAGAAGTGGCGCATCCATTAGATGCGCCAAGCCTGGTGCTTCGCCCCAGCTCATCCCGTGCCCTGGTGCGGTGGCAAACGGGGTAATATATAGGGTTAATACCAGATGTGTAATGTCACCTGGCTTCAAGCCCTGGGGTTCGTGAGGTCAGGCTTCTATCAGATACCCGACATCACCAACCCAGTCAGTAATAAAAAAAAATAGACGACAAACACATTTTTATTTGAAAAAACACTTCCCAAAACATTCCCTCTTTCACCAATTTATTAGAAAGAAAAACAAATCCAGGTCTGCTGTAATCCAAGGGGTTCCCATGACGATCCATACCATAGTAACTGTTCCAGTCAATGAAGAACAGAATGTTTCCCATTGGCTGGGAGAGCAATGCAGTGACCTGAGCTAACATCAATAGGTCAGCCAAGGTCACTGCAGGGCATGACGAGTGCTGCTGTCAGGAGCAAGGTACATTACCTGCGGTGACGATCTCCTGCCCTGCTGACAGCAGAACTGTCACTGACTTCAATGACCGCCGCCTTCACAGCCAAGTATCGCAGGAGCTTGTGATGTCACTGCTAGTTACAGTCTCGGGTCGGCAGCGAGAGGAGGAGATGTGACAAGCAGCGGCCATGGAGGACAGTGACAGCGCTGAGGTTGGGAGGGCGGGACTTCATCACCGCAGGTAAGCCGAGCAGGGTAATGTGTGCGGAGCGCAAGGTGGGTGGAGCCAAGCGGGGTAATGTGTGTGGAGTGCGAGGTGGGTGGAGCCAAGTGGGGTAATGTGTGCGGAGTGCGAGGTGGGTAGAGCCAAGCAGGGTAATGTGTGCGGAGTGCGAGGTGGGTGGAGTCAAGCAGGGTAATGTGTGCGGAGTGCGAGGTGGGTGCGGCCAAGTGAGGTAATGTGTGCGGACAGCGGAGTGCGAGGTGGGTGGAGCCGAGCGGGGTAATGTGTGCAGAGTGTGAGGTGGGTGGAGCCAAGTAGGGCCATGTGTGCGGAGTGCGAGGTGGGTGGAGCCGAGCGGGGCCATGTGTGCAGGCAGCCGGTTGCAAAGTGGGTGGAGCATAGCAGGGCCATGTGTGCAGGCGGCGGAGTGCGAGGTGAGTGGAGCCTAGCGGGGCCATGTGGCGCTGAGGACGTCAGTGCCGGGGACTGCATGGCTGGGGACAGGTGAGTGTGAGTCTGTGTGTGTGTGTACATGCCGAGTGCAGGAGGGGGCGGATCCGAGCGGGGAAGTGTCGGCTCCCTGCACATGTAATCAGGGTAAATATCGGGCTACTAACCAAAGCGCTTTGCTTGGATACCCGATATTTACATTGGTTACCTGCTTACCGCAGGCAGCCAGCGATGGCTCCCTGCACACTGTAGCTGTAAAAAGCCCTGCTTTTGGTGATCGAACTGTTCTCGAACGTATCTCGAACTGTCGAGCTTTTAGCAAAATGCTTGAGTTCGAGTTCGATCTCGAGCACCCCCAAAATCACTCGAACATGAAATTGCCGAACCTCGAACCTCAAACATTGCTCATCTCTAGTCAGGAGGTGAGCAGCATTCTGCAAACCCTCAGTGGAGACATCCTGCCCCGTCACTATAATCACCTTATGCTTAGCTCCAGTCACGCTGTGTGATGCCACTTCAGCAACACAGCCCACACAGCATGCAGTGGGAGCATGTCTGCATCAGTGTGCAGCCGGGCCAGCATCTAGACCAGGGGTGCACAAAATATTTCAGGCCAAGAGCCACATTGACATACTGAATCAATCCCATGGGCTGCAAAAAAACGTAAAAGGGGCACTTACATGAGCACATCACCAGAACCATAGTCATTAAACCATCATAATAACCAAGTTGTGAGTATTTGAGGAGGAATTTAATAGTTTCTGCTACAAAAACGCAGTGTAAGACACCCAAAAATACAGTGAGTTTTTGGAGCAGAAGTTTAGCAGACAAATCCATTTTGAGTATTTTTCAGTTTTAACATAGCCATGAAGCACGCTATGGTGTGCTACATGTACAAGATCAAAACCACCGTCAGTACATGAATGAAGTGCCAAAACCTCTATTAGTACATGAATGCAGCATCAAACCACCGTTGATACATAAAAGTGACACCAGAACCACCATCAGTAGATGAATGCAGTGCCAGAACCTCCATCAGTACATGAATGCAGTGCCAGAATAACATTTAGTACATGAATGCAGCACCAGAACCACTTTCACTACATGAATGCAGCACCAGAACCCCTTTAGTACATGAATGCAGCACCATAATCAACTTCAGTAGATGAATGCAGTGCCAGAACCACCATCAGTACATGAATGCAGCACCAAGCTTAGTGCAGTGACCAATTTCAATGTTAGGTTAGCCACATATACACATGTATCACATGAACCCATACCTCCCAGAAAGTCTTTAAACATGGTAAAGAGATGCTGAGAGTTATTGTTGCAAGCCATTAGATTGCAGACCATACAGGAACCACAGGACCGATGAGACGCAGACAGGATAACACAAACATTTATACCCAGGTATCTCATAAGTGACATCTTCTCTGATTGGATTTGTTATGGTCCCTTTTGTCTTCATGTCGTACAGTCATCATGATGAGATTTCATGCCCACAGCTAGTCTCTCTAGACTTCTGTCTTCTCAGTCTTCTGCAGCATATCCCGACATTTTGATCTTAAGAATAAAAAGTATCATTATACTGCCCCACAAATATAAATATCTCCCATGCTGCACTCCTGAATATATAATTGCCCTTCATTGTGCTTACTGCACATAATATCCCCAAAACACTTCCGGTTTCTATAATGTCCCCCCACACTGCTCATCTCTATAATATCCCCCCACAGTGCCTCTCTGTATGATATACCCACATACTGCCACTCTTTATAATATACCCACATACTGCCACTCTGTATAATATACCCCCATACTGTCTCTCTGAATAATATACCCCCCACACACTGTCTCCCGCAATACTGTTCCCCCTTTCACTTTTTCTCCCATTGCCCTATAATGTGCTCTCATAGTAACACCCTGCCCCATACCCCTCCCCACTAAATGTCAGGACATAAAATATTCAACTTCTCAGTGGAGCGCTTACCATTCCCCACCTCTACGCGGCACTGCATTGCAACAGCAGTGTCACGACACGAGGTCAGCTGCATTATGATATCATCACGTTGCTGCACATAGGGGAAGTAGCTGATGAAGGCCCCACTGTCACAGTTCCGTTTTTCATGTATTCATATATATTTGCGTGTAGAAGATGAGAACCGGAGATGATATAAGACGATGAGAACCGGAGTCTCCCGACTCTCTGCAGGCCACAAGGGAACATTTGACGGACTACATTGAATATTACAGTGTCAGTCCTCCTGTGGCCCTGAACAGCTGCCTGGTGATTGGCCAGGAGACATGCCCCTCTGCTTCCTGCCCCAGCCTGCCCCTGATTGTATGATCCTGTTTTCAGTGCTGTTTGTTTTATCCTATCCTGTGAGAATAATAAAAGCAATTTTTTTTGCTATTGGCCTTGTAACCAACGGTGCTTCACTAATGTGGTCTCCTTTTATTTTATAGATCATTTTGTGGAATATTTTGTTTACTTTATTGATTTAAGTAGAAATCCAATCCATGAATCATCTGAATTCCATCCAGCAGAGGAAACATGATGGCTCATCAAAAGTAATGGGAATTCCCTTTTCCATGCAAGTTTCAATCTCTTGTAAAGCATATGGTTAACATTCTGGCTCAGAAATCCAGAAAGACAGGATGTAGAACTTGTATTTCTGCCTAGGTAAATGATGTGGTAAATTTCTATACTATTGAAAACTCAGTCAAAATATCAAAACACCTTGCACCAACTTAGCCGATTATGTTAGACGACGTTCTTTGAGACATCGATAATGCACTTCCCAGAGATCAAGATGAAATTAGCAGACATTCAAATGAGACCTCCAGAAAAGAAAATTAAAGGGGTTGTCCACTACTATGACAACCCCTTTCTCATTCCCCAGCTTTTGCTCACTTCCTTTTGATTACTTAAGCGTCACCACCGCTGGAACAGCACCAGAAAAGGAGGAAAGTATAGGCTTTTTTTTATTGTAATGGGGCGAAACACGGAGAACAAGAAGGAGTTGTCCCTGTAGTGGACAACCCCTTTAGAGGCACTCAGGAGAAATTTTATGTCCTTTTGTAACATTATTAAAATTAGATTGCCCTGTGGAAAGTAAAGTGAAAACCTGTCCAGGGGGTCTCCATTATGTAGTCCCTTCTATATTTATTTCATAGATCAACTGTACACCTGAAAATAAGCAACTTTGTAATTGATCAGTTTTTATCAAAAGTCTTAATTCTGAGGTAAAATCCGTATACAGTGAAGACTTTCCCATTACTGAGATAGGAGGTGACAGATGTCACCGATCAGATTCTATTTTGGTAGACAAGGGAGGAAGGGCAGAGCTATCTATAACTCCTCCCTTGCCCCATCGTCATAGAATCTCATCAGTAAAAGCTGCCATCTCCTATCTCAGTAATGGGAACGTCTTCACTGAATACAGATTTTACTTCAGAATTGAGACTTTTGATAACGTTCACCAACACGCTCACCATCCTGGATGCTCTGCAGTGTCTCCAGCTATGCCGCAGCTTCCTGTTTCCAGGGCCTGCACATGCTGCAAAGGTCTCTCAGGAGCGCGCTTAGTACGTAGTAAAAACTGAAAAACTGAAATGACAAAGAAGGGGGGGGGCACAAATGATGTCTTATCCGGTGTTACCAGAAAGAATTTAAATAGGTACACTAACCCGGTGTGGTTGTGTTATAGACTCAACCACTAACACCACGTGATAAAGATGGCTGCTGCAGAAGCCAGGAAGATAGCGTTGGAGGAGATGGAAGAAAAAGATCACTGAAGATCGATGGTGATTAAAACATCTTCAGAAACAAAATCAATAATGTATGGCGGGGTTGTAAAAATCCTGAAATGGATGGTAAAGTGCTAAAATTGAATGGGAACAGCATGGAGAAGATGCCTGGATGGATCTCTGAGGGGGTGATTTCACAGCTGCCTGCTCACACAGAGAATACCATGAGAACTGCCAGAAGTGCTGTCAGGTGAACTTGTGGCGCCCCTGACCTGGTCAGGCACCACTGAGTACTGCACCCATGCTGGGGACAGTACAATACAGGTAATCCAGAAGGCTGACCGAGGTGTGACTACACAGGCGCATAGTGATCAGGTCTCACACATGTACCTTTGAGAGGACCCCTGGGGATCCCAGGAGGGGGCAAAGCCTTCACCTCCACTTGAGGAGTGGAGGGGGCGAAGCCTCCATCTCCACTCAAGGGGTGTGGTAGAGAGCCTGGTTGCTAGGTGACGTAGGCAGGCACAAGGGGAAAAGAGAAGGAGGAGTAAACAGTCTGAAGCAGAGTGTAGAGGAGTGAGGAGCATGGAAGTGGAGCTCAGACAGGAGCAGCAGCGCAGGTCCCACGAGTGAGCCAGCTTAGTGCAGCAGTCCAGGAAGAGCAGAAGCAGACCCTGGAGCTGTTGCAGTCTAACAGCGTCCGCGCAGTGACTACCGACGGGGGAGAACGGTCACCTGGTAGTGCTGCCCGAACACCACACACAGCTAGAGAGAGCAGCGTAGTGGAAAGTAAGGAGACTGTCAGGGAGCACCAGGCCCAAACGGGCGGCAGATCCCGGTGCGGGGATAGATCCACCTTTCCTTGCTAAACCTGCCGGTGTGGGGCCCTTAAAGCCCACACCACAACACCACAAAAGCCGCAGCCACGTAGCCACAGTTAGGGCCCATAGTTCACAGGAGGCAAGCAGCTGGAGTGATCTGGTCCAGGCGACAAGCAAACGGCAAACAAACGAGGGGAGCAGTTACTTCCCTGGGTGACCCCCATAGGGACTAAAAGTCGGGGTTACCACAAACCACAGAAGGGCTAAGGAAGGCGAGTCGGTAGCCACACTCATCAGTCAGCCTGAAGGATACCTGGTTCCAGCCTGGTTCATCCCAGCTACGCCCGGGTTACTCACCCTGCCATCAACTGTGAGTAAAACCCCTGAAAGACATTCTGATTGTGTGGAGTTATTCTGCGCCTTGTGGTTCTACACACCTACACAGGGCCCTGGGGCTTGCCTCACTCTCAGGAGGCTATTACAACTGGCTGCACCCACCATCAGCCCCAGGCATCCCTTAACCTGCAGTGGCGGTCCCCACTGACCGCAATTCTGAGAGTGGCGTCACGACAATCCTAAAAGAAGATCTCCTACCTGTGACAAGATCCAGCTGAGTGGAGTCCCTGAAGGTAATGCACCGACACTGTACTTGTGGGGCTTCACATCTGGCGTCACGAACAGGATAAGGACTAGACCTGTTCAGACAGGTGACCATGTGCCTGGGCGGTCCGCTTGGAAAATTGGAAGCGCCGCCATATTGCCACCATGAAAAGCGCGCTGAAAAACAACAACAGCCCGCGCTGGGAGAAGTTACCGCCCACGAAGAGGTGTGGCTACCCAGAGATCCCCTGCAGAGTCCTGACCTCGCAAGTGAAGAGAGCGGAGGCGTTCAGAGACGACGGGACAGAAAGGGAGCCAGAAGCCTGCTGCTGGAAGAGGCAGAGCAGAAACTGAAGAGCCTGCTACTGGAGGCAGCGACGAGTCCACTGCTGGGAAATCGTGCAGAAGAAGGCGCAGAGGAAATGGCGTCTGAACGCAGAAACCCAGAACCAGGCTCCGCTGCCTGGTGGTATCGGGAGCTTGCCCAGTTCTGCGACCGACTGGAGACCCGGGTCGTGGAGCAGATCAGAGAGGAACGCATGGAGCTTCTGGAGATGGCTGCCGCGGTGAAGGCCTATGAGGAAAAAGCTGCGCGACGAGTGCCAGACCGGACGGCGACGACTCAGACCCCGATGGTGCCACCGATGGGTGAGTCCAGTGTTGCCCCTGCCAGCGCGAGTGCCCCGACCCCTGCTGCCACGCCCGCGGTCCCTGAAGAGGCGCCCGGCGCAGCGACGCTGATCCAGGCCGCCGCCATGCAGGGCGCGGCCCGCCAAGACCAGGCCGCCGCCATGTCGGGCGCGGCCCGCCAAGACCAGGCCGCCGCCATGTCGGGCGCGGCCCGCCAAGACCAGGCCGCCGCCATGTCAGGCGCGGCCCGCCAAGACAAGAATGTACCTCTGTTTACCCCGGCCTGCAAGGCCAGAGCAGACACCGCTCCCCAGTCTAAGGAAGTCCCTGCTAGGAGGTCCCTGATAGGAGAGGACCCCGAATATTGGAAGCTGAAGGCTGACCTAGAGGCCCAGTTCCCACAGGAGATGGTGGATCGGTACCTGCTCCCTCCGCACACCCCCAAGGCGACTTCTGCAGTAACCACGCCAAAGAGTCCTCCGCCAGGGCCTGCTGATGACCACCCATCCCCGGCGCTGCCACAACAGGAGTGCTCAGAAGAACTAAGGGGGAGGGGAGGCCAGGAAGCTGAGGAGCTGACCCCGGAGCCATCAGCAGTGGATCCATGCCCAGAGCCAGAGATGCTGCCGTATTCCCGCTGGGATGAAGAGGAAGAGTTGCCTAGAAACCTCACCTGGGGGCCTGCAGGCAGTGAAGTAACAACCCAGCAGAACCCAGCCCGTAGGACACGGCGCCGTAGCAGAACCAAGCTTTCCCCTGCACCGCAGTCTCCAGAGCAGAAAGACGAAGTCATGGCCAGAGACTTGGAAGAGAAACGGTTCCTGAGAAGGGCCAAATCCCAGGTTAGAGGTCCACTTTGTCGTGGTGTAGTAGAGGATTTCAGTTTGAAGAGTGGATATGGCTTCATAGTAGCTCCTGGTATAAAAGAAGGCATATTTGTGAATAGAAGGGATGTTAGAGCCCATTTGCCCAGAGGACATCCGGGAAGGAACCTACAGATGGGAGATACAGTGGAATTCACCATGCACCAAGGAGAAAGAGGATGGTATGCACTTGACGTTACGCCATGTACCAGAGATTCCTATAGAAACCCAGTTGTCTCCATACCACAAGAAAAAGAAACAGATACAGAAGAAGAAAGGAAAGATAAAGGACCCACTGATGAGACTACCTCCGATGATGAGAGAAATGAAGAAAACAACAGGTGCCGCAGCCCTACAGGCCCAAGCCCTGGTAAGGAGGAATCTGCATAAAGTAAAGAAAGAAGTACAGCAAGTTATAGTTTTGACCAGTTTGCAACGTTAATGTTCAAGAAATGTGCCCACATGAACTAATGTGAGAAACCCATGAACCTTAAGGCTATGAACTGGCTATAGCCACAAACTCTCGCAGTGTAAATAGTTACCCCAGAGGTACCACCACCAGAGCCAGCCTGTTTAGGGGCTTGGCTCACCTGCAACCAGGGAGCACGTCCGTTTATGGGGCCTTGGCTCACCTGCAACCAGAGAGCATGCCTGTTTATGGGGCCTGGCTCTCCACCACAAAGAGGGTACCTGGTCAGCACCAACCGTGAAGGCCGCCTCTGGATCCTGCCAGAAGTGGCTGAAGGCGCGGCTTCACCAGGCCAGGTATGCCCTGAAGACCACTAGACCATGAAAGCCGCCTCTACATCCTGCCAGAAGTGGCTGAAGGCGCGGCCAACGTGAGAGGGTTTAGGGTGGGTTAACGGACTTGTGGGTGGAGGGTGGTGATGTATGGTACCTGGTGGTTTTAAAAGTTTTACCATGTTTTAATGTTTTATGCATTTTAAAATGTTGTCTTGCAGCCCGAGGACGTGCTGGTGATAACTAAGGGGGAATGTGGCGCCCCTGACCTGGTCAGGCACCACTGAGTACTGCACCCATGCTGGGGACAGTACAATACAGGTAATCCAGAAGGCTGACCGAGGTGTGACTACACAGGCGCATAGTGATCAGGTCTCACACATGTACCTTTGAGAGGACCCCTGGGGATCCCAGGAGGGGGCAAAGCCTTCACCTCCACTTGAGGAGTGGAGGGGGCGAAGCCTCCATCTCCACTCAAGGGGTGTGGTAGAGAGCCTGGTTGCTAGGTGACGTAGGCAGGCACAAGGGGAAAAGAGAAGGAGGAGTAAACAGTCTGAAGCAGAGTGTAGAGGAGTGAGGAGCATGGAAGTGGAGCTCAGACAGGAGCAGCAGCGCAGGTCCCACGAGTGAGCCAGCTTAGTGCAGCAGTCCAGGAAGAGCAGAAGCAGACCCTGGAGCTGTTGCAGTCTAACAGCGTCCGCGCAGTGACTACCGACGGGGGAGAACGGTCACCTGGTAGTGCTGCCCGAACACCACACACAGCTAGAGAGAGCAGCGTAGTGGAAAGTAAGGAGACTGTCAGGGAGCACCAGGCCCAAACGGGCGGCAGATCCCGGTGCGGGGATAGATCCACCTTTCCTTGCTAAACCTGCCGGTGTGGGGCCCTTAAAGCCCACACCACAACACCACAAAAGCCGCAGCCACGTAGCCACAGTTAGGGCCCATAGTTCACAGGAGGCAAGCAGCTGGAGTGATCTGGTCCAGGCGACAAGCAAACGGCAAACAAACGAGGGGAGCAGTTACTTCCCTGGGTGACCCCCATAGGGACTAAAAGTCGGGGTTACCACAAACCACAGAAGGGCTAAGGAAGGCGAGTCGGTAGCCACACTCATCAGTCAGCCTGAAGGATACCTGGTTCCAGCCTGGTTCATCCCAGCTACGCCCGGGTTACTCACCCTGCCATCAACTGTGAGTAAAACCCCTGAAAGACATTCTGATTGTGTGGAGTTATTCTGCGCCTTGTGGTTCTACACACCTACACAGGGCCCTGGGGCTTGCCTCACTCTCAGGAGGCTATTACAACTGGCTGCACCCACCATCAGCCCCAGGCATCCCTTAACCTGCAGTGGCGGTCCCCACTGACCGCAATTCTGAGAGTGGCGTCACGACAATCCTAAAAGAAGATCTCCTACCTGTGACAAGATCCAGCTGAGTGGAGTCCCTGAAGGTAATGCACCGACACTGTACTTGTGGGGCTTCACAAACTCAGTGCCAGACTGCCGCTGTGACATGCAGTCAGACAGTCCAGCACTGAGTTCATCTGAGGTCACTTCTGGAAGATCCCAC
The DNA here is from genome assembly GCF_048569485.1 of Anomaloglossus baeobatrachus. Lineage (NCBI taxonomy): Eukaryota > Metazoa > Chordata > Amphibia > Anura > Aromobatidae > Anomaloglossus > Anomaloglossus baeobatrachus. The sequence continues at coordinate 485,002,875 of NC_134355.1, forward strand.
GCTGCTCTGAGTGAGTCCCGGAGGCCGTGGTGAGTGGTCACGTGTTCCAATGTGGTAGCAGAGCCAGGATCATCATGGGACGTCATGTGGCTTTTGTCGGACCTGATGGGGTGTTTTGGGGGTTAATAAATTGGTGACAGAAGGTTTTTGTTTTTTATGTAAAATAAAGGATTTTGTGTGTTTTGTTTTTTTTTACTTACAGAGTTGGTAAAGGGGGCTCTCATAGGCACCTTACCATTACCAACCTTGAGCTTGATGGCAGCTGTGATTTTTGACAATTCATAGCTGACATCAACCCCATATATTACCCCGATTGCTACCAAACCAGGGCAATCGAGATGAGCCTGGTAAAGCGCCACAATTGGCACATTTGATGAATGTGGGCTGCTATTTTTAGCCTGTCGAGGATCCAATCACCATAGACCTTCCTAGCCTGAGAATACCAGTCCCCAGCTGTCTACTTTATCTGCACTGGTTATCAAAAATGGGTAGGAGTCCATGTCGATTTTTTATTTAAATAATTAAAAAAAAATAAAGAAATAAACGGTGTGGAGGTGTGGCGCCCTGGACAAGCCAGGTCGTCACAGAACAACACCAACACACCCCACACCCTGGTTAGGCACACCGAAGTCAAACATAAAATCCTTGTTGCCTTCCTCCAGGGGCTGATGTCCACACCAAAGGGTAGGCCAGGCGGTTGGAGGCCGAGGAGTTCACAGTCCTGGAGGTGGGAAAAGGAGTCAGTTTAGTTTAGTTTTGGAGAGGAGTTGAGGAGGAGTGAAGTGTGTGGTAGTAGAGGAGACTGACCGTGTCCGGGTGCGTGGCCCGGGCACATACAGCAAGGTTGGCAGATGGTGTTGACCGTCTGCAGGAGAGGCCGATTGGAAAGAACTGTAAGGACCGTGGACGGGCGGTGGCCCGGCGGTACCGGATCGGAGAGCAAAAAGAAGCCAGCACCATCCGGCAGGGCTTACGGAACCCGACCAGGCTAGGAGTCGCCGTTAAACTGGTCAAATCCGTTAGCGAAGGGAACCTCCGGGGTTTCCCAGCAGTCAAGACCCGATTGAAGGCAACAGCTCACACCGTAGAGGGAAACACAGTCACCGCCAAGGCTACAGTTCCCAGGGCCAGAGCCTGCAGGCAAAAGGGGCTCCCTCAGCATCCATCACAAGCTGGGGAGCGGGTTACCAGTGGGAAGCCATTGGAACTATTAACACAACATAGGTGCAGGGAAAGGCAGTCACCATCAACCTGCCGGGAGGAGAAACACCGCAGCCGTTTGTGGGACCTGTCCATCCAGCCGTTTGTTTGACCAGAGATTCCGTGTAAATTACTGGCTGAGTGAGTACCACTGTGCCGTGCGGCACAGCGCTGCCCCCGCGACCCTGCACCTCACCAGGCCCCATAACCCGCCTGCCATCCCTACCCCTCACCGGGGCCCCGGGACAACCAATCCCCCTATCCACGGAGGGGAGAACCAACATCCAAGCTGCTCCCTGTCACCACTCCCGGGATCCCCGTCCAGAGCAGCGGTGGTGTCACAACCTCACCACAACCGTGGGTGGCGTCACGGACAATCAATCCCCAAAACTAGTCCCCTTTTCACTCACAGGCGAGGAACGCCGCTCGAGTCCCCGGGATCCGGCCCACCGCTCGAGCCACCACCGAGCAGCAGCAGCAGCCGGACCCGAGCAGTGGGTGAGTGCAGCGTCCCCTCCTCTAGGAGCCTCTATTTTTGATAACTAGCTATGATAAAGCACACAGCTTGGGCTGCAGCCTGCAGCTGTCTACTTTACCTGTGCTACTTAATCACAAATAGGCGGAGGACTGCACATAATTTTTTTTATTTTTTTTCACTGTGCCTGCCAATCACAGTAATACCAGCAGCAAAGATGACTGTGGCATTACTGTGATTAGCAGGCAATCCCCAATAACTGAAAATCAGGTGCAAAACATATGGGGAGGGGACCTGAAACTCACGAGGTGAATACCAAAATACTTGACCAGAAACTGATATCCCAAATACATTTATATTTGTGCGAGTAATAAATAGTGCCAAATATATTTGCTCATCACTAATTGTATCCTCTATTACAATTGTTCAACAGTAACCTGCAAGCATCGATGGATTCCATGTTCCTTGATATACAGTATTTTCTTCATACCGCCAATATCTTGCTGAAATCTCTCACCGTGCTCGTCGTTCACTCCTCTGCAGTGTGGTTGAAAAAGTCTAGATACCAATATAAGAAATTAAATCTTACAGCCAAGACCCTTATCTGTTTTGTGGAGATTTTCAATTAACTCTTCATAGCTATGGGCTCTTCAGTTTGCCCAAAAATTAGTTACGAGTAATGTAAATTCTACCCATGCAGCCATTTCCTTGATGTAACGCCTGCCTGGATCAACAGACTCAGGGGGATGTAATGGACAGACTAGAGGGAAGCCACTCACCAAGCAGGACCCCCAGAACCCTGAAACCCTTTAACCCCTATACAGGGATTTGGAATTACACAGGGCCCTGTAGATCACTACCTGTGGAAGGCTGCAGTCCGATGAGAGTAGTCGTGAGGCAGGGTCAAACCAGGAATAGCAGAACAGGGACAGAATTGGCAGGCAAGGACGTAATCAGAAAACGGAGCAGAGGTCAAATCCAGATCGGGCAGCGAGGTACAAAAACAGCAGGCAGAAGGGTAGTCAGCAAACACGCAGAAGTCAGCACACAGGAATCACAAAACAGAATAGGGCAGACCAGGAGCCAGGAAATCAGAACTATCTATCTATGGCAGTGGTCATGTGACAGGAGGGGGAATAAGAAGGGTGTGGTGTCTTCCCATTGGCTGTAGCTGAACGCTGACAACTTCAGCTGGAAGACACACGTCACCCACAGTCATCCAGCGGTACTGCAGATCCCAAGTTAACCCAGCCCAGTGGATGATCGGAGCCTGCGCCCACCGGTGCCGCTGGCATCGACTCCTCTCCCATCACCAGCACCATCCACGGCAGGAACACAGCGTCGCCTGGTGATCGGAGCAGAAGTCGCTGGAGCAGACTCCAGCAGTGACGTAACACTTGAGCTGCACAAATGGAGAAACTCCTCATCTTGAAGAATCATACGAATCTGAGGTCCAATAAAGACTCCTTGTTATGACACGTGAGCTCTGAGACCAATCAGCGCTGACTTCCTTCATCCCGCCTTCGGACATTTGAGAAGGAAGTCAGCACAGCATTCACATCCTGCTCAAATGTACGAAGGCGGAAGACCGACGCCGAGCACTGAATGATCACAGGGCTCGCTTCTCATAACAATGTCATGTGGGCCCCAGGAATGCAACTTCAGACATCGCTGGAACCGCATTGGAGGTGAGTATAAGCTTATTTATGTTTACAGGGTCGAACAAGGGGAATGAGAAGGGGTTGTCCAAGTTTTGGATAAAGGCTACTTTACACGCTGCGATATCGGTCCCAATATCGCTAGCGTTGGTACCCGCCCCCATCTGTTGTGCGACACAGGCAAATCGCTGCCCGTGCCGCACAACATCGCGCAGACCCGTCACACATACTTACCTGCCCGGCGACGTCGCTGTGACCGGCGAACCGCCTCCTTTCTAAGGGGGCGGTCCGTGCGGCGTCACAGCGACGTCACTGAGCGGCCGCCCAATAGAAGCGGAGGGGCGGAGATGAGTGGCCGGAACATCCCGCCCACCTCCTTCCTTCCTCATAGCGGCAGGTAAGGAGAGGTTCCTCGTTCCTGCGGCGTCACACATAGCGATGTGTGCTGCCGCAGGAGCGACGAACTACATCGTTACTGCTGCAGTAACGATAATCGAGAATGGACCCCCATGTCACTGATGAGCGATTTTGCACGTTTTTGCAACGATGCAAAATCGCTCATCGGTGTCACACGCAGCAACATCGCTAATGCGGCCGGATGTGCGTCACAAATTCCGTGACCCCAACGACTCCGCATTAGCGATGTCGCAGCGTGTAAAGCCCCCTTAACCCATTTAATTGCTCCATTTCTAATGCATAGAAAGTTCTCGGTAACTGTTGTTATATAATTTTTAATTATTATTTTTTAATCAACATGTTCATTTGTTTATTTATTTAAATTAATCTGTTATACCTTGGGTCTAATTTCTCCTCAGTGTTGATCCAAGCACTGATGTATGGATCGAATAATACCAGTGCAGAGTTGTATGAAATGGATAAATGTTGAGAGGTTTCTGTTGCATCACTTCCCACATTGTTATAAAGCTGGAGAGGGAGCTTAGATTGTAATAACCTGAGGAAGAGGATGGATCGTTTCTGATACGCGATGTATTAATAAAGGATTTTCACTTGAAGCTGGAATACAGTCTTTACGGCAGCGCCCCTTTGAGATCGCTATTCTCCCTTTCTTCCAATCACTTTCTAACCTGAGTGAGTGGTCGGTGCAGCAGCCGATAGAGGAGTGGTGAACTTTTATCAGTGTTGTGCCTGCCTTAGCACAACCTGTCCAGGTGAGTAATGACTAATATTTTCACCTTATGCTTGACTTCAGCCAGTGTCACACATGGAATGCCTCTGTACCTCTCTTTTTTCTTATTGCAGGAGTCAGCTGATGACTCCGGTCACTGTCATGACAAACCTCCTGTGAATGGCAGCTGGAAACCGGAATTCATAGGGAGTCAGACTATTTCTGCTGTGCAGAGCAGAGCTCATGCATTGCTCTGAACAGCACAAGCGATCAGAAGATCGCAGTTTTAAGTCCCCTAAGGAGACAAATAAAAACAATAAAAAAGTGGGAAAAAAAGTTTAAAAAAATATAAAACACAATAGTTCAAATCACCCTCTTTTTGCCCTATTGAAAATAAAAATTAAAACCCCCACATATTTGGTATGATTGCTTTCAGAAATCTCCGATCTATCAAAATATAAAATAAAGTAAATTAATCTGATCGGTAAATAGTATAAAGAAAAATTAAAAACGCCAGAATTATCACCCACCTCTATGTCACATTTTGTCAGACGAATGTTCTTCTTTTGCAATGATACTTGTCATGTTTTTACAAATTTGAAAAATCAATAAAAAACGTTTTGGAAAAAAAAAAAAAAAAACGCCAGAATTACATTTTTCAACATTGCAATAAAATGCAATTAGAGACAATCAAAGCACTGCATGTAACCAAAAATGGTATCACTAAAAACTTCAACTCAGGGCGGAAAATAAAGCAGTCACACATCTGTAAATCCCAAAAATGAGAACATTACGGGTCTTGGAAAATGGCAACAAAAGCACCATTTTCTGTGACAAATTTCAGAATTAAAAAAAAACTATACATGTTTGATATCTACGAAGTCATACTGACCTGGGGAATCAAACTGCCAGGTCAGATTTACCATATAGTGAATGTGGTAAATACAAAAAAAAACAATTGTGGAATTGCACTTTTTTTTGCAATTTCACTGCACTTGAAATTTTTTTCCAGTACACTATATGGTAAAATTAATGGTTTCTTTCAAAAGTACAACTCGTCCCACAAAAAACAAGCCTTCATGCTATTGGAAAAAGGGGAGAAAAAATGAAAAATGGAAAATCGCCGGCTGATGAAGGTGTTAAATAGGACCTATTCGTTTCTAAGGCATTTTTAATTTACTAAATAATTGTACTCCCCCATTAATATAGCACTTTTCTTAAACCTCCTCATTATGCCATTCTACTGATATTCCTACTTCCTCCTGTAAAGTTAGAAAACAGTTGACAATTGGGTGTTACCTGTTTGGAATCGACCATACAGTCTGCACTATCCAATCAGTGCTCATTATGTAAGGATACACCTCCTTACCATGGGGAATGGAAACCCCCTGTCAATTCTATTAACCCTAGAATACATACCTGGAGCCTCGCAGGCCTGCTAGGTCACTTGGTTTCTATGGTAGATTTCTATGGTTGCGCATTCTAGGTTAAAGGGAACCTACGCCCTCCACTCCAGCAGTATTCATATCTGTAAAGGCTGCTTTACACGCTAACGATGTCACTGGTGAAAGCACCCGCCCCCGTCGGTTGTGCGTCACGGGCAAATCGCTGCCCGCGGTGCACAACATCGCTAGGACCCGTCACATGGACTTACCTGCCTAGCGACGTCACTGTGGCTGGCGAACCGCCTCCTTTTCAACGTCGCTAATGAGGCCGGATGTGTGTCACGAATTCCGTGACCCCAACGACATCTCGTTAGCGATGTCGTTGCGTGTAAAGCCCCCTTATGGCTAAATTCCCTGCCTGACCAGCCCTGTATAATGATATAAACTAAAATCAATGTTTAAAAATAACATTTATAAAATGTGCTGTTCCTGTGATAATTAGGGCCTTGACTAGTCGAAGTGGCATTGTTTCCCCACACTTGTCAGCCATCTTTCTATGCTATCACCTACCTGTGGGAGTGATAATATGATTTCCACCCGACGTCATCGCAGCCCCTGGAAATCTTGCGCATGCGCGCGGCTCATTTTGGCAACGTCCCGGCTCCTGAGAGGAGCACTGCAAATGATCAGGACAGCTTCTGCACTTCTAATCATGAGCAGTGTGCCTCTCTAAAGTCGGGAGGTGTACACCTTGCTTCTGAAGTGCTCTGAAGTTGTCGAAATGAGCCGCGCACATGCAGATTTCCAGGGGCTGCGATGACATCGGTTTATGGAAATCAAGTTATCACATCCACACGGACATGATAACATAGAAAGAGGACTGACTAGTCTGGGGAAACAACACTCCTTCGACTAGTCAAGGCCCTAATTAACATAGGGAGAGTGTAGTGCCCCACAGGGCCTCAGGGGTTACTTGTCACCGGGCCAGTAGTTTTGTGGGGTTGCTGTGACTGGCCTGACCCGGCTCTGTGGCCCCGTCAGCAACATGTAAAGGACAAACGAATGGGTATCCGACGTAAAGGGGGATGGAAGGAGGGTGAAGGGTTCCTGGGAAAGCAGAGTTGGATGGGAATGGGGATGCTTTGCAGCGCCACCCGTGGTACGCGGCCAGGAATCGGCCACCGCTGCGAGATGTTGCTCTCCTCCGGGGCTGATGTTAATGCAGCCCAGATAGTCCAGCTCCCCACAGGTGGAGCGAGCCCCAGGGAGGATGAGGACAATGGGGACGGCTGACAGTGCCGAAGCGCGGGGCAGCGGCAGCGGCAATGAGAAGGACAACACCGGCTGCGGTTCAAAGTTCTTTTAACTCACAGTTATTATTATCATTATTTATTATTATAGCGCCATTTATTCCATGGCGCTTTACAAGTGAAAGAGGGTATACATATAACAATCATTAACAATACAAAACAGACTGGTATAGGAGGAGAGAGGACCCTGCCCGCCAGGGCTCACAGTCTACAGGGAATGGGTGATGGTACAATAGGTGAGGACAGAGCTGGTTGCGCAGTGGTGTACTGGACTGAGGGTTATTGTAGGTTGTAGGCTTGTTGGTTGGTTGGTTCTTAAAGGTCCCCGAAGGTGCTGCTTTCCGCAGCCATGGATGGACTCCACTAGTCCCATGTGAATCAGAGGAAATCACCAGTGTATATGGAAATGTGTGAGACCTTCCTTCTTGCGCTGACTCGCGGCTTCCCATGGACTGAAGCAACTTGGGGACTCCGCTGTCTGTATTAAGTGTCCCGTCCCGTATGCAGGTGACGCGGGTCCTCGCTCTGGGCCCTGGCTGTAAACCCGACCCTGGATCCTGTATGTCACTTTGCTCCAGGAAAGTGGGTGTTGGGCGATGGGACATGAAATCCCCAACACCTGAAGATTTGTTAGAGTCCATGAACGTGTCCCCAACCAAGGGTTCTGCACCCCGACTGCACTGCCACCGTGGAAGCGGTTAAGCTCCCCCCCAGCTGCCATGGCTCCTCTGTCTCACCATCTCCACCGGTCACCTCTGTTTCTCGCCCTCTTCCAGTCTGGCCGGTCATAGCTATAGCAGCTCTGTGAAGCACTCCCTATAGTATCTGTGGTAGTACAAGTCCCATGATGTTCTGTCACTCTCTCCTTCTTCCCCAAGATGGTTCCTAAGCTCACATCACGGGCTGTCCCCCTGAGGACAGCTGAGTGTAGCACTCCCCCCCAGGGGACCTGTTGCTCCTTTGCTGTCTCAGACTGTTCTGAAGTGAAAAAGGTTTGTGTCTCTCTTCCTCACTCAGTGCCCCCCACCCTTGGGATGACTCTTAGTGGCTGTTGCCCTGGTAACCTGGATTTCCCCAAATTGTCCAACTCCCTGTGTAAGTGGTGACTCATAGCTAGATGTTTTGTGTAAGTGAAACAAACAACACCAGTGATTAGCTCCTTCATCACCCGAGTCCAAGCATTGCACCCCAAATGAAATGCAATGCCCTGTGGCGACTGAACCCCAGGGGCGCCACAACAGCGCACTTCATAGATGCTTTTTTTAAACATTGATTTTAGTGAATAATATTATACTGGGCTGGTTAGGCAGGGAATTTTGGCACACATGGGAATGCTGCTAGGGTGGAGGGCAGAGGGGACCTGACAGATTCTCTTTAATTTCTAAGAGGACTAAGGCTAGGTTCATATTTCCGTTGTTTTGCATCAGTCACATGCATTGCATGACGCTTGTGACCGATGCGTTGTACAACGGATGACAAGAATTAGAATTCATTGTCGGACTCCGTTGTAAAAGAGAGAATGATCAGCTGATCGTTGACAATAGCCGGCTGGCTTTTGAGAGCGAACAGATGATCTCCAGGCGGCTGGCTAATGAGAGCGATCAGCTGATCGCTCACAGCAGCCGGCCGTTGGGTGATCAGCTGATCGCTCACAGCAGCCGGCCGCCGGGTGATCAGCTGATCGCTCACAGCAGCCGGCCGCCGGGTGATCAGCTGATCGTTCGGCCGCCGAGAATGTGTGCGGGGGCGGAGTGCGGGGTGGGTGGAGCCGAGTGGGGCCATGGCGCTCAGGACGTCAGTGTCGGGTACTGCATGGCTGGGGACAGGTGAGTGTGTGTGTGTGTGTGTGTTACGGGGGGGCTGTCTGATAATAAAACCCAAAGGAATATCAGACAGTCAGGGTCCACCGTGCAAAGACTCTGCTGCAGACTATGGCAGAGGATAAGGGGTATATAAGTGTGCCACTGTAAATAGTAATAGCACAAGTGCAAGGGTGTGTGGTATGGTCTCTGTTAATGGTCACAGAGACAAAAGCAGTGAGTGTAAAATGGCACCTACCTAGGTCCGTTCCTCTAGTGGTGCCAGGAGACGGACAGCAGCGTAAGCCGCACAAAGCTCCTACCTGCGTTCGCTCCACTAGTGTGCGAGGACACGAACCACTAGATATGGCACCTGCCTAGGTCCGCTCCACTAGTGGTGCAAAAGAGACGGACAGCAGCATAAGCCGCACAAAGCTCCTACCTATGTTCGCTCCCCTAGTGTGCGAGGATACGAACAACTGCCAGACGCAGTATAAGGAACGTTACCCTAGCGGCAACGTCCACCTACGAGTAGAATCACAAGGCCCAGCCGGACCATGTGCCTCAGGCACCTGCCTATGTCCGCTCCTCTAAGATGTAAGGAAACGGACCGCAGCCGAAGCTTTAAGGTATAAGAACGCTACCCTGCCGGTAGCGCTCACCTAGCATAGACAGAGAGATGCCTAGAGGGACGTGCACAGAGCATCTACTCTCATGCATGAACCAAGAAGACTGAGCGCCGGGCGGCGTGCATCAGGGTCTTATATAGACTCTGTGCCTCATCCAAGATGGAGGACACAAGAGCCAATCCGCTGCCAGAACGACAGCAATGACGTCACGCTGGCCTATCACTGAGCAAAGCGTCACAAGCACATGACCAGCGACCAATCGGCATAAAAGGTGTCAGAGACATGTGACCACGTGTCACAAGCACATGACCAGTGGCCAATCAGCTTAGAAGGTGTCAGAGACATGTGACCTCGTGTCAGCGATGATGTCACCCGCACATGTGCAATGGCTCCAAGATAGGACTTAGTCTCCAGCGCTTGCACATGTGCAGTAGCAAGAAATCCGAACGTAGTCTCCAGTGCTCGCACATGTGCAGTAGCAAGAAATCCGAACATAGTCTCCAGTGCCACAGCAACCGTAACAGTGTGTGTGTGTATATGCGGAGTGCAGGCGGGGGCGAAGCCGAGCGGGGAAGTGTCTGGCTCCCTGCACACGTAGCCAGGGTAAATATCGGGTAACTAAGCAAAGCACTTTGCTTGGTTACCCGATATTTACCTTGGTTACCAACTTACACTGCTTAGCGCTGGCTCCTTGCACACGTAGCCAGGATGAATATCGGGTAACTAAGCAAAGCGCTTTGCTTAGTAACCTCATGTGTACCCTGGTTACGTGTGCAGGGAGCCAGAGAGAGCATGTGCAGTGAAAGCGTATGGATTGCGCTGCTCAAAAAAGTTACACTCTGCGTTCCTGCCGCCCGACGGTCAGTCGTTCCACGACTGATCAGTCTGGTGGAGGATGCAACGCAGCGTCATCAGTCACAATCCGCCGCTCATACAAGTCTATGGGAACAACGGAATCCGCCAAACGGATTCCGTTGTTTACCAGAGCCGCGGATTGTGACTGATACAAATTGATGGAAATGTGAACCTAGCCTAACAGAGGAACTGCACAATGCAGAGTTCTAAGGAAAGATGATTCATGTATTAGTATTTTATAAGAATACAAGTATTCCCTAAAACAGGTAGCTCTGAGGAGATAACAGGGCCTCATTAAATTATGTTTCAGGGTCACATGTTTAAGCGTATATCTATGCAGGGTTTATTACTTTCTAGTGTTTGCAGCCTTGGCATATTATATATTGCATCTGAAGAAATGCAAACAGCCTGATCGCTCTGAGACAAATACAAACAATAGAGGGTGTTGTACCAAGACGTTTCTTATTTCTACATTCGCGTCCCTCCCTTTGTCAATTGCCTGCTGTGTACAGACATAAAGACACATGATTTCTCTCATTTCCTGGTTTTGTAGAAATTGTCACAGCGATAGGCAGGAGGGACTGACAATGTGAGAAGGCAGTGGTGCCTGAAAATACGTGGGGAGCGAGTGTGTGGAGGTGTCAGGACTCAGGACATCTCAGATAACCTCCAATACCTGATAAATTCAAGACACTTTTCTGTTGCTTAGTTGCTGATAATAAAGATATCTGGATTCTTTTCATCCACACATTACAGCATAGTGTTTCTCACATTATTCTGCTCCGATATCAATCTGTTTTATATAAAGTATGTGTCATACATTCTGAAACGGTGGACCTCAGAACAAGCAACGCTCTGTATGTAAACTCCTGTATTAGAAAGTCCACCTAGTTGTCACGCTCCCCGGGTCCCCTGCGCTGCTCCCCGGCTCACCTGTCACGCTCCCCGGCTCTCCTGCCTCGCTTCCCGGTTCCTCGGTCCGGTCACCGCCGCTCTCCGCTCTCCAGCATCCATTGCCGGCGCGTCCCAGGCGTCCTGGTCCCCGCTCCCGGCGCCCGTCGGCTTCTCAGCCCCAGCCCGGCTCTGCTGCTTCCTCCTCTCAGCTTCCTGCTCTGGCTTCTGGCACTCGGGCCGCGCACATGCGCATTAGGGCGCTCGCGCGGTCATTGAGCCTTTCTTAAAGGGCCAGCGTCCATTAACAGGAAATGAAGCACACAGGTACAGGGTATAAAGGGGTTTAATGTCCAAGTGGGCGGGGCCTGATCTTCGTGTTTCTCAAGCTAGGAGTCAGGTCTCCTTGTGTTCCTGTGAGATACTCACCTCTCTCTCTTCTAGAGCCGAGCCTGCTTCGCCATCCGGTCCTGCCGAATCCCGAACCCCGAACGCTGCCTATCTGCCATCCTGACAGTCCGTACCATCTCGGATCCCTGCGGTGACCCGTCATCTCGCTCCAAAGGTTCCGGACCCCGCCTGACATCTTCTCGGCTTCCGAACCTGAGCTCCGTCACCCGGACTACCATCAGTGACTCCGTGGTCCCAGGGACTTCTCCGTTATACTCTTGTGCACGGACTGTTCTGCTGCCTATAGTGCTCCAGCTACCGGACCCCTTACCATCATCAAGGAGTTCGGCCCAGTGGATCCACCTCCTGGGTCTGTCCGTCCACCTGGCCCTAACAGTAAGATCAGGCCATGGATCCCGCTGAAGCACTAGCAGCCGTACAGGAGGAACTCCAACGCCAGCGTGAGACTCAGACCCGCATGCTGCAATTCATGTCTTCTGTGGACGCCCGCCTGAACACGCTACAAGCGGCAGTTACGTCTTCAGCATCCCGGGCTTCCACTAGTCAATCCACGGCTCCAGCTCCCGTGGCGACTTCTTCGGATGCTTCCAGACTTCGTTTGGCCTCACCACCCCGGTACGCCGGAGACCCCAAGACCTGCAGGGGATTCATAAACCAATGCTCCCTCCATTTCACGCAGCTGCCGCATTTGTTTGCCTCCGACCAAGCCAAGGTCGCCTTCATCATGTCCCATCTAGAGGGTGAGGCACTGGCGTGGATGAACCCCTTGTGGTAGAAGGGGGATCCTGTGACCACGAACATCCAGGAGTTCCTGCAGGCATTCCGTGGCACCTTTGACGAGCCCGGACGCGCCTCCGCGTCTGCTTCATCTCTTCTCCGGTTACGTCAGGGGACTCTGACGGTGGGTCAATACGCAATCCGGTTTCGCACCTTGGCTTCGGAACTCGGGTGGAACAACGAGGCCCTAACCGCCGCCTTCTGGGAAGGACTCTCGGGGCAAATTAAAGATGAGCTGGCGGGTCGTGACGTACCGTCCACCCTGGATGCCCTGATTACCCTAGCGACTCGAGTGGACATTCGCTTTCAGGAGCGATCCAAAGAGGTGTCCCGTGAGAGACGTCCGGTACGGCATTCCTCTCCTCCGCAGAAGCCCGCCGTACTTCAGTCAACGGCATCTGGGGCCCCCGTTCACGAGCCCATGCAGATCGACCGAGTGCGGCAGTCTGAACAACGTCGAGCCGAGCGGCTCGCCAAGGGCCTCTGCTTTTACTGCGGAGAGGGCACACACCTGCTACGATCCTGTCCAGAGAGGCCGGGAAACTCCAAAGCCTAGGGTTGGTAGGAGAGGCCACCCTAGGTGCTGGGACTCTCTCAGACCCGGTTACGTGGACTGTGCAAGTGACAACGGGAGAGATGCGGTTCACGGCTGAGGCGTACCTCGATTCTGGGGCCGCAGGCAATTTCATCCAGCAGGCCACGGTGGACAAGTACCAGGTGCCTGTTACTCCACTCGACAAGCCCCTAGTGATTGCCTCTGTGGATGGGAGACCCCTCTCTGACACCATCTCCTGGATCACCAGGCCGGTCGAACTGCGTATCGGTGCCCTGCACACCGAGAACATCGCTCTCTACGTCCTCCCACACATGTCCCATCAAATCCTGCTGGGACTTCCCTGGTTACGGACACACGAACCCTCAGTCAGCTGGGGCACTGGTGAAATCACCCGATGGGGCTCTTCGTGCCATGATAAATGTCTGAAGACCATACAACCCATCCGACGACCTCCGGTTCCAGAGAACCTACCGGGACTGCCCTCGGCCTATTGGTCCTTCGCGGACGTCTTTGATAAAAAGGAATCTGAGGTACTTCCGCCACATCGTCCTTACGATTGTGCCATCGACCTGCTCCCGGGAACAACACCACCTCGAGGACGGATATATCCATTGTCTCCAGCCGAAACAAGGGCCATGTCTACTTACATCACAGAGAGCCTGGCAAGGGGATTCATTCGGAGATCCTCCTCTCCTGCTGGAGCAGGCTTCTTCTTCGTGAAGAAGAAAGAAGGCGACTTACGCCCATGTATAGACTACCGGGTATTGAACCAAATCACCGTGAAAAACAAGTACCCTCTGCCGCTCATCCCCGAATTGTTTGACCGGCTTAGAGGAGCTCGTGTGTTCACCAAGTTGGATCTTCGGGGTGCCTACAACCTAGTCCGCATCCGCTCTGGGGACGAATGGAAGACCGCGTTCAATACTCGCGATGGACACTATGAATACTGCGTGATGCCCTTCGGCCTGTGTAACGCACCAGCAGTCTTTCAAGAATTGGTGAACGACGTTTTCCGGGACCTTCTCTACGTCTGTGTGGTGGTGTATCTGGATGATATCCTTGTCTTCTCTCCGGACCTTCAGACCCACAGAGAGAACGTGCAGCTGGTTCTACAAAGACTCAGAGAGAATCGTCTGTACGCCAAGTACGAGAAGTGTGTCTTTGAGCAGTCTTCTCTCCCCTTCCTGGGTTACATCATCTCCGATTCCGGACTGCAGATGGATCCAAAGAAGGTCTCCTCCATTCTCAACTGGCCTCCTCCTTCTGGACTGAAGGCAATCCAACGCTTTCTGGGATTCGCCAACTATTACCGCCAGTTCATCCCTCACTTCTCTGCTCTGACTGCTCCTCTCTCCGCCTTGACCAAGAAGGAGGCTAACCCTAAGGACTGGTCACTTGCGGCCGACGCCGCGTTTGGCGCTCTGAAGCGGGCATTTGCCTCCTCTCCTGTACTCCACCGTCCGGAGTTAAACCGCCAGTTCACCTTGGAGGTGGATGCCTCCTCCTCGGGAGCCGGAGCAGTGCTCATGCAGAAGTCCTCCTCCGGGAAGATGGTGACTTGCGGTTTCTTCTCCAAGAGCTTCTCAGCGCCTGAACGCAACTACACCATCGGAGACCGAGAGCTATTGGCAGTCAAACTGGCTCTGGAGGAATGGCGCTACCTTCTGGAGGGAGCAGTGTACCCCGTTATTATTTACACGGACCACAAGAACCTGGAATACCTGCGGTCCGCTCAGCGATTGAACCCACGGCAAGCCAGGTGGTCCTTGTTCTTTGCCAGATTCGATTTCCAACTCCATTTCCGACCCGCGGACAAGAATGTACGCGCTGATGCCTTATCCAGGTCTTTCATGCCCATGGAGCAAGAGGAGGAGACATCCCAACCCATCATCTGTCCTAGTAAAATCATTCAGGTGGCTCCTGTCACCCTGGCCCAGATACCTCCCGGGAAGACCTATGTCTCTGAGACTGACAGGCAAAAAGTGTTACACTGGGGCCATGCCTCGAAAACAGCCGGTCATGCTGGTCAGAAGAGAACATGGAGTGCGATTGTACGTCATTATTGGTGGCCATCCCTTCGCACGGACGTCGCTGCTTTTGTCTCTGCCTGCTCCTCTTGTGCCAGGAACAAGACGCCCAAACACCTGACATATGGCCGTCTGCTGCCTCTGCCTATACCCTCAATTCCGTGGCAACACATTGCGATGGACTTTATTACGGACTTGCCCCTGTCCTCCGGACACACAGTCATATGGGTCGTGGTGGATCGGTTCTCTAAAATGGCTCATTTCGTCCCTATGGCTGGACTGCCCTCTGCTCAGGAACTCGCGGACGCCTATATACATCACATCTTCCGCTTGCATGGCTTTCCATCACACATCGTGTCCCACAGAGGAACTCAGTTCACCTCCCGCTTCTGGAGGGCTCTCTGCAAACATCTGGGAGTGACTCTGGACTTTTCTTCTGCCTACCATCCTCAGTCTAATGGCCAAGTGGAAAGGGTCAATCAAATCTTGACCTCCTTCTTACGTCACTACGACAACGCCCATCACGACGACTGGTCCACGCTTCTTCCATGGGCTGAATTCTCCCATAACCACCACGTCAGTGAGTCCTCCTCCAGCTCTCCCTTCCATGTCATTTACGGACTTCAGCCCTCCGTCCCATTGCCTGTATCCCCTTCTTCGGATGTCCCTGCTGCTGATGCTGTAGCCCGTGACTTTGCAACCATTTGGGACTCTGTCAAGGCGTCCCTTGGGCGTGCTTCCCTGCGGATGAAGAGACACGCAGACAAGAGGCGTCTGGACCCTCCGTGTTTCTCTCCTGGAGATCTACTCTGGCTTGCTTCCAAGTACGTCCGATTGAAGATAACATCCTACAAGCTGGGTCCTCGCTACATCGGGCCGTTTAAAGTCCTCAGCAAGATCAATGAGGTCTCCTACAAGCTACAGCTCCCGGCCACGATGAGGATACCCAACTCCTTCCATGTCTCCCTGCTCAAGCCGGTTGTCCTTGGTCCCTTCTCCGCTGCTGCCAGTTCGGCTCTTCCTCCAATTGCCGATGATGACATCTATGCGGTAAGAGATATCGTGGCCATGAAGACCGTACGGGGTCGACAGTTCTTCCTGGTGGACTGGGCAGGGTATGGTCCTGAGGATAGGTCCTGGGAGCCCCGGGAGAATGTGGGCACTCCGCTGATCCGTGCCTTCCGGTCCCGGTTGCGGGGAGGGGGGCGTGGGGGGGGGGGGTACTGTCATGCTCCCCGGGTCCCCTGCGCTGCTCCCCGGCTCACCTGTCACGCTTCCCGGCTCTCCTGCCTCGCTTCCCGGTTCCTCGGTCCGCTCTCCGCTCTCCAGCATCCATTGCCAGCGCGTCCCAGGCGTCCTGGTCCCCGCTCCCGGCGCCCGTCGGCTTCTCAGCTCCAGCCCGGCTCTGCTGCTTCCTCCTCTCAGCTTCCTGCTCTGGCTTCTGGCACTCGGGCCGCGCGCATGCGCATTAGGGCGCGCGCGCGGTCATTGACCCTTTCTTAAAGGGCCAGCGTCCATTAACAGGAAATGAAGCACACAGGTACAGGGTATAAAGGGGTTTAATGTCCAAGTGGGCGGGGCCTGATCTTCGTGTTTCTCAAGCTAGGAGTCAGGTCTCCTTGTGTTCCTGTGAGATACTCACCTCTCTCTCTTCTAGAGCCGAGCCTGCTTCGCCATCCGGTCCTGCCAAATCCCGAACCCCGAACGCTGCCTATCTGCCATCCTGACAGTCCGTACCATCTCGGATCCCTGCTGTGACCCGTCATCTCGCTCCAAAGGTTCCGGACCCCGCCTGACATCTTCTCGGCTTCCGAACCTGAGCTCCGTCACCCGGACTACCATCAGTGACTCCGTGGTCCCAGGGACTTCTCCGTTATACTCTTGTGCACGGACTGTTCTGCTGCCTATAGTGCTCCAGCTACCGGACCCCTTACCATCATCAAGGAGTTCGGCCCAGTGGATCCACCTCCTGGGTCTGTCCGTCCACCTGGCCCTAACACTAGTCCACACAGACGTGGTAATGCCGCCGCCGAGCTGCTCGGATCCGAATCCGCGGTGGCTCGAGGGATCTCCGGACCCGGGGATCGTACGGCCACTCAAATGAAGGGGGTATTTACAGGAGGATGTATTAGAGTTTCTGACGCCACCCGTGGTATGTGGTAATTAGGAGTACCACCGCTGCAGTTGGGAGTACCCAGGGATGATGGAATGGGGCAGCCAGGTGTTGTGACCCTCCACGGTTAGGGGGGATATCCCGGGGTTCGGTGATGGTAGGGGAGTGCCGATGGATGCAAAGGGGTCACTTGCGTACTCACTGAGTCCATTAAGCTGACACCGACAACTGGTAAAACAAGTCTCTGTACGCTGCTGCCACTGAGGGGAGCTTAGTTAGGGTTCCGACCCAAATGGTGCTGCCTGGTGATCCGTGACCTGCCTCCTGGCACTAAGTTTACTTCTCTGTTGGTCCCAGTAGTAGGGAAGTTGCCGGGTCCCGCTCCCCACTATGGCTAAGTGTGGGAGCTTGCTCTCAGGGTTCACGCTTGGGATTTTCTGGACCGTTTTTAGTGGAAAGTCCTATCTCCCTTGTTGCGCTGGTACCCCCGATTTTGGAGCGGGTGGAGAGTGGATCTTGAAGGCTCCGTTCTCTTCGGGTAAATTGTCAGGTTGCCTGAAGCTACTCCCTGACCTAGGGTCCACGTACCCCGTCGTGCCCTGGTCCCAGCCCGGTGATGGTGCAAGGCCGCCGGTTGTCCTTCTCGACAGATCCGTGCCCCTTGCCACGATCCCCTGCGACCGGGGGTCCAGCTCCTCAGGCCCAGACCAACGTCAGCCACCTAGATAGCTTCCTAGGAGCCCTGCTCCTGACCTCCTCTCTCTTTCACTTCCAACACACAACTCCCTACTCCTGACACTCCTGACCTCCCCTCTCCAACCCCTCAAGGTGGGCGACTCTATTCCACTCAAGCCGTCCACTGGTGTGTTTGGTGAGTGTGGTGCAGAGTGTACCTAGGATTTGATTAGTTGATGTAGGCAACACCATATAGTTGGGGACCGATAACCAAGCAAGAGGTGGATATTGCACGGGAGGGCAGATTGTGCAATACCCTGTGACGACCTGATAGTCCAGGGGCGTCACATGGGCAACTTCATGATACCACGACAGAACATGTAGTCTGCATGAGGCCTAAAAAATGCAGTACGTGTGATGTGGCGGGAAATTAGAAGAACTAGCCCTTTAAGGTCTAGGAGAGGGTCTGGTTTGTTTTTTTATTTAAATGTAAGTAGTTGTAGACTGTGAGCCCTCGCGGGCAGGGTCCTACCAGTCTGTGCCTTGTTTTGTTTATGATTATTGTACTTGTCCCTATTATGTGTACCCCTTTTCACATGTAAAGCGCCATGGAATAATAAATAATAATAATAGTTAACGCAAGATAGCAGAAAAGTTCTCCACCTTTGTAGTATACTTTATTTTTCAGCGTATCACCATTTTGAACATTTTTTGTTAGCTATCAAGGAATAAGCAGCAAACCCATAGAGGAGGATGAGATGTGGTAGATATTTTCCAGCAGAACATTGTAGCAAATATGTTCCAAAATCTGTAATTGTTACAGATTGCACAAAGAATTTGCAGCATGTTTTACTGGATGTGTTCCTAGATAGGAGGGTCAATGTGATAATCTGCAGTGAACCTCCAACAGAATGCATATTCTGCAGCTTTGAAAGTCTGCGGCGTGCACGGTATAGTGTGCACATTTTGTTAGCCGCATGCCTTGTACTGTAAACTAAAGCACATTTCAGTGGAGTGCCATTTGGGAATTTACCCTTGCAAAACTTGTCCTTGTTTTAAAAGGGTTGTCCACTACTCAAACAGCCCCTTCTCTTATCACATCACCCGGCATGGCCGCACACTCTAACACGAGCGTCTCAGCTGCATAGAAATACATGCAGCCGACCCGCTACTGTCAGGAGAATGTGTGGCCGTGTCGGGTGATGCGATGCGAGACTCACGCGAGTCTCTAGCAAGTGTGACTCCACCCTTAGGGCTCGTACGCACGTTGCGTAATTGCATGCATTTGTGCTGTGTATTGCACCGCAGTGTAAATGCATGCGTCCTGCGTCCCCTGCACAATCTATGAAGATTGTGCATGATACGTGTGCACAATGCTTTTTTGAACGTAGCGATTTGGGTGCTAAAATTTTGACCCAAATCCGTGCGTTCATAAAAGCAGCATGTCAATTATTTGTGCATTCTGGATGCAGCTCCCACTCTGTCTATGGTGGGGGCAGCAGCCATAGCGCATGAAAACGGCTTTTTTTTAACAAAAATACTGCATTCATTATGCAGTGTTTGTGCAGCGATTTGAAGCGCACATGTGCTGTCAAATCGCTGCATAATATTCAGCAGTTACGTGCGCATGAACCCTTACAGTTATAATCACCTCTGGTGCCAGTGCTGTTCCAGCGGTGTCGGTGCTGCCTCTCCTGTGGATCGCTTGATATTGTGCTGCCTTCACTATCCCCTCATTCGGACAAATTAAGTAATCTGGAGGAAGTGAGAGCGCGGCTGCGGTTCCTGCTTCCTCTGGATGTTTGATTCGTCATACAGATTACGTCACATGATCCCTGGGAGAGGTAGTAGCAACACCGCTGGAACAGCGTCACCATTGGAGGTGAGTATAAGTCTTGTTATTTTACTGGGGGGAATCATAGAGTGAGATATTAATAGGGCATGTACCATTTTGGACTGCCAATTGCTTTGTTCTTCAGGAGATAGGTATCTAACAAATATGTCTGTCAGCGGTTTTCTCATAGAGATCACAGGAAGCCTCGGAGAAATGAGCGCTCCTGTGGATGGGAGAATCCGCTAAGATGGCTGCCAGCTGAACGATCTGCTGAAGCCATGTAATGAAGGGGCGGACATATCATTGGTGCAACCTGTGCAGCCGCACAGGGGTCCAAGAGGTGGAGGGTCAAATTACTTTCAAAACAGGTGGAATTGTGAATTTTGATGAGTTATTTGATAGAAAATGGCCATATACTGTTCTTGCACTGGGACCCTTTTCTGTCTGTGTCTGCCAGTGATCTAATGTGTATGGCTTTATAGCTGAGAACATGGATACAACTGTATCCAATCTAGGCAATGTTCTGTGAGCTAAATTGCCAGCAAACTACCATATTTGTGTACAAGCTGCTGTTTTTGGAATATCTAGTTAAATAAATAAGCAGTGCAAGAAAATAATTAAAATAATAATACAATTTCAATAAAGACGGCTTAATAAATAAATAACGATACAAAAAAATGCAAAAACTAATAACGTTCAAATTGTGGGTTTGGCTTCCCCTCTGAAGTGTATGGGGAAATGAAGCAACAGTTCCTGCCTGCAAATTGCAGAAGGTGAGTTTTATTGATGGAGAAATTAAGTTCTGTAGTAACTCTATCGAAGTTTAAAGAGAAATCAAGGGAGGCTAGTCTCTGGGTGTGAAATGGTTAAGTGTTTCCAGGCAGTGAAGGGTTACCCCTCCGTATGTCACTATACCATGTGCAGCAGTGGCTGTGTAGCGGGCGTGTCACTGTATCCGGATAGCTGGCTCCCTGCAGCACAGAACAGGTGCTGCCCGCAGCTGCTGCACCACATCCCTCTGCACCTGCACCCAGGGACCGGCTCACATACAGGTACACTCATCTCCTGCTTCAGGGGGCACATAGCTGGGTAACATCAGTCCTGTACTGCAATGCAGGATCTGTGCGAGGGGAGGAGTCCTTGGTAGTGCTTGGCATAGTGTGGCATCAGGCACATCTGCTCTGCATGTGTGAGAATGGGTGCAGGGGCACCTGGGTGCTGGCATAGTGCTACTGGGAATGGGTGGTCTATGTAATCATGCTCCAAACTGACACTAAAGCAATGGCAGGAGGGAGAGGCTGTATTTAGATGTAAGGTGACACCTCAGGAGCTGTTTAGCTCAGGGCACTTTAAGCTTTTTCAGCAAGGTATGAGTATAGGATTAGATTAGCCGTCCTTAAAGGAAAACTAAGTTGACTGGAACATGTGGCGGTATTTCTATATATCAGGGCTCATGCGTTACTGCATTGTATACCCGTCTTCCACGAATTTCAAAATCTGACACTAGAACCCCTTGTCCATACGGCATCATGAGCGCAGACTGCAAAACGTCCCCACCATATCACAGAGTAAGGCTGCTTTCACACATCCGGCGCTTTGCATAAAAAACACAAACGTTTTTTTTTTGCCGCCGGTTGCATTTCTTTTGTATAGACTTACATTAGTGCCGTATTGTACCGCATGGGCTTGCGTTCCGGTTGTTTTTTGCCGCATGCGGCAGATTTAGCCGATGCGGTGGCCGGATGGAACGTTGCCTGGCACGGTTTTTTGTCCGGCAAAAAAAAAACGCATCGCGCCGCATCCGGCCGATGCGTGGCGATTTGCAATGCATGCCTATGGACGCCGCATGCTGTGTCCTGCGGCAAAAACCGCATCCGGCTGCCACATGCATTATTTTCCACTGCGCATGCTCAGTAGCCTGCCGCGAGCGGCAAAAAACGGATGGGCCGCATGTGAAAAACGTATGCCAAGGATGCGGTATTGTCGCTGCATCCGTTGCATAGGTTTTAGAGCCGGATTGGCCGCCTCTGCTAAAACCGGAGGTGTGAAAGCAGCCTAGGGCCCTGTGCGCACACTGTAGTGTTGGGTGCAGTTTGGGGCCCTAAACTGCATGCCTTTCCTTCCTCCGCAAAGTCTGTGAGAATTCAGAAAGCCTGTGCGCACGTTGCTTTTTTTGTCTGCAGTTTTTGTTGAAAAAAAGAAGCAGCTCGTCACTTCTTTTCTGCGTTTTTCCATTGAATATAGTGGAAATACGCATGGGCAAAAACGCACCGAAACGCACCAAAAATGCTACATAAAACTCATGCGTATTTTTATGCATTTTTCCGGCCAGAGGGTCTGTTTTTTGCTGAAGAAAAAAAAACTATAGGTGTGCGCACATAGCCTTAGGCAGGATTCACGTTGGTGTATTTAACGGTCCATATAGACTGCAATACCCGGTTAAAGGCAGGTCAACAAACAAAACTGATGTGTGTCTATGAGGCACGGGCGACCCGTGGTCAATCCAGGCATTGTAGAACGTATACGGACTGTGAAATCTGCTGCGTTCTTTCAGTAGTCAAACCAATCAGGGGTGAGCATACCAGGGGCGAACATACTGTATTTTACGAGCTCTTGGACTGCTAAGGGCCACATATTGTTCTTGAACAGGGGCCCTTTTCTGTCTGTGTCCGCCAGTGAAACCTATGTACCAAAGAATAATCAAGAGGCAGCACAAGGAGTGTATGTTGGGTGTCCTTAGGACTTATTCACACGTCAGTATTTGGTCAATATTTTTCATCAGTTTTTGGATGCCAAAACCAGGTGTGGAACCTACAGATAAGGCCGGAGTTCCACTTGCGTATGACTATTGCGAGTCTTGCATCGGTATCACCCGGCACAGCCTGACGCTCTCCCGACACCAGCGCCTCAACTGCATAGAAATACATGCAGCCGACCCGCTCCTGTCAGGAGAGTGTGTGGCCGTGGCGGGTGATACCGATGCAAGACGCGCATTAGTCATATGCAAGTACCGTACCCTAATTCAAACATTGACACCCATTCTGTGAGACACTCCTGGTTTTGGCAAATACTGATAAAAAACTGATCAAAACATGTAAAAGTCTCGAGTTTTGGATCATGATTGCGTTGCATATCTTCCCGTGACTGCTGCTGAAATATTATCTGTTTGGGGGAACGGTAGGGAGACCCCTCATATAAATGACAATCATCTGATCCTGTTTAGCTCGACAAGTTGGTACAACTCCCTAACTTGCCGGACTTTCCTGCAGCCAGATGTTAGCTGTAAATCAATAGGCAAATATTAGCACTAATGCTTCCTTATTTCTTATCCATTGAAATCATCCACAGATAATAGCAACAAGTAATAGCGGATAGCAACAAAGTCACTAAGGAAACAATAAGAAAGGAGTATGACACCATACAAACCGTTCCTTTTTTATTAGGTGGCGTTTCTCGTTACTTTGTATCTTACAGTTGCATGGTACTGTGGGATGTCATTTGTTAGGACACTGTGTGGTGGGTGATTTCTCCAGATCTCCACAGACTTCAATCATTTTTCCTTATTAAAGTGGTAGTCTGGTTTAGGAAACAAAGATTTAAATATTTCTTTTAGATATTTCTGGGTTCCGCTGTTCAGGACGTTCAGCTCTTGACCTGGTGGAAAGCAGTTAGGACGAGTTTCTATAGGTCCACACCACCTGTATCAGGTTTTTTGTGTGTCATCTGATGACATCTGTTATCAAATCGACATTGTCATTAGGCGTAGCAAGGGCTCTCTTTCTAAATAACTTTTTATGTCCTGCATCAATTTGGATTCAGACAGCCAAATAGCGGAGCATTCAATGGTGGAGGTTAGAGCCGCCGGCACCTTCTTCCACCAATCAGCATGTGCAGCTGAGATAGCAGATGCGATCACGTTACCTCATCCTTATCTGCTGTCCAGAGCGCCAAGGGTACGGGAGTAAGGTGAGTATTTGGTGTTTTTTTATAAAAAATGTGTATGGAATATATTCCTGCATATAGGAGGTCTATGTGGGGGCTCATACTCAATTTAGGGAAACTATGCAGGGGTTCATCCTGTATATAGGGGATAATGTGGGACTTACATTGTATTTAGGGGGAAATAAGGGGCCTCATTATATTAGGGGCTGTGTTTTGGCTAATACTGTATTTAGGAGGGTGTCAGCATACTTAAGTCTGCTCAATATTAAGTGACACAATTAATCTAATATATAAAGCTGAGTGTGTGTGTGTGTGTGTGTGTGTGTGTCCGGGATTGGCATCTGCACCGTCACAGCTACAGCCACAAAATTTTGCACACTCACACTTCTGGACCCCGAGAGCGTCATAGGCTATGTTTTGAGGGGAAATTTTAACCCCGCGCTTTACAGTTTTTCACCAAAAAACCTGCCTCCATTAAAGCGAATGGAGCTGGGAGCCACAGTGCAGCCAGAACTTCAGAAGAATGCGCAGCCACGCCCTTAAATGCATTGGCGTTGTCACAATGCAGCCAGGGAAAGAAACAGACACAGACAGGGAAAGAGGCAGACATAGACAGGGTAAGAGACAGACACAGACACAGGCAAAGATACAGAGACAGACACAGGGAAACAGACAGGGAAAGAGAGGGAAAAAGACAGACAGGGTAAGAGACAGACAACGACAGGTAAAGAGACAGACAAAGACAGACACAGGGAAAGAGACAGAGGGAAAGAGACAGACAGGGAAAGAGACAGGGAAAGTGACATAGATACACAGACCGGGAAAGAGATTGAGACAGACGGAGAAAGAGACAGAGACAGACAGGGAAAGAGACAGACAAAGAGATAGAGAGAGAGAGAGACAGAGACTTATATGCAGAGGGGGAGACAGACATTATAAGTACATTTATATCTATTTGTTTTGTGGTTTTTGTGTGCAGAATACATTTCTGTTAATACATTCTATTTTGTTAACAGCAGTTATTAACCCGGGCGAAGCCGGTAGTACAGCTAGTATAAAATAATTCTGATTATGTTAATATTAATATTGAGCAGAATTGCAGCCTATAGGTTTGTCCTTAACAACAGTTACAGTCTCGCATGTGGCCCCTCTGAAAAATTAAGTGCCTCCCCTCATATACTAATCTGTACACCATATATTGTATACTGTGTGCGCAGACATCCAATATTATATATGTGATGATATAATATTTGTTCTGTACTTATATTATAATATCAGATGTCTGTAGTCAATATATCATAGATCAGTCACATATTCTCCTGTACATTGTATGTGGTATTCTATATACAGAGATCAGATGTTATATGTAGGATAATGTGTGACTGGTATAATATCTGATATTCTGTCGTCATTTTATATTATATACCATCTGATGTATGTGCACATCCACTATACAGGAGAATATATGACCGGCGTATGATCTACACAGTGACTGCAGACACCAGATGTTATATACAGGATAATATGTAATGGTATAATATCTGATATTCTGTAGTCATAGTATATTATATACCATCATATATTACCCTATGACATCTAATGTCTATAGTCACAGTATATCATATACTAATCTGTGTAATGTATTTGGTATCCTATGTGCACAGAGATCCAATGTTATATACAGCATATGTGACTGTTGTATATTATACTATAAGTACAAAATATCAGATACACCAATCACATATTATCCAGTATATACCATCTGATGTCTGTACATACAGTATATCACAAAAGTGAATACACCCTTCACATTTTTGTAAATATTTTATTATACCTTTTCATGAGATAATACTGACTATATGACACTTTGATATAATGTAAAGTAGTCAGTGTGCATCTTGTATAACAGTGTAAATTTGGTGCCCTGTAAATAACTCAACACACAGTCATTAATGTCTAAACCACTGGCAACCAAAGTGAGTACACCCCTATGTGAAAATGGCCAAATTGTGCCCAATTAGTCATTTTCCCTTCCCAGTGTCATGTGACTCATTAGTGTTACAAGGTGTGAATGGGGAGCACTTGTCACTGGAAGTTCAACAAGGCTCCTCATGGCAAAAAAATCTCTGGGGATCTAAAAAAAAAATAAAAAAAAAATGATGCTTTACATAAAGATGGCTTTAGCTATAAGAAGATTGCCAACACCCTGAAACTGAGCTGCAGCATGGTGGTCAAGACCATACATGGGTTTAACAAGACAGGTTCAACTCAGAACAGGTCGACCAAAGAAGTTGAGTTCACAGGTTGTCTTTTCAAAATGGACGTATGAGTGCAGTCAGCATTGCTGCAGAGCTAAAATGGGTGGGGAGGTCAGCCTATTAGTGCTCAGACCATATGCCGCACACTGCATCACATTGGCTGCATGGTTGTCGTCCCAGAAGGAAGCCTCTTCTAAAGATAATGGACAAGAAAACCTGCAGTTTCCTGAAGACAAACAGAATAAGGACATGGATTGTTGGAACCATGTCCTGTGGTCAGATGAGGCCAAGATAAACTTATTTGGTTCAGATGGTGTCAAGTGTGTGTGGAGGCAACCAGTGAAGAAATACAAAGACAAGTGTGTCTTGCGTACAGTCAAGCATGGTGGTGGTTGCATGAATGCTGCCAGCTGTGGGGAGCTATAGTTCATTGAGGGAACCCTGAATGCCAACATGTACTGTAACATGCTGAAGCAGAGCATGATCCCCTCCCTTCAGAAACTGGGCTGCAGGGCAGTATTCCATTATAAACAACCCCAAACACCCCTCCAAGATTATCACTGCCTTGCTAAAGAAACTGAGGGTAAAGGTGCTGGACTGGCCAAGCATGTCTCCAGACCTAAACCCTATTGAGGATCTCTGGGACATCTTCAAACGGAGGTGGAGGAGCGCAAGGTCTCTAACATCCACCAGCTCCATGATGTCATTATGGAGGATCGAAGAGGATCCAGCGGCTCCTGTGAAGCTCTAGTGAACTCCATACCACAGAGAGTTAAGGCAGTGCTTGAAAATAAATGGGGCCAGACAAAACGTTGACACTTTGTGCACAAATTGCCACTTTCACTTAGGGGTGTACTCACATTTGTTGCCAGCAGTTTAGAGATTAATGGCTGTGTGTTGAGTTATGAGGGCACAACAGTTTTGTTTTCGCTATCTCAATACATAAAAAACACATCAAAAAAGGTAGAAACATGCGTCTTCTCGCCAAGAGATGCAGTTTTAGGTGCAGAAAATCTGCAGCTAAATCTGCAACGTGGGAGCATACCCTTACAATACGCTCTGGAGGCAGATTCTCGTGCGGTTCGGTGTCTGGCCCCATAGATTATTTACATATAAGAAAAATATGGATTTCACTGGATTACAGATAACAAGGTACTTTCTATAACCTGCGTGCCCATATAGACGGCTTCGGAGAGCTGATCCTACACATCCTGACAGATGCCCTTTAACAAGTAGTTTGTAAAAGCAATACCCAAATACAATGGTGGAATAGCATTTTTTTTATTATTATTAAATCCCACAAAACTTTTTTTCATTTTCCAGTGCATTAAACTATAAATTAAATCGTACTATTAAAAATATTCAACTCATTGGGAAAAAACAAGCCCCATATGACTTGATTACAGAGAAATAACATGTATGACTTTAAGGCTAAGACCGCACTTTGCGTTTCCACCTGCGTTTCAGCTGCTTTTTAGGTCCGTTTTGAACTGCAGCGTTTTCATGCCAAAAGGCATGCGTTTTGCTTTTCCATAATAGTCTATGGAAAATGTTGATTTCTAGTCCGCACTTTGCATTTTAAAACGCTGCGTTTAATTTGCATATTTTGTGGCAAAAACCATGCGTTCAAAGAAGCAGCATGCCAATTGTTTTTGCCATTTCTGCAGCGTTTTGCTATCACTAAAGTCAATGAGAAATGGCAAAAAACAAGAAACTTCAAAATTCCTGAGTTTTACCTGCTTTTTAGGTGCAGAAAACATGCGTTTTGAACAAACAAAACGCATGCTTTTCTAACATTAAAATAAGGGAATAATATGTCCCTTTACACGCATAGTCCGACAATTAAATTAAAGAAAATTATGATTTTATTGCTATTTTAGAAATAAATATTATAATACCGCTATAATTTCATGAAATATAACTATTTTCTTTATTAATTCAAAAATTATATGTTTTGCTTTTTTTCCTCTTTTTTCATTCTGTTTGACTATTTAATCTTTATTAGGCAGTGTCTTGATGTTCAAAACGCATGTCAAAACGCAGGTGAAAAAGCGCTGAAAACGCATCTAAAACGCGGTAAATATGCATGCGTTTTTAGCGCTAAATTTCTGAAAAAGGCAACTTTGGCTAAATCAATTAAGGCAAAAACGTGCTTTTACAACTGCATGTAGGGCAACGCAAAGTTCAGTCATAGCCTAAATGAAGAAATGGCAAACAAAAAAGTGAAAAATAGCTGCCACTTGAAGGAATCGTGCAGATGTCCATGCAAATCTGTCAGGGCACAGACTGCAATGCAGGAACTGGCCGCGGTTTTCCTGATCCGAGTGTAACCGTTATGCTACGGTCGGGAGACCCGTGGCCAGTCCATGCTTGTGGTTCATGCTCAGACCAATTTGCACAGATGTCTGAATCAGCCCTAACTGGTTTTGTAAAGTTTAGACACGCAGATTTGTGAAGGGAACCTGTCAGGTCCAATATGCACCTATAACCACGAGCAGTTGTGGGTGCATATTGCTAATCCCTGTCCCTGTATACACTAGCATAGATAAAGAGATCTTTACAAAAAGTATTTCTAAAGATCTCTTACCTTTTGCTAATGAGCACGGGGACTAGTCGCAAGGGCGTTATATCCCCTGGCTAGTTTTTTCTATAAGCATGTTAGCATGCCCACAGGGTTGTATTAACATGCTATTCAGTGCAGCGTCACCAGCGGTGATGTGTGTACCTGTGTCCGCTGTGACTACTCTTCTGAATGATCCGCACTTCCGGTCATGCGCAGTATGACACGTCCTAGCTTCAGAGAGGTCTAGTGCTCATGACTGGAAGTGCCCGGCATTCAGAAGTGCGGACACTGGTACGCGCAGGCCCGCTTGTGACGCTGCATTAAATAGCATGTTAGTAGACACCTGTGGGCATGCTAATAGAGTTAACTAGCCAGTGAATATAACACCCTTGCAACTAGTCCGAGGGCTCATTAGCATATTATATACTGTGCCGCCCCAGCAGCGTATCGAACCGCTCGGACCCGGGATAGTGTCAGTTCGTGGCTCGAGGGTCTTCGGACTCGGTGGCTTAGGGGCCACACTTTAAAGTAAAAGGGGGATATTTACAGGGGAGTTATACTTCATGATGCCAATAGAAAAAAAAAAACAGAAGTTGTGCACTGCACTGCTTACCACTCTGTGGAAAATGCTGCAAGAAAGTCCTTTGGCTCAATTCCATGTAGAGCCTGTCTTGTGGGTGCTTGAAGTGCAGATCAGCTGCTGTATCCTCACATTGGACTTGGCTGAAAAAAACAGCTGACGGCAAGTGGAAATCCTGAACTACCGTGGTGCTATATGCCAAGAAGCCAGAGCAAGTACCAATATCATATGTGGACCCGTGAAAGCACCCCTAGAGGTGCAAAACGGTACCGTCGTCCTTGTGCTCCGCTCCCCCTGCTCCCTCATGTTTGTATCACCTGTCTGCAAAAAATAAAAATAAAATAGATTTCTTGACACCGCAGAGTGCTGCCAAAACTTCTCTTTTTTATGATATTGATACTTCATGATGCCACCCGTGGTGTGCGGTAACTGGGAGGACCGCCGCTGCCGTTGGGAGTACCCAGGGTGATGGAATGGGGCAGCAAGGTGTCGTTACCCTCCATGCCACGGGACTCTGGATGATGATACTAGATGCCGTGACGGGGAGATCACTCATGTACTCACTCAGCCAGTAAGCAGACGCTGACAACCGAGTAAACCAAGTCTCTGGGTGCCGCTGCCGCTCAAGGGAAGCTCGTCTGGGTACCGTCCTTTGCAGTGCTGCCTGATGGTTCGTGACCTGCCTTCTGGCACAAAGTTTAAATTCACCGTAGTGGCCCGGTAGTCTGGAACTTGCCGGATCCCGCTCCCCATTATGGCTAAGTGTGGGAGTCTGCTCTCAGGGCTCACGCTTGGGATTTTAGTGGGCCGCTTATATGGAAGGCCCTATCCCCCTCGTTGCGCTAGTGCCCCGATTCTGGAGCTAGTGAAAACAGTCCATGAAGGCTCCGTTCTCTGCAGGTTAATTGCCGGGTTGCCTGAAGCTTCTCCCCGACCTAGGGTCAGTGTACCCCGCCGTACCTTCGGTCCCGGACCGGTAATAGGACCAGGCTGCTGACCGTTCTCCTTAACAGGTCCAGGCATCTTGCCTCAATCCCCTGCAAACGGGGGTCTGACTTTTCTAGGTCTAGACCACTGTCTGCAACCTAGACTGCTACTCTTGGGAGCCACCGCTCCCTGCCTCCTCCACTTCACTACTCCAGCACACTACTTTTTCTTCTCCACTCTGACACTCCTCACCTCCCCTTCCTGACCCTTAGGTGGGCGACCCTATTCCACTCAAGCCGCCCACTGGTTGTCTGGTGGGTGTAGTGCAGCGTGTATCTAGGATTTGATTTGCTGTTGGAGGCAGCACTGTAAGATGGGGACCCAGAACCATGAGGGATTTGAATACTGCACTGAAGAGGAAGAGCGTACAGTACCCTGTGACGACCTGATAGTCCAGGGGCGTCACAATACAATGTTAGTGTACACAGGGACGGTTAGGTAGAGAATAGCAATATATACCCGAAACTGCTCGTGGTTCTGTGTTCATATTGCACCTGACAGGTTCACTTTAATCACAAATCTGTGTGTATAAACTTTAGGCCTATGCGTATGAAAATCAGTGCGAGTGGAGTGCGATTTTAAAAAAAAAAATTAAAAAAAAAATAATAGCATTCCACTCGGACCAAGATTACCCTATGTGTCAGCACACGAGCGATTATTTTCTCAGCCCTAATCGGACCGAGAAAATAATCGCAGCATGCTGCGTTTGTAATGCGAGACTCTTTCTCTCGCACCCATTCAAGTGTATGGGGCGAGAGAAAAATTGCACTGCACTCGCAGTACCGCGAGTGCAGGGCTAGAATGGCAATAGCCGGCATTGGAGAAGAGAGGGAGATAAATCCCTCCCTTTTCTTCTCAGAGCCAGACCTCCCCCCGCAGCTGAGGTCCGCACGCATGGTCGGACCTCAGTCGCAGAGACACTCGCATGACTCTCGGCTTTGCTGTCCTGGCAGCGTGAGCCGAGTGTCATGCGAGGGGATCGCAGTAATCCCTGTGTGGCCCAGCTTAACAAAACTAGTTAGGTCTCATTCAGACATCTGTGCAAACTGGTCTGAGCATGAACCTCAAGCATATTGCACCCGACAGGTTCTCTTTAATCAGAACAGTTTTTTGTAAGATGAGAAATGTACCGCCCCTGCAGCAGTCGGACTGCTCGGATCCGGGGTTACTGTGGCTCGAGGGTCTCTGGATCTGGGGGCTTGCGGACACTCAAAAATATAAGGGGCTATTTACAGGGGGATTAGTGTTCGTGACGCCACCTGTGGTTCGCGGTAAGGGGAGTACCGTCGCTGGGAGTACCCGGGGGAGATGGAGCGGGGCAGCCAGATGACGTTCCCTCCATGGGTAGGGTAGGCCCTGGGACTCTGGATGGTGGAGATGTAGGGAAGTGTGGTGCAGGCCAGGCAGGGAGATGCAGGGGAATCAACGTACTCACTCAGGTCGTGTGGGTGTTGGCCATTAAGCAGACTCTCACACAGGAGTAAACCAAGTCTCTGAGTGCCGCTGCCACTCAGGGGAACTCATCCGGGAATCCATTCCCGTTGGTATTGCTGATGGTTCTGGACCTGCCTCCATGCACTGTATTTATATGTTTTTGAGTGACCCTTCAGCCTGAAGCTTTCGGGGTCCCGCTCCCTAGAATTAGTTAGAGGAGCTGTGCTCTCGAAGGCTGACACTTGGGATCTCAGTGGGCCACATAAGCTGGAAAGCCCTATCCCCCTCGTTGTGTTGGTGCCTTCGATCTCTGAGCTCTTGGGGAAAGTTCATAAAGAGACTATCCTCCACAGGTTAATTATCAGGTTGCGTGAATCTACTCCCTGATCTAGGGTCCAGTACCCCGCCGTTCTCGGTACCAGTCCGGTTACTAGATTTTCCAGTGCCAACCGTTCTCCAAAACTATAGGCCCCGTCACACGCAGAGATAAATCTTTGGCAGATCTGTGGTTGCAGTGAAATCATGGACATATTGTTCCATTTGTACACAGCCACAAACCTGGTACTGATTGTCCACAATTTCACTGCAACCACAGATCTGCCGCAGATTTATCTATGTGTGTGATAGGGCCTTAAGTCTAGGCACCCTTCTCCAATACCGTGCGACCGGGTCTCCGACTCCTCCGGTCCCAGACCACAGTCTGTGACCTAGCCAAAGTCTCCCAGGGAGCTCCAACTCCCTCCAGCTCCTCACTTTCTGAGGGCTACTTCTCAACTCACTATGTCCCTCCCACCAGCCTATCTGACCCCTAGGCGGGTGGCCCTTTTCCAACTAGACCCCCCACTGGTGTGCCTGACGTGGTGTAAGGTGTGGTTAGGATTTGAATGCTGATGGAGCAATACCAAAGGTTAGGATCCCAGAACCATGGAGAGTGAGTTCTGCACCATAAGAGAAAGGAGTGCAGTTCTCTGTGACACCCTGACTAGTATGGTGCGTCACAGATATACACTACCATCGTTTTTATATTGGCAGACAGAACTACCGTATGTTTGTCAGGGATTTAAAAAACTGCAAAACATTGATTCTTAATGGTTGTTCTACTATCACTCACCAAATCTAGATTGTGTCAAAAACATGTGAGCCATTACCCATATCTGTATTGTCTATGTCAGTGATGGCGAACCTATGGCACGCGTGCCACCAGGGGCACGCTGAGCCCATTCTACTGGCATGCGTGCTGTTGCCCGATCCTGCAGCTTTGGTCTGCTAGTGCAGTCGCGCCGGCAGATCAAATCTGTGTTGGAGCGGAGGAGACATTTCTCCTCCGCTCTGACACTCCTCGTCCCCCAGGCTGCAGGTGTGTTGCCTAGGAGACGGAGGAGCGTCAGAGAGCGGCGCCGGCGTCGTTTTCTGGCCACGTGGGAACTGAGGACCCAGCAGCGCGCAGCGGGGGAGCGGGTGCCAGTAAGTTGTGTGTTGCTTTTTTTATTTTCTTTATAACTCGTGTGCGGCTGTGCCGGGGTGGGGGAGCGCACATGCCGGGGGGGGGGGGGGGGAACACGCATGCCAGCATGGGGGGGGGGGGAGGACATGCATGCCAGGATGGGGGGGAAACATGCTTGCCAGCATGGCGGGGGACATGCATGCCAGGATGGGGAACAATGCATGCCAGGATGGGGAACAATGCATGCCAGGATGTGGAAACATGCATGCCAGGATGGGGAAACATGCATGGCAGGATGTGGAAACATGCATGGCAGGATGGAGGAAACATGCATGCCAGGATGGAGGAAACATGCATGCCAGGATGGAGGAAACATGCATGCCAGGATGGAGGAAACATGCATGCCAGGATGGAGGAAACATGCATGCCAGGATGGGGAAAACATGCATGCCAGGATGGGGAAAACATGCATGCTAGGATGGGGAAAACATGCATGCCAGGATGGAGGAAACTTGCATGCCAGGATGGAGGAAACTTGCATGCCAGGATGGAGGAAACATGCATGCCAGGATGGAGGAAACATGCATGCCAGGATGGAGGAAACATGCATGCCAGGATGGAGGAAACATGCATGCCAAGATGGAGGAAACATGCATGCCAGGATGGGGAAAACATGCATGCCAAGATGGGGAAAACATGCATGCCAGGATGGAGGAAACATATGCCAGGATGGAGGAAACATACATGCCAGGATGGAGGAAACATACATGCCAGGATGGAGGAAACATGCCACGATAGGGTACATTTACCAGGAAGGGGTACATTTACCTGGATGGGGTTAAATTAACCAGGATTGGGAACATTTACCAGGATGGAGGACATTTACCAGGAATGGGGCCGTGATGGGGACAAATATACCAGAATGTAGGAAATATATATCAAGACGGGGGACATGTTTACCTGGAAGTGGCCGAGGAAGGGGGACAGAACTACACAATGATGGGGAGGGGAGCCACTCGTACGTCTTTATGGGATTTCAAGATGTTCAGACTTTGAAATTGTAGATGTGGATTATAGGGTGACACCTGATTGCATTCCATGCTAAAATCTCTGTCTACTATGCTGCAATTTTTCCCAGAAAGATCAATCCAACTGCTGTGTCTGGAAAGGGCAGGGGCTCAGCTTCCATGTGTGGTAAGCATGAGCGTGATGCCCCTTGCTGGAGAGAAGAGAAGACGGCAAAGGTAAGGTTACAATCAATTCTTTATATAATAGGATTGGTTGGCACTTCGGAAAAAAAATTGGGTTTAGGGCTACAGTTTCGGCACTCGGCCTGTAAAAGGTTTGCCATGACTGGTCTATGTCATGTGAGGTAACACTCCCATGGGTTTATTTTGGGCAAACAGATTGCAAGTTAGTTTAGCAATAGGTTTCTTGGTGCTGTAAGGGTTAGAGACTCTTTATCTGACTATCCTTTGGAGCCTTAGGGCATATGCGCACGTTGCGTTTTTTCATGCGTTTACGCACCGTTTTGAACTGCAGCGTTTTAATGCCAAAATGCATGCGTTTTGCTTTCCAAGCAAAGTCTATGGGAAATAGGCATATTTTGTGCGCACTGTGTCCAAAAATGCTGCGTTTTTTGTGTCAAAATTTTGTCAAAATCTCTGCGTTTGAAAAAGCAACATGTCAATTATTTTGAGCGTTTTGGCAGCGTTTTGCTAACATTGAAGTCAATGAGAATTATCAAAACGCATCCTAAATTCAAATCATTGCGTTTTACTTGCATTTTTAATGCGATCTGCATGTATGTTTGTCAACAAAAAGGCATCCGTTTTTGGCTGGTAGTGAGCTCAAGGGCTTCCCTGAATACATCACATCCTCAACTAACGTACAGTTCCATTTTGCAAAGACATTTTCTAAGAGATTCTACCTATTCAACAGAATATAATGAATGTTTGGTGGCATGAAATGACATCAGTTGATGTCTATTTTTTTTTTTCGTTTCTGGAAACTTTATTCTATTATGACAATGTTTTGGAAACGAAACTACCAAAAAGCAAGAAAAATGCATGTGAAAAGCAATCAAAACCCACCTAAAATGCAATGAAAACTTACTCAAAACGCATGCGTTTTTCAAGTGTTTTTGTGGTCAAAACCAAATTTAACATTGTCAAATTCTGCCAGAGGATACGTTTATTTCTGCAAGGTACAGAATGCCATGTGCGCACATGCCCTTAATGTCATGCAGTGTTCAGATCCACACTCGCGGGGTGCCACGGTGCGGACTCTGTTCACATTGCAGAGTCTGGCAGGCAACCTGAGGTCTCCAAGATGTTTAGCCTCAGCCGGGTATTGGCTGAGTCTTTTTCACTGCTTTCCAGTCCTGCAGGAGTTACCGTATTTTTCGGATTATAAGATACACTTTTCCTCCCAAATATTTGGGAGGAAAATGAGGGGTGCGTCCTGAAATCCGAATGTAGCTTACCGGGAGGTGGAAAATGGGTGCCATGGTGGGGGCTGTGCTTTCTGCTGCAGAGGGCTGTCTGTGCGGGGGCGGGCGGCTGTCTGTCTGTGCGGGGGCGGGTGGCTGTCTGTCTGTGCGGGGGCGGGTGGCTGTCTGTCTGTGCGGGGGCGGGCGGGTGGCTGTCTTGCTGTGTCGGCAGCTGGCTGGCTGTGGGGAGCAATGCGGTGCGGCGGGTGTCCTAGATGCTCTGGCTTAAAATAATAGCGCCCAGAGTTCTCAGCTCAAGATCTCATCTGCACACGCGCAGCCTCCGGGCAGCACTTCTTTGAAGGCCGTACTGCCGACAGAGCATCCGGGACACTCGCCTCACTGCTGTACTCCACACAGACCCCACTGCTGTCAGCACAGACCCCACTGCTGTCAGCACAGACCCCACTGCTGTCAGCACAGACCCCACCGCTGCCATCACAGACCCCACCGCTGCCAACACAGACCCCACCGCAGCACCTGCAGCATTGTCCTACTCCAGTACCGCCACTGTCTCCTGTGACCCCGCTCCACCACCGCTGCCGACCCCTTGTAAGACACCACCAGAAAATAAGACTGACCCCTTTTTTTTTTACCTTTTTCATCTCTAATTTTGGGGTGCGTCTTATTATCCGGTGCGTCTTATAAAACAAAAAATACGGTAATTCTTGTAGAGTGGTGTGCGACTTTTGGAGACTCAGGTTGCTAATTGCTATTGAGCTGTTTCCTCCCTATACAACCCCTTCACCCCCTGAGTTACTTTTTTTTATTTTTTCGTCAATATAGCCATATTAGGGCTTTTTTTTGCAATACGAGTTGTACTTTTACCATATATTGTACTGGAAAATGGGAAAAAAATTCCAAGTGCGGTGAAATTTAAAAAAAAGTGCAATTGCATGATTGTTTTACAGGGTTTTTTTATTCACTGTGTTCACTATATGATAAAACTGATTGTCCATATGATGCCTCACGTCTGTACGAGTTCATAGAACCCAAACATTTATACTTTTATCTAAGTGGCGAAAAAAATCGAGACGTTTGTTCAACTTTTGTCGCCATTTTCCGAGACCTGTAGCGTTCTCATTTTTCGGGATCTGGTGCTTATTGAGAACTTATTTTTTGCATCTTGAGCGGACGTTTTAATTATACCATTTTTGTGCAGATGCTATGTTTTGATTGCATTTTATTGCATTTGTAAAACATTTTGCAGCGACCAAAAATGTAACTTTGGCATTTGGATTTTTTTTTCCTCGCCACACCGTGTACTGATCAGATTAATTGATTTTATATTTGGATAGATTGGGCATTTCTGAATGCGACAATACCAAATGTTTTTATATTTTTTTTAGCCTGGGGCAAATGGGGGGCGATTTAAACTTTTTAGGTTCATATTTTTTTTAACTTTTTTTTTTTTTTTTACATTTTTTATTTATTTTACTAGTGCTCCTAGAAGACTATCACTGCAGTCTCCGATCACCTGTTCATTTATGCTTTGCTCTGATAAGCACAAATGCAACGTTCCTGTGAGCCGGCGCTCACAGGAAAGGAGTCTTGGCAACATCACAGATCATCAGCTGACCCTGCGCTACAATGGTAACATGTTAGCGCCCCGTGATCGTGTCTCAGGGCCGCCGACTGCGGCAGGGAACAGCACAAGACCCGCAGTGGCTGTTTATATTGCGCTGTCAGTGTTTGACAGCGCAATCTAAAAGGTTAACAGGTGCTGGCAGATCTCCAATCCATCTGCGCCTGTTAGCCACACATGTCTGTTGATTAGATCAGCAGACATGTACGGGGATTACTGCAGGCTCACCGCTGGAGCCAGTGGTAATGAAGATAGGAGACCAAGGACGTACAGTTACGTTCTTGGTCGTAAAGGGTTTAAGTCTGGGAAGTCTGTTTGCTGCCGATAACTTCAGCTTAATCTCTTGTGATTCCGGTCTTTGTACCTATTTTTGCTTACCTGTAGTTTGCTTTTTGAGTGGTGTGCAAGTTTCCCCGTTGTGCGTTTACTTCCTTCCTTATACTTTATTTCCCCCTCGTACACGTATAGTTTATCCTTTGTGTTTGTGTTTAATGTGTACGTGTTTTTTTTACCCCTGTCCGTGTCATTTATGGGGCTTGTTAAGGTGTGTCCAGCCCACCTCAAGGGTGGGGCAGAACAGTAGTAAGAACAAGGCTCGGACAGGAGTCAGGGTCACTCTGGGGGCTCAGACCTGGCTACCGTCAAGCCCACCTCTGAGATAAGGGACAGCGCGGGGACCCCAGTTTGAGGGTCAGTATTGTTATTTTATACCCCCTGATACTTATTTTCAAATGTAGCTCTTTGTGACCAAACCCTTTTGCTATAAATTCTCATGTGTCTTAACATCTGAGGCCGGTTATAGATTCTCATATGTAAGCTATCCACTTTGGAAGGCGCCTGGCTGTAGAAGAAGCTGAAGTTTCGTGACAATTGCAGCTGTGGTATTAGCTGCATTGGAGTTGCTTGGATTGTTTTCCTTTCATGTCTATTTACCCCTGTCTGTCTTCCTACCCTTGTGTTAGATTGTTGCAGTGGTGAGACTAGTGCTCTCGCTGGCCTTCTCACTAGCCATGGTGAGGGGACGGCAAGCAAGGACTTAAGTACGTGATTTGAGTGAAAGAACCCATATACTCCTATACATTAGGGAGTGCAGGAAACAGCCTCAGGTGACTGCAGGAGTTGACCCCTGCAAATCTCTCCCTACTACCAGGGCCCACCATTGTATTGTGTTCACAGTGTATCAAAGTGGCACTCGCTGTGGGATCCCTTATTCCTTGCAGAACCCAGTAGTCACTGCGTGACACTCACCCATTTAAGTCTTTGGATGCTGAAAGGTAATCTGTCACCAGGTTTTTTTTATACCCCATCTAAGAGCAGCATAATGTAGAGATAGAGACCCTGATGTGTCACTTACTGAGCTGTTTGCTGTCATTTTGATAAAATCAATGTTTTCTCTGCTGCAGATCTAGCAGTTATACAGAACTCATGAATATACTGGACTACCTGGTAGCACGCAAAGTAGTCCTCTAAGGGCTCATGCGCACGTAACTGCTGAATTTCTGCAGCGATTTGACAGCACATGTGCGCTTCAAATCGCTGCAGCAACACTGCATAATAAATGCAGTATTTTTGTTAAAAACAAAAAGGTGATTTCATGCGCTCGGGATGCTGCCCCCACCATAGACAGAGTGGGAGCTGCATTCAGAACGCACGGAATAATTGACATGCTCATTTTATGAATGCACAGATTTGAGTCAAAATTTTAGCACCCAAATCGCTGCGTTCATAAAAGCAACGTGCGCACGTATCATGCACAATCTGCATAGATTGTACAGGGGACGCAGGACGCAGGCATTTATGCTGCAGTGTTATACACAGCGTAAATGCATGGAATTACGCAACATGCGCATGAGCCCTAACAGTAATCTCCTGCTAATTAAACAGTGATTTAATAAAGGCTATACTTCATCATGCTGCTCTCACATTAGGTGGCAAAAACCTGGTGACAGAATCCCTTTAAGGAAATTTGGTTGCCATACGAAGCCACTATTTACAATCTGACACATTGCAATTCTTAAACATAGAAAACTGTACATAGTCTTCTACGTTATTAATTGCTGCTGTAAAAAAAAAAATGGATTGCATATGAATGACAAGTGAGAATTCTTTGCACCACTGCTCAGTGATGAGAGCTATGATGCCAGGAGGACAACACATGACCATGAGCAGTTCACAGGAGATACAGCAACCAACAGCAAAATTCAGTTCTGCTGCTCTAAACTGCCACTGCTAGTATTATAATGCGGCCCATAGGGCAGAAAAGTAGCAGAACGAGTAATCCCAGAAATGAGTCAATCATGTGATGCTTCCAACCAGTTACAGAATGACTTGTTGCGCGTTTCACAGTTCTTGGAGCCATGCAGTCATGAGATAACAAGATGATTTTGTCAGGCCAGCAAATCAAAAGAGGATGAAGGTATGCCGGCAGGCTGGAGGGCTCGCGTATGGCTGCCATGGAATACTGATATAGCCGCTAGATCAGGCTTTTGCAAATTTATTTTCTTATCTATAATTTTAGTTTAATTTCATTATTATATATTTTGCGTATATTAAGAGAAAACATATCTACACAATATTAAATTATATTCTTCAAACAGAGATATTCATAACCAGCAGGATTTTCATGTATAAAGTAAAGCCAGTGCTAGGATGCTGAATGTAAGCATACCTATTGTTCAGAAATTGGATGTTTTATTTCAGAAATATGTGCAAGTAAAGTTCCAGCAATGCCCTGCTATTTGATTGACAAGTGTAAATCGGAAGGGAATATGTAGGATGGATCTTGCTATCTATTTCCACCCCAGTCTGCCTGCCTGCGCCGGAATTAACGTCTAGGACGGCGACAAGGGAAGGCAGACAGGGGTGGGAATAGATAGCAAGACCCAACCCACAGATTTCCTTTCTGTAGCACATGTCAATCAAATAGCAGTGCATTGCTGTAACTTTACTTACACATATTTTTTAAATAAAACATCTTATCTCTGAACAAAAAGGTAGACTTACACATAGCATCTTAGCCCCAGTATAGCACTGACTTTACTTTATATATGAAAATCCCGCTGGTTGGTTCCCTTTAAATTAAAAAAATGCTCAGAATGTATTAGATTTTGGATTACTGTTACAAAAGGGAAACTATATAAGTTCTGAATAGATATTTCCCTTGATGTCTCAGGCTTTACAAAGCAAGTGAATTTTCATCACAGTGTGCTTGCCCTGATCCATTTCTGTCTGATGGCAGTAGTGATAGGTCAGAGACAGAGAACCACTATTCCTGGACTGTGGTGTCTGTGTATCCTGTGTGATGACGCTTCAGCCTGTCTCTTCTGCTTGTGATAAGTTTCAACCTGTAAGCTTTTACACTTAGGAGGCGGGGAGATGAGTCAAACTGCACCACACTGGAGAATTTACACATGGCACACAAAAGTAACAAAGATATTGTGAGTCAAGAAAATTGTATAACTCGTCCGCTAATCATTTTATGGACTACTATAACACTTCTCTCATATATAAAATAAATATTCACCTACAGAGAGGATATACCAGCGTTGTAGCTAAAATTTCAACTTGGGGATGGGGAGAACACATCTTAGTGGGCTCCCAACTCAGGTAATCATGTTAACAAGTATGGAGGCTCAACCAAATTCTAGTGGGCACCTTAGCAGACAACAATACTGTTAAAGAATTTCATTTTACTAAGACCAAGACCAATATTGCCAGAATTCAGTGACTATATAGTAGTGATTGGCATGTCAGCAGACCTTATAAGTGGTTACAGTACAGTTATTTATACTGATCCACAATTGACGTCCTCCCTGATGGCGATTGTTTACTGTTCCCATCTTTACCACCTAGCCCAAGCTGCAATGTCAATTAGTTCAAGCTACGATTCATCTAGAGAGAGTCTGTAACACACTCATTTCACTTCTTACATATTCAGGACCCTGCTTATCTATTCCCAACCAAACAACCTCTCTACCTCTCTGTTCGGCTAATACTCCAAGGCTAAAGGCCCCGTCACACGCAGCGACGTATCTAATGATATATCACCGGGGTCACGGATTCCGTGACGCACATCCGGCATTGTTAGCGACATCGTTGCATGTGACACGCACGAACAACCGTTAACGATGGAAAATACTCACCAAATCGTCCATCGTTGACACGTCGTTCCTTTTTAAAAAATCGTTGATTGTTGCAGGACGCAGGTTGTTAGTCGTTCCCGAGGCAGCACACATCGCTACGTGTGACACCTCAGGAACAACGAACTGCAGCTTTCCTGCGGCCGCCGGCAATGCGGAAGGAAGGAGGTGGGCAGGATGTTACATCCCGCTCATCTCCGCCCCTCCTGACGATCTCCTCTTCACTCCTGTCAGCGCTGTCACTGCCGCCTATGCCCGCTGCGTTCTTACGTCACTAGCGGTGACGTCACGGGCGATACTGCTGAGAACGTGGCGGGCATAGAAGTCAGTGACAGCGCTGACAAGAGTGAAGAGAAGATAGTCACTGCAGGTAATGATCTCGTCTAACCTTCTGGCAGCAGCGCTTGTCATCCAGTGACCTGGGCTACTGATGTTAGCTCAGGTCACTGCATTGCTCTCCCAGCCAATGGGGAATATTCTGTTCTTCATTGACTGGGACAGTGACTATGGTATGGATAGTCATGTGTCCCCCTTATTGGATTACGCCGGACCTGGATTTGATTGTTCTTTTCAATAAATTGGTGAAAGAGGGAATGTTTTAGGGAGTGTTTTGTCAAATAAAAAACTTTTTTTTTGTTGTCTATTTTTTTTTTTTATTACTGACTGGGTTGGTGATGTCGGGTATCTGATAGACGCCTGACATCACTAACCCCGGGGTCTGATACCAGGTGACATTACACATCTGGCATCAACCCAATATATTACCCAGTTTGCCACCGCACCAGGGCAACGGGATGAGTTGGGGAAAAGCGCCAGGATTGGCACGTCTAATGGAAGCGCCTGGGGCGGCTGCAGCCTGCTATTTTTAGGCTGGGGAGTGTCCAATAACAGTGGACCTCCCTTGTCTGAGAATACCAGACCACAGCTGTCTGCTTTACCTTGGCTGGTGATCCAATTTGGGGGGGATCCCATGTTTTTTGTTTTAAATTATTTATTTTGGATTATCAGCCAAGGTGAAGCTGCCAGCTGTGGTTTGCAGGCTGCAGCCGTCTGCTTTACCCTAGCTGGCTACAAACCCACGTCGGTTTTTTTTTTAATTATTTATTTTTTGGCTAAATACAAGGCTAAGCACCCTTTAGTGCCACATGAAAGTCACTAAAGGGTGCCAGCTTAGAATATGCAGGGGGGTAGGACATTATATATGTCTTTCTCATCTATCTATCTATTCATCCATAATCTGTCTATCTATCCCTCTATTCATTCATTCATCCCTCTCTCTGTCTCTATATCTATCTATTCATTTCTATATCT
The DNA here is from genome assembly GCF_048569485.1 of Anomaloglossus baeobatrachus. Classification (NCBI taxonomy): domain Eukaryota; kingdom Metazoa; phylum Chordata; class Amphibia; order Anura; family Aromobatidae; genus Anomaloglossus; species Anomaloglossus baeobatrachus. The sequence goes on from NC_134355.1 coordinate 485,045,330, forward strand.
ACTCATCTATTTATCTTTCTTGCTGCTTCCGTTTTTTGCGGTCCGCAAAAAAAACGGAAGGCACACGGATGACACACGGATGCATCCGTGAAAAAATGAACCTTTTTTTGCGGACCGCAAAAACGGAACGGTCATGTGAATGTAATCCACATGTGCTCCCTATGGGGGTAGGGGTCGGTACAGAACGATTGTGAGGGGGGGGGGTTGGTACAGAGCGCCGTGTGTGTGTGTGTGTGTGGGTGGGAGGAGGGTTGCAATGCCTGATGTGATGTTGGGCGCAGAGCCCGGTGCATGCGCGTGTGCGTGTGTGTAGGGTTGCAGAGCTTGATGTGGTGTGGGGCGCAGAGCCCGGTGCGTGTGTGTGTGCATGCGTGCGTTGTGTGTGTGTGGCGCAGAGCCCGATGTGGGGCTGTTTTTTCCATTGCTAGAGTGATAACAGGTCAGGTGCTGGGGCAGAATACTGACAGGGAATGTGTGTGCAGGGGGTGGGCAGAGGGCAGGGCTGGCAGGTGGCTGGTCGGGCAGGGGGTGGGGCTGGACAGTGAGGCCGGGCGGTGCCAGCTCTGACTGAGGTGTGGCACAGGAAGAGGTCAGTTTGCTGGAGCTGAATGTAAACAAAGAGCTGCAGAGAATAAAAGGGATAATTCAAGAGGAACAAAAGTTAGAAAACAAAAAATAACAATGTAGGGGTGTTTTATATGACAATACAGCACAGATAAACTCAAAATATTTTGGTAAGCTAATGTCGGACAAATCCTTTAACCACCACCCAGCTTAGTACAACAGTACTGTCTGTGAAAGTGATCTTTACACCAGCAGTTCCGCGTCTTACGTACCTCCAAGTGAACTGATTTGTTAATATGGCCGGACTTAAAGGCCACTTTACACACAGAGATAAATCTGCGACAGATCTGTGGTTGCAGTGAAATTGTGGACAATCAGTGCCGGTTTTCTGGCTGTGTACAAATGGAACATTATCTCCATGATTTCACTGCAACCACAGATCTGCCAAAGATTTATCTCTGTGTGTAAAGTGGCCTTTAGATTCTAGTTTCCTCAAGCTTAAGGAACTCCTACCTGGGGCACTGTTCCGTCCTAGCCCATTACCTTCAGGAATCAAACTCAGGAGCGTGGTGCAAGTCATTCTTTTCCAGGACCCCTCTCCTGTTAAACCTGTCCCTCGGTTAATCCTCTGATCCATCTCCAATAGATCACTCTGTCTCTCGGTTAACTGTTTCTCTCCAGAATTTCGCTATCCTCTGCCTTGGTCTCCTCTTACCTTAGGGACGTCCACATCATGCAGCCTTGTTAACTAATCAGACCTAAGGTCTGTCTCTCTGACATGCTGGGCTGTCTCCTCTCTTAGGCCGGAGTGAGAGTCACACTTGTGAGAAACTCACGAGAGTCTCACATCACATCACCTGGCACGGCCACACACTCTCTGAACAGGAGTGTCTCAACTGCATAGAAATACATGCAGCCAACCCGCTCCTGTCAGGAGAGTGTGCGGCCGTGCCAGGTGATGCAATGTGAGACTCGTGCGAGTCTCTCGCAGGTGTAACTCCGGCCTTAATAGGAAACTCTCTGTCTCTGTACCTTAGGCCAGAGTCACACTTGAAAGAGTCTAGCGCGAGTCTCACATCGCGTCACCTGGCACGGCCTGACGTTCTCCGAACAGGAGTGGGTCAGCTGCATAAAGATACCTGCAGCTGACCGGCTCCTGTCAGTAGAGTGTGCAGCCATGCTGGGTGATGTGAGACTCGCGCAAGACACTTGCAAGTGTGACTCCAGCCTTAGCCCATTCCACTCTGGGATTGTCCCAAATAACTCTGTCTTACCACACTGTCAAGCAAATACACCTCAACACTATTAACACATGACACAGTATACATTACTCATTACAATAACATTGGTGTCTTCAAAAGAATTATTTAAAATCTCAAAAAACAAATTGCAAAATTAAATTTTTCGCGAAACCCAATTATTAATATAAAGTAAGTGCTAAATATTGTTTACCCAAACATATACATACATAAAAATACAGATACTCTGAAATGCAAATAGAATACCTCCCAACTTTTGAAGAACAAAAAGACAGGCAAATTATGTTGCGTTGAAGAAATTTTGACCACTCCCCTGTCACACCCATTTAACATTTATTTCTACCCCGGCAGGAGGAAATGTCAGAGGGGTGGTGGCAATGAGGGACATTTAGCAGACGCACGTGACTGCAGGGCGTATACCCAAATCCAGAACTGCTCCGCCGTATTAAGGATGGTTGGGACTAGAGATGAGTGGATCAATTCACAGGACTCCAGTCCAGAATCCAGGTAAGTGATCTCTGGCAGCTGGACAGGAGGCCACGAGTATCTTACCTTGTGATGTCCCCGGTGCAGCTTTTGATTATCCGGTGCTGGCGCAACATCATTTGTGTGCCATGTTCATCTTTAGTTACCTATGGATTTACAGTATTTTTTTGTTCGTTCATTCATAGTTGTAGCAGACAAAACTTTTTCATCTTTATGTAAGCTTCACTATGCGATGTCTTTTTTTTGTCTCTAAGGCCATGTTCACATGTTGCATAAATACTGTCTTTTTTGTTCTGTAGGTGTCCCCACCAAACTACACAATAACAATCTTCTCTGATTATTGCATTTTTGCTGGATCTTTTACGTTTTTTTCCCCATCATTTTTGGTGCAGTTGTGAAGTCGCATAGTACAGAAAGGCTTTGATTCTGAGCTTAAAAAAGGAACTGATATAAACTTATATAGAAATACGAGTCAAGAATCCACCAGAAAATTAAATGCAAAAAGACTTAATTTATTGAACATATATTATAAATAGTGAACAGTACAAGAAAACACAAATGGGTGCTCAGCAAGGAATCCAAGTGAGGAGGGGCACAACATTGCAGGATGGAAATGCATGAATAGGGTGGGTTTAAAGTGCACGTGCATAATAGCAGCAAAACAATACTGAAATTCAGTATGTTGAGAGAAATTCCAGACCCACCGCTAAAAGTAAAGGCCGCTTTACACGCTACGATATATCTAACGATATGTCGTCAGGGTCACGTCGTTAGTGACGCACATCCGGCCTCGTTTGACATATCGTAGCGTGTAACACAAATGAGCAACTGTGAATGAGCAAAAATACTCACCTTATCATTGCTCGTTGACACATCGCTCATTTTCAAAAAAAAAAAAAAAAATCGAACGTCCTTCTGTGCTCCGGTTGTTCATCGTTCCCGAGGCAGCACATGTCGCTCTGTGTGACACCCCGGGAACGATGAACTACAGCTTACCTGCGGCCGCCGGCAAGGCTAAAAGAAGGAGGTGGGCGGGATGTTTACGTCCCGCTCATCTCCGCCCCTCCACTTCTATTGGCCGGCCGCTGTGTGATGTCCCTTCAGGAAGAGGATGTTCACTGCCCACAGCGAGGTCGTTCGGGAGGTAAGTACGTGTGACGGGGGTTACTGACTTTGTACGACACGGGCAACAAATTGCTCGTGCCGCACAAACGATGGGGGCGGGTGCGATCGCACAGGCGATCACACGAGAAATTGAAGTGTGTAAAGCAGCCTTAAGGTGCACATGTAAAACTAAAGCTAGAGGGCTGAAAGCGTCATGTGACAGGGCACTCACCCATAATCCCCTAAATGTCCAGAAATGTAGAGGGACTCATATCAGCTTTAAGGTATGACCTCACCACAGGTCCTGGAAGTGAAAAATTAGATCAATTGTATAATACTTTTGCTAATTCTAACAGGGGGAGGAGATAACTATGAATACCCCCCCAGATATTATCTGCTCCTCAGCTGCTGTCACTCAAGAAGCTGGTGATTTTATAAACTTTACTTTCTTGGATTTCAAAACCTAAACATCCTAGGTGACCACTACAGGTATGTAGAGAATCAGCCTGATAGTGCCAGTATAGCAATGGCTTTAGGTTATAAATACAAAATGTATTGCTTAGAAATTCGGAGACATGTCAGTAGTTTATAGAATAAAAAAAAAAAAAATTACATTTTACTCAAAAATATACCTATAAAGAGAAAAATCAGAAAAACTGACAATTTTGCAGCGGTCTCCTAATTTTTCCCAGAGCTGTACATTAAATAGTTGACACTAACTGCTGGCAGTATCATCTATGCAATGTATATACAGCAGTCACAGTATCACCTATATAATGTACATACAGCCGTCTATATACATTATATAGGCGATACTGAGACTGCTCTATGTACATAAAAAAAAAGTGGCCATGTTGAAAGTAACTCACCCAGATCCCTGAGCTGGGGGAGGATGGAGATCAGAAGCAGATCCAGCATAGGGCAATGGGCATTGGGCATGCAGAGGAACGGGATCCATCCCCATGACTAGTGTGCAGAGAGCTAACTTCGCCCATAAAAATATGTTGTGACACTGGCATTAGCCAGCGTCAGAGATACATAGCTGCAGTGACCCGTTTCAGAGTGAGTGCGCACACACAATTAGGCTACATGCGCATGCTGCTGTTTTTGTCGCATTTTCTCGTGCAGTTTTGTTGCCAGAAAGCACTCACTTGACTTCTCAGCAAAGTCTATGAGAATTCAGATTTGTGGTGCGCACATTGCAGTTTTTTTTGTCCGCAGCTCAGTTTTTACAAACTGCTGACAAAAAAACCTGCAGCATGTTCTAACCACATGCGTTTTTGGCTTGCTTCTACTGAAAAAAAAACAAAAAAAAAAACAAAAAAAAAACAAAAATTCCATGGCTAAAAACGCATCAAAAGTGCAGCATCATTACAAGCGTTTTGTTTTTACATTTCTGTAACAAGGTGCAGTTTTGGTGCACACTAGGTGCAGTTTAAGACTATGTGCGCACAGTGCGTTTTTCGCGGCGTTTTTCGCGGCGTTTTTGTCCTCAAAACTGCATGACTTTGCTTCCCCAGCAAAGTCTATGAGTTTTCAATTTTGCTGTCCGCACACAACTGTTTTTTTAAGCTGCGTTTTTGAGCTTGAAATAAAAAAAAAAAATGGACATGTCAATTCTTTCCTGCGTTTTCTGAGTTTTCCCCCCCATGCAATGCATTGGAAAAACGCAGCAAAACGCAGAGGTCAAAAACGCAGCAAAACGCAGCCAAAAATGCACCAAATTGCGTTTTTGTGCGTTTTTAGCGGCCAAAAACGCAGCATAAAAAAAACCGCAGTGTGCGAACTTAGTCTTATTGTGACAACAAAACTGCAGCGTGCGCATGTAACTTTAAAAAGCATGAGACATTGAACAGCAAAGTGGGCCACCTGCCCTTTAAAACTCTGGAGTAGTGTCCTGTGTGCGCGCACACAGATAAGGGCCACCGCAGAAAGCACAGGGCTCTACTCCACAGTCTTAAGGCCGCTTTACACACTGCGATATCGGTACCGATATCGCTAGCGTGGGTACCCGACCCCATCTGTTGTGTGACACGGGAAAAAAAAAAAAAAAAGAATCGCTGCCCGTGCCGCACAACATCGCCCAGACCCGTCACACTACTTACCTGCCCGGCGACGTCTCTGTGACCGGCGAACCGCCTCCTTTCTAAGGGGGTGGTTCGTTCAGCGTCACAGCGACGTCACAGCTGTGTCACTGAACCGCCGCCCAACAGAAGCGGATGGGCGGAGATGAGCGGGACGAACATCCCGCCCACCTCCTTCCTTCCGCATTGTGGCCGGGAGGCTGGTAAGGAGAGCTTCCTCGTTCCTGCGGTGTCCACACGCAGCGATGTGTGCTGCCGCAAGAACGAGGAACAACTTCGTTACTGCTGCAGTAACGATTTTTGAGAATGTACCCCCATGTCACCGATGAGCGATTTTGCACGTTTTTGCAACGATGCAAAATCGCTCATAGGTGTCACACGCAACGGCATCGCTAATGCAGCTGGATGTGCGTCACCAATTCCGTGACCCCAACGAGATCACATTAGCGATGTCGCAGCGTGTAAAGCCCCCTTTAGACTAGTTTCACACTTGCGTTGAACGGCATTCGTTGCATTGCGTTGTGTGACTGATGCAACGGATGTGTTGCATTTAGTGGCACAACGGATCATACAAAACAACGGAATCTTTTTTTTTCTTCTTTCGTTTTACCAGCGGCAGACTATTGTGAACGATCAGCTGATAGCTCACAGCAGCCAGGTGATCAGCTGATCGTTCGGGCCGCCGAGAATGTGTTGAGGGGGGCGGAGTGCGGGGGCGGAGTGCGGGGTTTGTGGAGCCGAGCGGGACAACTGAGGACGTCAGTGCAGCGAGGAATGCAAGGCTGGGGACAGGTGAGTGTGAGTGTGTATGTGCGTGCATGCGTGTGTACATGTGGAGTGAAGTGCGGGAGGGGGCGGAGCAGAGTGGGAAAGTGTCGGGCTCCCTGCACCCGTAGCCAGGGTAAATATCGGGTAACTAGGTGCAGCGGATGCAACGCAAGACCATCCGTTGCTATCCGTAGCTAATAGAAGTCTATGGAGGAATATAACGGTTTCCTGCAACGGTTACCGTAATTCCTCAAGGCTGCGAATAGCAACGGAAGCCGTCCAACGCAAGTGTGAAAGTAGCCTTAACAGGGGCCTATGGCTAGATGACCGGGATGGCGGCTGCCCACTATGCTAATTTGCACAGCGTCCCAGTGGGCTTTTGCCTAGATTGTCAGAAGAGATGGTTATTTTCTGAACAAGCATTTTGCCCAACAACCATCTAAGGTATGTGCATGGCTTAAGGCCAGTCCTGGGTATAGAGGGTCTTTCATTACAAACAGTAGATTTGTAACTAACAAAAAGGTTTAAAGGGTTTTCCAACAAATAAAGTTAATTTTTATCAATATATCTTGGAATCATAATAAGTTCCACAACATCTGAATGCTAAACTTGGACACCAACTTCCGTGAGAAGTTCAAGTTCGATCCCCATACACTAGCTGTCCAGTACGAACCCCGAACTTTACTGTTCAATTTCACTCGTCCCTAAACACATCCAATTAAGGAACTTATTTTTATTCCAAGATCTATTGATTAAAATGTAATTTGTTCGTGGGACCACTCCATTAAAGGAGTTGTCCGACATTAGCTTACGAAAAAATGTTGAGTTTATCTATGCTGTATTGTCATATAAAACACCCCTACATTGTTATTTTTTGTTTTTTGACTTTTTTGTTCCTCTTGAATTATGCCTTTATTCTCTGCAGCTCTTTGTTTAAATTCAGCTCAAGCAAACATGATAACTTCCTGTGCTAAACCTCCCAGTTACAGCTGGCACCGCCCGGCCTCACTGTCCAGCCTCGCCCCCTGCCCGGCATCATTGTCCAGCCCCACCCCAGTGTCCAGCCTCGCCCCCTGCACACACATTTCCTGTCAGTATTCTGCCCCAGCACTGACCTGTTAACACTACAGCATTAGAAATAACAGCCCCACATCGGGCTCTGCGCCCCACACCACATCGGCTCTGCGCCCCACACCACATCGGGCTCTGCGCCACACACACACACACACACACACACACACATACACACATCGGGCTCTGCACACCACACACACACACACATCGGGCTTTGCGCCTCACACACACACACACAAACACACACACACAGACACACACACATCGGGCTCTGCGCCACACACACACACACACACACACACACACACATCGGGCTCTGCGCCACACACACACACACCGGGCTCTGCGCCCCACACACACACACACACACACACATCGGCTCTGCACACCACACACACACACACACACACACACATCGGGCTCTGCGCCCCACACACCGGGCTCTGCGCGCCACACACACACACACACCGGGCTCTGCACACCACAGACACACACACACACATCGGGCTCTGCACACCACACACACACACACACACACACACACACATCGGGCTCTGCGCCACACACACACACATACAGATCGGGCTCTGCGCCACACACACACACACACACACACACATCGGGCTCTGCGCCACACACCACACACACACACACACACACATTGGGCTCTGCGCCCCACACACACACACACACACACATCGGGCTCTGCACACCACACACACCGGGCTCTGCACACCACACACACACACACACACACACACCGGGCTCTGCACACCACAGACACACACACACACACACACACACATCGGGCTCTGCGCCACACACACACACACACACACACACAGATCGGGCTCTGCGCCACACACACACACACACATTGGGCTCTGCGCCCCACACCACATCGGGCTCTGCGCCACACACACACACACACACACACACATCGGGCTCTGCGCCACACACACACACACACATTGGGCTCTGCGCCCCACACACACACACACACACACACATCGGGCTCTGCACACCACACACACACACACACACATCTGGCTCTGCGCCACACACACACACATCGGGCTCTGCGCCACACACACACACACACATCGGGCTCTGCGCCACACACACACACACACACACACACATCGGGCTCTGCGCCACACACACACACATCGGGCTCTGCGCCCACACACACACACACACACACACACACACATCGGGCTCTGCGCCCCACACACACCGGCTCTGCGCGCCACACACACACACACACACACACAGGGCTCTGCACACCACACACACACACACACAGGGCTCTGCACACCACACACACACACACACACACACACACACACACACATCGGGCTCTGCACACCACACACACACACAAAACGGGCTCTGTGCCCCACACACACACACACACACACACATCGGGCTCTGCACACCACACACACACACACACACACCGGGCTCTGCGCGCCACACACACACACACACCACACACACACACACATCGGGCTCTGCACACCACACACATCGGGCTCTGCGCCCCACACACACACACACACCACACACACACAGGGCTCTGCACACCACACACACACACACAGAGGGCTCTGCACACCACACACACACACATCGGGCTCTGCACACCACACACATCGGGCTCTGCGCCCCACACACACACACACACACACCGGGCTCTGCGCCCCCCCCATACACACACACACACACACACACCGGGCTCTGCGCCCCACACACACACACACACACACACACACACATCGGGCTCTGCGCCACACACACACACACATCGGGCTCTGCGCCACACACACACACACACACACACACACGGGCTCTGCACACCACACACACACACACACAGGGCTCTGCGCCCCACACACACACACACACACACACACACATCGGGCTCTGTGCCCCACACACACACACACACACACACACACATCGGGCTCTGCGCCCCACACACACCGGGCTCTGCGCCCCACACACACACACATACACATCGGGCTCTGCGCCCCCCACTCACACACACACCGGGCTCTGCACCCCCCCACTCACACACACACACACACACAGGGCTCTGCACACCACACACACACACACACACAGGCCTCTGCGCTCCACACACACACACACACACACACACACACACACCGGGCTCTGCGCCCCCCCCCCCCCCACACACACACACACACACAGGGCTCTGCGCCCCACACACACACACACACACACACACACACCGGGCTCTGCGCCACACACACACACACACACACATCGGGCTCTGCGCCACACACACACACACCGGGCTCTGCGCCCCACACACACCGGGCTCTGCACACCACACACACACACACACACCGGGCTCTGCGCCACACACACACACACACACACACACACCGGGCTCTGGGCCCCACACACACACACACACACACACACATCGGGCTCTGCGCCCCACACACACACACACACACACACACACACACATCGGGCTCTGCGCCCCACACACACACACACACACACACCGGGCTCTGCGCGCCACACACACACACACACCACACACACACACAGGGCTCTGCACACCACACACACACACACAGAGAGCTCTGCACACCACACACACATCGGGCTCTGCACACCACACACACACACACACACACACCGGGCTCTGCGCCCCCCACTCACACACACACTGGGCTCTGCGCCCCCCACTCACACACACACACACACATCGGGCTCTGCACACCACACACACACACACACACACACACATCGGGCTCTGCGCCACACACACACACACACACCGGGCTCTGCGCCCCCCCACACACACACACACACCGGGCTCTGCGCCCCCCACACACACACACATCGGGCTCTGCGCCACACACACACACACACACACACACACACACACACACCGGGCTCTGCGCCCCACACACACACACACACATCGGGCTCTGCGCCACACACACACACACACACACCAGGCTCTGCACACCACACACACACACACACACAGGGCTCTGCGCCCCACACACACACACACATCGGGCTCTGCGCCCCACACACACACACACACACACACATCGGCTCTGCGCCCCACACACACCGGGCTCTGCACCCCACACACACACATACACACACACACACACACATCGGGCTCTGCGCCCCCCACTCACACACACACACCGGGCTCTGCACCCCCCACTCACACACACACACACACACACAAAGGGCTCTGCACACCACACACACACACACACAGGCTCTGCGCCCCACACACACACACACAGACACACCGGGCTCTGCGCCCCACACACACACACACACACACATCGGCTCTGCGCCCCCACACACACACACACACACACACACCCGGGCTCTGCGCGCCACACACACACACACACACACACACCACACACACACACGGCTCTGCACACCACACACACACACACACACATCGGGCTCTGCACACCACACACACACACACACACACACCGGGCTCTGCGCCCCACACACACACACACACACACACACACACACACACCGGGCTCTGCGCCCCACACACACACACACACACACACACACCCGGCTCTGCACACCACACACACACACACACACACACACACGGGCTCTGCGCCACTCACACACACACACGGGGCTCTGCGCCCCCCCACTCACACACACACACACACCGGGCTCTGCACACCACACACACACACACACACACATCGGGCTCTGCACACCACACACACATCGGGCTCTGCGCCACACACACACACACACACACACACACCGGGCTCTGCGCCCCCCCCATACACACACACACACCGGGCTCTGCGCCACACACACACACACACACAAACACACACACCAGGGCTCTGCGCCACACACACACACACACACACACACACACAGGGCTCTGCGCCCCACACACACACACATCGGGCTCTGCGCCACACACACACACACACATCGGGCTCTGCGACACACACACACACACACACACACACACACACACAGGCTCTGCGCCCCACACACACACACACACAACACATCGGGCTCTGCACACCACACACATCGGGCTCTGCGCCACACACACGCACACACACACACACACACACACCGGGCTCTGCGCCCCCCCCATACACACACACACACACACACACACACACACACACACACCGGGCTCTGCGCCCCACACACACACACACACACACACACACACACATCGGGCTCTGCGCCACACACACACACACACACACCGGCTCTGCGCCCCACACACACACACATCGGGCTCTGCGCCACACACCACACACACACACACACACATCGGGCTCTGCACACCACACACACACACACCGGGCTCTGCGCCCCCCCCCACACACACACACACACACACACACACACCGGGCTCTGCGCCCCACACACACACACACACACACACACACACATCGGGCTCTGCACACCACACACCGGGCTCTGCGCCACACACACACACACACACACACCGGGCTCTGCGCCCCCCCCCATACACACACACACACCGGGCTCTGCGCCCCACACACACACACACACATCGGGCTCTGCGCCACACACACACACACACACACACCGGGCTCTGCGCCCCACACACACACACACATCGGGCTCTGCGCCACACACACACACCAGGCTCTGCACACCACACACACACACACACAGGGCTCTGCGCCACACACACACACACACACACATCGGGCTCTGTGCCCCCCCCCACACACACACACACACATCGGGCTCTGCGCCACACACACACACACACACACATCGGGCTCTGCGCCCCACACACACACATACACACACACACACATCGGGCTCTGCGCCCCCCACTCACACACACACACACACCAGGCTCTGCACCCCCCCACACACACACACACACACACACAGGGCTCTGCGCCCCACACACCACACACACACACACACACACCGGGCTCTGCGCCCCCCCCCCCCCCCCCACACACACACACACACACACACAGGGCTCTGCGCCCCACACACACACACACACACACACACCGGGCTCTGCGCCCCACACACACACACACACACACACACACACACACACCGGGCTCTGCGCCCCCCCCCCCCCACACACACACACAGGGCTCTGCGCCCCACACACACACACACACACACACACACCGGGCTCTGCGCCACACACACACACACACACCGGGCTCTGCGCCCCACACACACACACACACACACACACACACACATCGGGCTCTGCGCCACACAAACACACACACACCGGGCTCTGCACACCACACACACACACACACCGGGCACTGCACACCACACACACACACACACACACACACACACCGGGCTCTGCGCCACTCACACACACACTGGGCTCTGCGCCCCCCACTCACACACACACACACCGGGCTCTGCACACCACACACACACACACACACACACACACATCGGGCTCTGCACACCACACACACATCGGGCTCTGCGCCACACACACACACACACACACACACCGGGCTCTGCGCCCCCCCCATACACACACACACACACACACACACCGGGCTCTGCGCCACACACACACACACACACACACAGGGCTCTGCGCCACACACACACACACACACACACACAGGGCTCTGCGCCCCACACACACACACACATCGGGCTCTGCGTCACACACACACACACACATCGGGCTCTGCGCCACACACACACACACACACACACACACAGGGCTCTGCGCCCCCCACACACACACACACACATCGGGCTCTGTGCCCCACACACACACACACACACAGACACACACACACACATCGGGCTCTGCGCCACACACACACACACACACACATCAGGCTCTGCGCCCCACACACACCGGGCTCTGCGCCCTACACACACACACACACCGGGCTCTGCACCCCCCACTCACACACACACGGCTCTGCACACCACACACACACACACAGGGCTCTGCGCACCACACACACACACACAGGGCTCTGCGCCCCACACACACACACACACACACACACACACACACCGGGCTCTGCGCCCCACACACACACATTGGGCTCTGCACACCACACACACACAGGGCTCTGCGCCACACACACACACACACACACACACCGGGCCCTGCGCCACACACACACACACACACACACATCGGGCTCTGCGCCACACACACACACACACCGGGCTCTGCGCCCCACACACACACACACACACACCGGGCTCTGCACACCACACACACACCGGGCTCTGCACACCACACACACACACACACACCGGGCTCTGCACACCACACACACATCGGGCTCTGCACACCACACACACACATCGGGCTCTGCACACCACACACATCGGGCTCTGCGCCCCACACACACACACACACATCGGGCTCTGCGCCACATACACACACACCGGGCTCTGCACACCACACACACACACACACACACACACCGGGCTCTGCGCCACACACACACACAGGCCTCTGCGCCCCACACACACACACACACACACACCGGGCTCTGCGCCCCCCCACTCACACACCGGGCTCTGCACACTACACACATCGGGCTCTGCGCCACACACACATCGGGCTCTGCGCCCCCCCCACACACACACACACACACACACCGGGCTCTGCGCCCCACACACATACATCGGGCTCTGCGCCACACACACACACACACCGGGCTCTGCGCCCCACACACATCGGGCTCTGCGCCACACACACACACACACACACACACACCGGGCTCTGCACACCACACACACACACACACACACCGGGCTCTGCACACCACACACACACACACACATCGGGCTCTGCGCCCCACACACACACACACACACACATCGGGCTCTGCGCCACATACACACACACACACACCGGGCTCTGCGCCACACACACACACACATCGGGTTTTGCGCCCCACACACACACACATCGGGCTCTGCGCCCCACACACACACACCGGGCTCTGCACACCACACACACACACACACACACACACACACACACACATCGGGCTCTGCGCCCCACACACACATCGGGCTCTGCGCCACACACACACACACACACCGGGCTCTGCGTGCCCCCCCCCTACCACACACACACACACACACACACACACACACACACACCGGGCTCTGCGCCCCCCCCATACACACACACACACACACACACACCGGGCTCTGCGCCACACACACACACACACAGGGCTCTGCGCCACACACACACCTACACACACACACCGGGCTCTGCGCCCCACACACACACACCGGGCTCTGCGCCCCACACACACACACATCGGGCTCTGCGCCACACACACACACACACACACACAGGGCTCTGCGCCACACACACACACACACACACACACATCGGGCTCTGTGCCCCACACACACACACACACACATCGGGCTCTGCGCCACACACACACACACACACACACACACACACACACATCGGGCTCTGCGCCACACACACACACATCGGGCTCTGCGCCCCACACACACCGGGCTCTGCGCCCCACACACACACACACACCGGGCTCTGCACCCCCCACTCACACACACACACACACACACACGGCTCTGCACACCACACACACACACAGGGCTCTGCGCCCCACACACACACACACAGGGCTCTGCGCCCCACACACACACATTGGGCTCTGCGCCCCACACACACACACACACACACATCGGGCTCTGCGCCACACACACACACACACACCACACACACACACACAGGGCTCTGCGCCCCACACACACACACACACACACACACACACACCGGGCTCTGCGCCCCACACACACACACACACACACACCGGGCTCTGCGCCCCACACACACACATCGGGCTCTGCGCCACACACACACACACACACACACACACACCGGGCCCTGCGCCACACACACACACACACACACCGGGCTCTGGGCCCCACACACACACACACATCGGGCTCTGCGCCACACACACACACACACACACACCGGGCTCTGCGCCCCACACACACACACACATACACCGGGCTCTGCACACCACACACACACCGGGCTCTGCACACCACACACACACACACATCGGGCTCTGCACACCACACACACACACACATCGGGCTCTGCACACCACACACACATCGGGCTCTGCGCCACATACACACACACCGGGCTCTGCACACCACACACACACACACCGGGCTCTGCGCCCCCCACTCACACTGGGCTCTGCGCCCCCCACTCACACACACATGGGGCTCTGCGCCACACACACACACACACACACACACACACACACAGGGCTCTGCGCCCCACACACACACACACATCGGGCTCTGCGCCCCACACACACACACACACACCGGGCTCTGCGCCCCCCACTCACACACCGGGCTCTGCACACTACACACATCGGGCTCTGCGCCACACACACATCGGGCTCTGCCCCCCCCCACACACACACACACCGGGCTCTGCGCCCCAC
Organism: Anomaloglossus baeobatrachus; assembly: GCF_048569485.1. Taxonomy (NCBI): domain Eukaryota; kingdom Metazoa; phylum Chordata; class Amphibia; order Anura; family Aromobatidae; genus Anomaloglossus; species Anomaloglossus baeobatrachus. The sequence continues at coordinate 485,061,209 of NC_134355.1, forward strand.
ACACATACATCGGGCTCTGCGCCACACACACACACCGGGCTCTGCGCCACAACACACACACACACACACACACACACACCGGGCTCTGCACACCACACACACACACACACACCGGGCTCTGCACACCACACACACACACACACATCGGGCTCTGCGCCCCACACACACACACACACACACACACACATCGGGCTCTGCGCCACATACACACACACACACACACCGGGCTCTGCGCCACACACACACACACATATCGGGCTTTGCGCCCCACACACACACACACACACATCGGGCTCTGCGCCCCACACACACATACACACACACACACACACACACACCGGGCTCTGCACACCACACACACACACACACACACACACACACACCGGGCTCTGCACACCACACACACACACACACACACACACACATCGGGCTCTGCGCCCCACACACACACACACACACACACACACATCGGGCTCTGCGCCCCACACACACATCGGGCTCTGCGTCACACACACACACACACACACACACACAGGGCTCTGCGTCACACACACACACACACACACACACACAGGGCTCTGCGCCCCCCACACACACACACACACACACACACACATCGGGCTCTGCGCCCCACACACACATACACACACACACCGGGCTCTGCACACCACACACACACACACACACACCGGGCTCTGCACACCACACACACACACACACACACACACATCGGGCTCTGCGCCCCACACACACACACACACATCGGGCTCTGCGCCCCACACACACATCGGGCTCTGCGTCACATACACACACACACACACACACACCGGGCTCTGCACACCACACACACACACACACACACACCGGGCTCTGCGCCCCCCACACACACACACACACACACACATCGGGCTCTGCGCCCCACACACACATCGGGCTCTGCGTCACACACACACACACACACACAGGGCTCTGCGCCCCACACACACACACACACACACACACACATCGGGCTCTGCGCACCCCACACACACACACACACATCGGGCTCTGCGCCACACACACACACACACACATCGGGCTCTGCGCCCCACACACACACCGGGCTCTGCACACCACACACACACACACCGGGCTCTGCACACCACACACACACACACACACACACACATCGGGCTCTGCGCCCCACACACACACACATCGGGCTCTGCGCCCCACACACACATCGGGCTCTGCGTCACATACACACACACACACACACACACCGGGCTCTGCACACCACACACACACACACACACACACCGGGCTCTGCGCCCCCCACACACACACACACACACACATCGGGCTCTGCGCCCCACACACACATCGGGCTCTGCGTCACACACACACACACACACACACAGGGCTCTGCGCCCCACACACACACACACACACACACACATCGGGCTCTGCGCACCCCACACACACACACACACATCGGGCTCTGCGCCACACACACACACACACACACACACAGCTGCGCCCCCCCCCCACACACACACACACACAGGGCTCTGCGCCCCGCACACACACACACCGGGCTCTGCGCCACACACACACACACACACACACCGGGCTCTGCGCCCCCCACTCACACTGGGCTCTGCGCCCCCCACTCACACACACACATCGGGCTCTGCGCCACACACACACACACACACACACACACACATCGGGCTCTGCGCACCCCACACACACACACACACACACACACACATCGGGCTCTGCGCACCCCACACACACACACACATCGGGCTCTGCGCCACACACACACACACACACACACACACAGCTGCGCCCCCCCCCCCCCACACACACACACATAGGGCTCTGCGCCCCGCACACACACACACCGGGCTCTGCGCCACACACACACACACACACCGGGCTCTGTGCCACACACACACACACACACACACACACATCAGGCTCTGCCACACACACACACACACACACACCGGGCTCTGCGCCACACACACACACACACACACCGGGCTCTGCGCCCCCCCCACACACTCACACACACACACCGGGCTCTGCGCCCCCCACACACACACACATCGGGTTCTGCGCCACACACACACACACACACACCGGGCTCTGCGCCCCCCACACACACATCGGGTTCTGCGCCACACACACACTGTGACGGGGTGTACAACAGAGCAAAGGATGGACGAGGCCGAGGGACGATCCAACAGGTTTATTAACAGGAATGCAAGAACAGCACACGATAAGTCCACGTAAAACAGATTCGGGGGCCCTTCCCGACAATCCTCGGACCGGATTACAAAGCAATCGTCCTTACAGTAGTCCAAAGAGTTCCACACAATCCCACGGGCCGCCACACAGGCCTAGCTCCGTCCGTGTCCACAGCCACACAGGCTGGAGCTCCTGCTCCCTTCAAGTTTCAGCTCACTCTGCCTGAATCTCCCAGGTAAGCAGAGTTTACACTAGTTGGACTCTAGGCCCACCTCCCCCTACTCCCAGGGATGGAAGTGCCTCAAGAGGATATAACCTTGCATTTTAGGGGGGTGATTACCTACAACAATAGAAATGTACACAGAAGTAGTTCAAATAAGACAATGAACCCAGCTTGAAATAGGAATCTGTACAGCATATACAGTGAGAGGGTAAATTACATCTTCACAATCCCTCCCCCTCCCAACTTGTGTACGTACTAGGGACCTCTACAGGTCACTGGTTAGGTACACACAGGCAGAGCGTTACTTACATGTGGCTTCATGCAGCCACGAATTGGCATCGTAGCTCTCCCACATCATTGCCCAGGAGAACAGCTGCAGGCAGACCACCCATCACCCCAACCACACATCGCCTGACCCCAAAACCAAAGCTCAGATCCACAGTGGCTGTGGGAATAGTCCTCCATTGTCCACCAGCCAGTTCAATGACAATCCCAGGTCCTCTATGGATTGCCTCAGGCCGAACCACTCGGGGATCAGCCAGTGTGAGGAAAGCACCCGAGTCACAAAATCCAACAAGTCTCTGTCCATCCAGCACAACCTCCTGCAAGTGCTTACCTCGATGAGCAGAAGTCGTCATAACTGCGGGTCGCACCCCGTAAACTCCTGGTGGTGCAACATGGGCTGAGTCACTAGGCCAGTCCTCACATAGCGGTGCCACATCTTCCTCCATGGCGCTGGGCTGTAAATAATTAACAATCCGATTGGGCGCAGGATCAGTCCTCATTTGAACAGCTGGGCAGGAGACTTGCCGATGCCCTGGCTGTCCACATTGATAGCATCTGAGCTGGGTCTCCCTCCATCCAAGGCGTCCTCTTGGGTAAGGGGTAGGGGAACTTGGAGGCCGGCTCCCACCTGAAGGTGCTGTAGGGGTTTGAGGATGATTCCTCCATGGCCTGGCTGGGCATGAGGCCTGCAAATGCCCGGGATGCCTACAAACATAACACCTGCGCTCTGTTACTTCCTCTCCCCGGCGTATTCCAGAAAGTGCAGTAGAAGCAACTGGAGGCACATTAACACAGGTATCAACATGTGGTGGCTTAGAGGAACGGGGAACAATGGGGACAGAATAACTGGGGGCATCCGGTGTTGTGGAGCTGTTAGGCGTCTCTCCATCCTCCAACAGAACCCTCCACTGAGGCTTGATGGTGAGCACCTCATCAGCTAGAGCAGCAGCTTCCTCCACTGTCGCTGGTTTTCTCTCACGCACCCATTCCCGGATCTCAGCGGGGCACTTGAAGTAAAACTGCTCTTTTAGGAGAACCTGGAGGACGGTCTCCAAGGTTAAGGCCTCCTCTGCCTCCAACCAACGATGCCACAGATGTTTGAGTTTGTGGGCATACATCTTGAAGGACACTTCCTCATCACATGCTAGAGTACGGAACTGAGTCCTGTAAGTGTCTGGCGTTACAGCATAATTTTCTAGAATAGTCTGTTTAATATCCGCATACTCACAGTTCCACCGATGGTCCATAGCTCTATAGGCTGCAGCAGCTCCACCCTCTAAGAGCCCAACCAGATGCCGGACGCGCTCCCTTTCTGGGACTTCCATTAATCGACACTGATGCTCAAAGTCCTGGAAGAAGCCCTCAATGTCACCAGCAGCCTCATTAAACTGCTTGAAGTCTTTGCGGGACACTCTGGGAAGTTCCCTCATGATGGGTGCTGGGGTTACAGTCTGTCTGGAACCTCTCGCGGCTTCCACAGCGAGCTGCTTATCCAGCAATGCCATCTCCTCCATCCTGCGCTCCTTCTCTTCAGCTCCACGCATGGCCTCCCTCTTATCTTCTATGGTGGCCTCATCTCCAAGCAGTGCCATCTTTTCCTTGTACCACACAACCCATTGACTTTTTTGGGTATTCACCTCCGGCTCCCGTCTTTGCTCCCCTTGCTGTGGAAATTGTTCCTCGGTGCCATCTTGCAGGCAAGCGTGTTCCAATGCCTCAATTAGTTGCTCCTTAGAGAGTCCTTTGTAGCCGACACCTAATTCACGGGCCTTTGTTTGTAGACTCGCCACAGTCCAGTTCCTGTATCCTGAGGTTCTGGTTTCAGACGTCGATTGGCTGTTGTCCTCCATTTCTTCTGCTCTGATCCCGCCGCTGCCAACCAGTTTGTGACGGGGTGTACAACAGAGCAAAGGATGGACGAGGCCGAGGGACGATCCAACAGGTTTATTAACAGGAATGCAAGAACAGCACACGATAAGTCCACGTAAAACAGATTCGGGGGCCCTTCCCGACAATCCTCGGACCGGATTACAAAGCAATCGTCCTTACAGTAGTCCAAAGAGTTCCACACAATCCCACGGGCCGCCACACAGGCCTAGCTCCGTCCGTGTCCACAGCCACACAGGCTGGAGCTCCTGCTCCCTTCAAGTTTCAGCTCACTCTGCCTGAATCTCCCAGGTAAGCAGAGTTTACACTAGTTGGACTCTAGGCCCACCTCCCCCTACTCCCAGGGATGGAAGTGCCTCAAGAGGATATAACCTTGCATTTTAGGGGGGTGATTACCTACAACAATAGAAATGTACACAGAAGTAGTTCAAATAAGACAATGAACCCAGCTTGAAATAGGAATCTGTACAGCATATACAGTGAGAGGGTAAATTACATCTTCACACACACACACACACACACACCGGGCTCTGCGCCCCACACACACACATCGGGCTCTGCGCCACACACACACACACACACACACACACACACACACAGGGCTCTGCGCCCCACACACACACACCGGACTCTGCGCCCCCCCCCCCACACACACACACACAAGGCTCTGCGCCCCGCACACACCGGGCTCTGCGCCACACACACACATCGGGCTCTGCGCCCCACACACACACACACACACATACATCAGGCTCTGCCACACACACACACACACACACACACACACACACCGGGCTCTGTGCCACACACACACACATCGGGCTCTGCGCCACACACACACACACACACACATACATCAGGCTCTGCCACACACACACACACACACACCGGGCTCTGCGCCCCCCCCCCACACACACACACACACACATCGGGCTCTGCGCCACACACACACACACACACATCGGGCTCTGCACACCACACACACACACACACACACACACATCGGGCTCTGTGCCCCACACACACACATCAGGTTCTGCCACACACACACACACACACACACACACACACACCGGGCTCTGCGCCCCACACACACACACACACACGGCCTCTGCGTGCCCCCCCCCATACACACACACACACACACACACACACACCGGGCTCTGCGCCACACACATACACACACCGGGCTCTGCGCCACACACACACACACACACACACACATCGGGCTCTGCGCCACACACCACATGAGGCTCTGCAACCATCCCCACACCCCACATTCCCACACACACACACACACACACACATATATACGGCGCTCTGCACCGACGCCCCCCCACCATCCTTCTGTACAGAACCCTACCCCCATAGGCATGTAGGCTACATTCACATGACCGTTACGTTTTTTGCGGTCCGTAAAAGACGACTAATTTTTTTCACAGATGCATCAGTGTGCCTTCCGTTTTTTTTGCGGACTGCAAAAAACGGACGCAGCAAGAAAGATAAATAGATGAGTAGATATAGAGACAGAGAGAGGGATGAATGAATGAATAGAAGGATAGATAGATAATAGATGAGAAAGACATATGATGTCCTACCCCCCTGCATATTCTAAGCTGGCACCCTTTAGTGACTTTCATGTGGCACTAAGGGGTGCTTAGCCTTGTATTTAGCCAAAAAATAAATAAATAAATAAAATTACGGGGGATCCCCCCTATCTTTTGTAGCCAGCTAGTGTAAAGCAGACGGCTGCAGACCACAGCTGGCAGCTTCACCTTGCCTGGTAATCCAAAACAGAGGGCACCCCACACTGTTATTTTAAATTAAATAAATAATTTAAAACAAAAAACACGGGGTCCCCCCCAAATTGGATCACCAGCCAAGGTAAAGCGGACAGCTGTGGTCTGGTATTCTCAGACTAGGGAGGTCCACTGTTATTGGACACTCCCCAGCCTAAAAATAGCAGGCCGCAGCCGCTCCAGAAGTGGCGCATCCATTAGATGCGCCAATCTTGGCACTTTGTCCCCCGCTCATCCCGTGCCCTGGTGCGGTGGCAAATAGGGTAATATATGGGTTTGATGCCAGATGTGTAATGTCACCTGACATCAGGCCCTGGGGTTCGTGATGTCACGGCGTCTATCAGATACCCTACATCACAAACCCAGTCAGTAATAAAAAAAAATAAAATAAAAATAATATACAACAAAACATTTTTTATTTGAAAAAAAAAACACTCCCCAAAACATTCCCTTTTTCACCAATTTATTGAAAAAAAACAATCAAATCCGGGTCCGGCGTAATCCAATAAGGGGGTCCCATGACGCCATCCATCTCCATATCCATACCATAGTCGCTGTCCCAGTCAATGAAGAACAGAATGTTCCCCATTGGCTGGGAGAGCAGTGCAGTGATCTGAGCTAACATCAATGGGTCAGCCCAGGTCACTGCAGGGCATGACGAGCGCTGCGGTCGGGAGGTTAGATGAGATCATTACCTGCGGTGACGATCTCCTGCCTCCTGACGTCAGCACTGTCACTGACTTCCATTGTCCGCCGCGTTCTCAGCAGTATCGCGGGAGCCTGTGACGTCACCGCTAGTGACAGTCTCGGGCCGCCCGCGAGACTTGATGCGAGAACGCGGCAGGCATAGAAGTCAGTGACAGCGGTGACGTCAGCAGAGCAGGAGATCGTCACAGCAGGTAATGATCTCATCTAAGCTCCTGACAGCAGCGCTAGTCATCCCCGCAGCTGCCAGCACTGCTGATAATGCAGTGCGGGCAGCCGCGGGGCTGGAGCGGGACACAGACTGCATGGGCACTCCTGCAATCCTGAGCAGGGGGCCCAGTGTTGGCGGTGACACCGTGGGCAGTTGCCGCCAGGCCCCTCCCCCAAGTCGCAGACCCCACAGCAGTGTCGGGGAGGTTGCGAGGAGAGTACGGGGTGCGGGGGAATGTGTGAAATGGTGCAGGGAAGGGGGGCGGGGACTCCATGCACTGTACAGCCCAGCAGAGCGGCAACACGCTGTTCCCAGATTTGCATGTCAACATGGTCCTGCCCATATTGACATGAAATGACCGGAAGCAGCAAAAACGCGGCAGGAGCGGTCACATGATCACTCTGAGCCGGGGGAGAGGGGCTGATAGCAGGGCAGGTAAGTGGTCTCTATCTACTTACCTGCCCCAATGTAGCCCAATATGGTAATAATAAAAAAAAAAGTCAAAATAAGCCGGATAACCCCTTTAAGGCTGACAAAAAGCTCATGTCTATAACTAGCTTTAGTAAAAAAAAATAAATATATATATATATATAATAACATGATTTGTTGTTCTCTCAGCATCTCATTTTATATGATTTCACAATAATAATTAAAAAGTAACTAAAGAAAGCCGAAAGCATAAAACGCTTTTTATATCTGTGAAATCTGGCACAAAAATCTGGGTTGAAGTTCTACCTGGTGTGGTATTCAGCAAATAATGGAACAAGGGAGTGGGTGAACTATATACAATGTGGTTAGATCCGCCACCTGAATGTCAAATATTTTCAAGTATCTACGATAGAAGTTCCTGTAAGTAGTTTCAAATAGTACATAAAACTGCTTTCTTCTAGTAAAATCAAAAGTTACGGTAATATTTTGGGCGTACCTGAAATATACAAATTAAATATTTGACATTATGGTGGTGTACTCCATCTGAAAACACCACTGTTCACATTAAATTATTCAAGATAATATATTGCTTTTCCTAATATTGGGTTAAATATGTATTCCCAGTAGGGACATTTATGATATACTAGAAGGTGGCCCGATTCTACGCATCGGGTATTCTAGAATTTACGTATTGTGTAGTTCATGTATGATTTTTGTTATATATATATATACACATATATAGATGTTGTTGTGTGTAGTTACCAAGTGTTTGTGTAGGGCGCTGTACATGTTCTGGGTGTTGTCTGGGTGTGGCGGGGGGTGAGAGCGGTGTTGTTTGTGTGTTGCGTTGTTTGTGGAGCGCTGTGTGTCTGTAGCGTTGTGTGTGTGTGTTGCGCGGTTTGTGTGTGTGTGGTGTGTTTTGGGGGGAGGTATGTTTTGTGCAATGTGTGTGTTGTGCGGTATGTGCGTATATTTGTGTGTGCAGCGTTGTCTGTGTGTGGGTGTCTGTGTAGGGCAGTTGTTTGTGGTTCCCAGTGTGTGTGGTGTGTTGTGCAGTGTGTGTGTGTGTGTGTGTGTGTGTGTGTGTATTGGGGGGAGGTGTGCACTCCCCATCATGCTCCATCCCCTATGCTGCGCACCCCCCATCGTGCTACATCTCCCATCCTGCGCACTCCCAAACATGCTCCATCAGCCATGCTGCGCACTCCCAAACGTGCTCCATCCACCATGCTGCGCACTCCCAAACGTGCTCCATCCGCCATGCTGCGCACTCCCCATCGTGCTCCATCCCCCATGCAGCGCACTCCCCATCGTGCTCTATCCCCTATGCTGCGCACCCCCCATCGTGCTCCATCTCCCATGCTGCGCACTCCCAAACGTGCTCCATCCGCCATGCTGCGCACTCCCAAACGTGGTCCATCCGCCATGCTGTGCACTCCCAAACGTGCTCCATCCGCCATACTCCGCACTCCCCATCGTGCTGCATCCCCCATGCTGCGCACTCCCAAACGTGCTCCATCCGCCATGCTTCGCCAGCATCAGCCTCTCTACCCGCAGCATCAGCCTCTCTCCTCCCAGCATCAGCCTCTCTCCTCCCAGCATCAGCCTCTCTCCTCCCAGCATCAGCCTCTCTGTCCCCAGCATCAGCCTCTCTGTCCCCAGCATCAGCCTCTCTGTCCCCAGCATCAGCCTCTCTGTCCCCAGCATCAGCCTCTCTGTCCCCAGCATCAGCCTCTCTCATCCCAGCATCAGCCTCTCTCATCCCAGCATCAGCCTCTCTCATCCCAGCATCAGCCTCTCTGTCCCCAGCATCAGCCTCTCCATCCCAGCCTTCCCCAGGAACAGCCTCTCTCCTCCCAGCCTCCTCCAGCACGCCATGCTCCTCTGCCGACACTCACACACCCGATCGCATACACTCACACACACCCACACACACCCGATCGCATACACTCACACACACCCACACACACCCGATCGCATACACTCACACACACCCACACACACCCGATCGCATACACTCACGCACACACATTGACGATATTGCACATACGCGCTCATACTCACAACATCCGGAGATACCACATGCTTCTGGCCATGTGATCCTCCGACAGGTCCTGGAAGGTCACAACAGCACAGTATCGAGGCCGAGAAGCAAGCGATATCGCCGGATGCTGTGAGTGTGTGGATGCGATGTGATGTATGTGTGAGGTGTGTGTGAGAGTGAGTGTGAGCCGGTGTACACTGTTAACTATGATACACATCGGGTAACCAAGGGACCTTAGTTACCCGATGTGTATAATGGTTAACAGCGTTCACGGGCTCCGTGAAGATCCCAGCATCGCAAGGTTATGTCTGGCGCTGCTGGGATCATGACGGAGCCGGTGTAGGAGCAAGCGATATCCCAGGATGTTGTGAGTGTGTGGATGTGATGTGTGAGGTGTGTGTGAGAGTGAGCGTGATCTGATGTGTGTTTGTGTACTCACCTGGGAGTCGGAGCTACGTGTCAGTTGGGCAAGTGCGAGCGTGCATTGCGTGAGGGGGGGCGGGGCTTGCAGAGAGCCGGGGCGAGAGGCCAATCAGTGTGGAGGGGCGGGGCCATGGCGAGCCCAGCGGCCAATCAGCTTTGTGTCACCGTAAGGACACAATTTTGGAGCATGACAGACAGACAGGCAGAATAAGGCAATTATATATATAGATGTCATCTCTATGCCATAAATGTCTGATATATGCATCTATCTCCAGAAAAGGTCACTTTCACACACTGTCAGGAATTGACTCATGCAGGACTCATGCAGGACTCATGCAGGACTCATGCAGGACTCATGCAGGACTCTATCCAGTCATTTCTACTCCAAAAATTGCCAAGTGCAGTAATATTAACAGGGGAACCACAACTTTTCATCCTTTCCAAAATTCATGCTCTAAAGAAGCTGAGAGACTTCATGATTCTCTGCTAGAGGGGTTTATCCAGTTCAATGGGATCTATATAAATTCCTGTTTAATATTCTTCTCCTCATGGTGTTCTCTGAGAGACAATTGATCAATTAACTACTGTATAATGACACGGAGAATAAAGCTCTGATGACATTATAATCCTGTCACTAATGATAATGTGGTGACTGCTGAGTAGTGATGGGCGGTCCCGGACTGCAAAAGTCTGGATCCGCGCGGTTTCAAATGTACCCGAGTGCTGGCCCGGGCCCAGAATTCTAAGGGAATTCCAGCTAAGGGTCTGGTTCCGGCACTCAGGAAATAAAAAATAAAGGAAGAATAAAGAAAACAAGAATGAAGCAAGCGCTTCATACTTACCATGGCTGCGTGGCGGCTGTAACTGATCCAGCTCATTCAATTCCGGGGCCGCTCATTATTGCCCATCCATATTCCCTGCTTTCCCTGCTCACCGACATTCCTGACATCTGTGATTGGTTGCAGTCAGATGTGCACCCAGCCTATGTGACAGCGTCTGACTGTAACCTATCATAGACCCTGTCTGTGTGTCACTATCATGGTGTAAAAATAAAACAATTTCCCCCCCATATTATGATACCTACCATGGATAAACCATACGGCTACAGGTTGCAGTCCCCAGCCGTGTGCTTATCTTGGCTGTGTATCAAAATAAGAGAAACCACATGCAGCTTTTTTTTTTTTTAATGAATTAAAAAAAAATAAAATAACCCAGCATGTGGTCTCCTACAAATTTTAATACCCACCCATGATAAAGCCCGACAGCTGGGGGCTGGTATTCTCAGGCTAGGGAGATCCATGCTTATGGGGCTACCCCTAGCCTAAAAATAGCTGCCTGCAGCCGCCGGAATTGCTGCATCCATTAGATGTGACAAGCCTGGTGCTTTACCTGGCTCTTCCCGATTTCCCTGGTGTGATGGCAGTCGGAATAATAAGGCGTTAATGTCAGCTCACAGCTGTCACGTATCCCTAGATTAGTAATGGGTTAATGAGACCCCCATTGCTAATTTGTAAGTGAAAGTAAATAAACACAAACACCAAAAAAAATCCTTTATTTGAAATAAAACACAAAAAGCACCCTCTTGCACCACTTTGTTAACCCCAAAAATACCCCTGCAGGTCTGACGTAATCCATATAAGGGCCCACAACGATTCCAGCTCTGCTGCATCTGAATTCACACCAAGTGGTCATAGAACAATGACTGCCGACTGTGAGCTGCAGGCAGAGACTTGATGAGCCAATGCTCCTCATCTGTTTCCGCAACAAACCCGAGTGAGGTCACCGCTGATTGTGCGGCTCACTCAGTCTCTGCCTACAGCTCACAGTGGGCAGTCATTGTTCTATGGCAGCTCTGTGTGAATTCAGATGTAGCAGAGCTGGAATCGTCACGGGACCTTGTGTGGATTACGTTGGACCTGCAGAGGTGTTTTTGGGTTTTATAGACGCACCCCACTACTAATCTAGGGCTGACTTAACCTTTTATTACCTGGAATACCACTGCACCATGGCAATTGGTAAGAGCTGGGTAAAGTTACTGGATTGTCACATCTAATGGATGTGGCAATTTTGTGCGGCTACTGCTATTTTTAGGCTGGGTGAACAATAACCATAGGTCTCCCCAGCTGGGGGGGTTGGGGGCTTTATTATGGCTGGGTATCAAAATTGGGGGGACCGCATGCTGTTTTTTGTGTTCGTTTTTTTTTTTTAAATTATTTATTTATTTTAAAATTTGCATGCGGTTCCTCTTCTTTTGATACAGAGCCAAGATAAGCGAACGGCTGGGGACTGCAGTCTGTAGCCATTTGCTTTATCTGTGTTAGGTATCATAATATGGAAGGACCCTATGCCAAATATTTTATTTATTTTTATACCATGATAGATGCATATAGCGTCTGTGATTGGACGTAGTCAGCTTCCACTCTGGGTGGGGGCGCATCTGACTGCAGAAAATCACAGACAATAGTTGGCGGGGAAAGCAGTGCATATGCAAGAAAGATAAATAAGCAGCCCCGGAAGTGAATGAGTGACCTGGATACTGTTGCAGCTGCGCCGGAGCCTCGGTAAGTACAGCCCGCTTGCTACTATCCACCTATCCCTTCTGCCACCATTTTTAATCACTAGATCCGGGTGCTTATAGATTTATATGGGGAGTGGCATCCGGACAGATAACTGGGATCAATCCTGGACCGAAACCGGGTTTTATATATATTTTTTTTTACCTGGTTATTGTATTATGTGCCATACATTTTAAAGGGAATCTGCTATCAGGTTAATCTGAGAGCATCATAATATAGAGATAAAGATCCTGATTCCAGCGATGTGTCACTTACCGGGCTTCTTAAGGTGGTGTCACACACAGCGACAACGACGTCGCTGCTACGTCACCATTTTCTGTGACGTTGCAGCGACGTCCCGTCACTGTCGTGGTGTGTGACATCCAGCAACGAGCTTGCCCCTGCTGTGAGGTCGCTGCTCGTTGCTGAATGTCCAGCTTCATTTTTTGGTCGTCGCTCTCCCGCTGTGACGCACAGATCGCTGTGTGTGACAGCGAGAGAACGACGAAATGAAGCGAGCAGGGAGCAGGAGCCGGCATCTGGCAGCTGCGGTAAGCTGTAACCAAGGTAAACATCAGGTAACCAAGGTGGTTACCCGATATTTACCTTAGTTACCAGCGTCCGCTGCTCTCTGCACATGTAGCTGCAGTACACATCGTGTAATTAACCCAATGTGTACTGTAGCTAGGAGAGCAAGGAGCCAGCGCTCAGTGTGCGCGGCTCCCTGCTCTCTGCACATGTTGCAGCACAGCGACGCGTGTCGTTATGATCGCTGCTTCGGCTGCTGTGCTTGACAGCTAAGCAGCGATCATAACAGCGACTTACAAGGTCGCTGCTACGTCACAGAAAATGGTGACGTAACAGCGACGTCGTTGTCGCTGTCGTTCAGTGTGACCCCAGCTTTAGGGTAGTTTTGATAAAATCACTATACCATTTTAGGACTACTTGGCATGCCGCCAGATAGTCCAGCATATTATTGAGCTCTATATAAGGGTATGCTCACACGAGCGTATGAATCGGACAAGTGCAATGCATTGCACTCGGACCAATGTTAATCAATGAGGCAGAGCAGTTGGTCAGCTTTTTTTTCATCCAGATTCTGGATGGATTTGCTACCAAAATCGTCTGAGCCTCGCCAATACAAGTCAGTGGGTGCGAGAAAAAAAAAACAAAAAACTGACGTCACACGGACCATCATAGTGATGTCCGTTTATATGGATACATTACTATCATGTAGTAGAGAACACTGCAAATGACAGTAAATCACTAATAGCTGCTGAGGAAAAACAAACAAAAAAAATAAATAAATAATCGTCCTACTCTCCTGGATGAAAATGGAACCGTTTTTTTCAGACGTTCATGTGAGTCCAGCCTAACTGCTAGATCTGCAGCAGAGAAAACATTGATTTTATCAAAATTACAGCAAACAGCTCAGTAAGTGACACATCTCTGGTATCAGGATCTCTGCCCCTACATTATTCTGCTCAGATGAGGTAGCAAAAACTTGGTGACAGATTCCCTTTAATATTCTTTTTACATAATGAAAGAGGGCAGGATCCAGTGTATCCTGACAAATTTATAAGAATTTATGCCAGGAAAGTGGCATAAACCATTACAGAAATTTATGACAGAAAGATCATCCAGTTTATGGTGCAAGGCAGTTAAATGTTACATCAAATTCAGATGCACAAAATGAATTTGGCCCACATCACTCCAGCACACCATGGATCAAGACTGATGTACAAAACGCCACTTTTCAGGAATCGTACCCTTCAATATGATAACTGCACCTTTATGAATTCTAGAGAGTGATACCAGCTAAAGTCTGCTAAATTTTAATAAGGAATGTTACTTTAGTTTAATTAAAGTAAATACACTGAGGATCTGCACTGTTTGTCATATAAATACCATATGAAAGGCCGTGGGGAATGAAGATGAGAGAGAACATGGTTTATTTACATTGGCACATGCACGTATACAGCCTTAGGCACAATAAATGAACATGAAGAGCAATACAGGTCATCTGTAAAGGGTGTAAAGTAATACAAAGCTCGGCACTCCTGGGTATGTTAGGGTACTCAGGTAGGTTCCAATCCCGTAATGCAAATTTCTATCTAGGCACTCCAATAAGGTGCAATGGGGATTTATTTAGAATAGCAGTAGATCCAGTGCATGAAAGATGTTTCGGTTGTGCAATTGACCTTCATGAGTTCACATGCTGCTGATTGAAATCTGCCTAGTAGGGTGGCGTGCAGACCTAAGCAAGCAGTGTCTACCGCTATTGTACCAGGCGCCTTCAGCAGCATGTGAACTGACGAAGGTTTGTGGCGCCCTGGACAAGCTAGGACGTCACAGGTACTACAACGACACACCCCACACCCCTGCTAGGCACATCAAAGTCAGACAAAAATCCTTGTTGCCTCCCTCCAGGGGCTGATGTCCACACCAGGGGGTGGAGCCAGGCGGTTGGCCCCACCCTCCGAGGAGTTCACAGTCCTGGAGGCGGGAAAAGGAAGTCAGAGTAGGAGAGGAGTTGGAGAGTTGAAGAGTGAGGTGGTAGTGGAGCAGACTGACCGTGTCCGGGTGTGTGGCCCGGGCACATACAGCAAGGTTGGCAGACGGTGGTGACCATCTGCAGGAGAGGCTGATTGACGTGAACCGTAAGGACCGGGGACGGGCGGTGGCCCGCCGGTACCGGATCGGGGAGCGAAGAGAAGCCAACACCATTCGGCAGAGCCTACAGACCCCGACCAGGCTTGGAGTCGCCGTAAAACCGGTCAAATCCGTTAGCGAAGGGAACCTCCGAGGTTTCCCAGCAGTCAAGACCCGATTGAAGACAACCGCTCAAACCGTGAAGGGAAATACAGTCACCGCCAAGGCTACAGTTCCCAGGGCCAGAGCTTGCGGGCAAAAGGGGCTCCCTCAGCATCCATCTAAGCTGGGGAGCGGGTTACTGGTGGGAAGCCATCAGAACCAAGAACATAACACAGGTGCAGGGAAAGGCAGTCACCGCCAACCTACCGGGAGAAGAACCACTGCAGCTGTCTGTGGGACCCGTCCATCCAGCCGTTTGTTTTACCGGAGACTTTGCATTCATCATTGGCTGAGTGAGTACCACCGTGCCGTGCGGCACCGCGCTGCCCACGCAACCCTGCACCTCACCAGGCCCCGTAACCCACCTGCCATTCCTCCCTCACCGGGCCCCGGGACAACCAACCCCCTACCCACGGAGAGGAAAAACAACATCCAAGCTGCTCCCGGTCATCGCTCCCGGGATCCCCGTCCAGAGCAGCGGTGGTGTCACAACCTCACCACAACCATGGGTGGCGTCACGGACAATAAATCCCCAAAACCATTCCCCTTTTCACTCACGGGCGAGGAGAGCCACTCGAGTCCCCGGATCCGGCCCACCGCTCGAGCCACCGAGCAGCAAGCGAAGCAGCAGCAGTGCCGGACCCAAGCGTGGTGAGCGCAGCGTCGCCCTCATTGCCCGCGACAGGTTCATTTTACGACCGAAACGTATTTGACGCACTGGATCTGCTGCTATTCTACAGTAAATAAATCATTACTGCACCTTATTGGAGTGTCTGGTTATAACTTTATCTTTAAAGGGTGTATCTTGGACGTTAAAAAAAAAAAAAAGTGCCATAGTACTAACCGGCAGA
Organism: Anomaloglossus baeobatrachus; assembly: GCF_048569485.1. Taxonomy (NCBI): domain Eukaryota; kingdom Metazoa; phylum Chordata; class Amphibia; order Anura; family Aromobatidae; genus Anomaloglossus; species Anomaloglossus baeobatrachus. The sequence continues at coordinate 485,077,673 of NC_134355.1, forward strand.
TAGTTGCTACTTACCTGCCTATATATATATATTTTTTTTAAGTTCAGGATACAGTGGAACCTTGGATGGAGACTAAAGGGGGCTTTACACGGTAGCGATATCGCTAGCAATTTCTAGCGATAGCGACTGTGTAAGTGATCGCTGCCGTCACACATACGCAGCGTCACACATACTTACCTGGTCGGCGGCGTCGCTGTGACTGCCGAACAATCCCTCCTTCAAGGGGGAGGGACGTTCGGCATCACAGCGACGTCACCGCAACGTCACTAAGCGGCTGGCCAATCAAAGCAGAGGGGCGGAGATGAGCAGGACGTAACATCCCGCCCACCTCCTTCCTTCCTCATTGTGGCCGGCGGCAGGTAAGGAGAGGTTCCTCGCTCATGCGGTGTCACACATAGCGATGTGTGCTGCCGCATGAGCGATGAACCACAACGCTAAACAACCCTTACCGATTTTTGACTTTGGGACGACCTCTCCATGGTGAACGATTTTCACCATTTTTGAGGTTGCCTAAGGTCGCTGGTAAGTATCACACGCTGCGATATCGTTAATGACGCCAGATGTGCGTCACTAACAACTTGACCCCGGCGACCATTAACATTAACGATATCATAGCGTGTGAAGTCCCCTTAACTTGGTTTGAGAGCATTTTGCATGACAAACAAAGCTTTTTCCAAATTTGTAACTTGGTTTAAGAGCAATGCTTTGCAATAAGAGCAAATACTCACCGTGTACACTTTGGTTCTGTCCTTTCACCGCGCTTTGACCCGCTCTGGAGGTAACATTCTGTACATATTTACTGTATACAGTATACCATTGTACAGTATATACTATGCAGCATGTCTATCAATTTGCATTTGTGGATATAGTATTATTCTTTCTGCTAACCAGTGCAGAACATTGCTTATACTGTACCTCTCGCACACCAACAATTCTATTGTAAGCTAAAGTGCAGTTTAATTTGCTTTATATGTTTTTTACTGTACAGTATTTTGTATTAGTGTACTGTAATTTTATATGACTATAGTACATTACTGTAATAAATTTGTATAAATGCAGTAAATATTTTTGGGTAGTGGAACGAATTGTCTGCGTTTCAATTATTTCCTATGGGAAAATTTGCTTTGATATAAGAGTAACTTGGATTAAGAGTGACCCGCCCCAGGGCCATGGGGTACTCGGTTCCAGGTGTTGGTTAATGGGATAATGTCACGGGGGCCTGTGCCCGGTTCCGTGGCCCTGGTGGTCGCTGAAAGTCAATAAATAATAAAAATAAAAAAAATAAATAAATAAAAGTATTTCGTGACGCCACCTACGGTTCCAGAATGGTTACTGGGGCTGCAGGTCAGACCTCTGGGGTGATGGTTAGGCAGCCAGTTGTTTACGCTTCCCGTAGGTGAAGCGGGGTCCCCAGGGCAGTTTTAGTAGTACACAGATATGGCGGTTTTTCTTCACAGCCTTTTCAACTGTCACTTTAGTGCAGCAGCCTATGGCTCCTCAGATGAAAGAAATAAAGTGCGTCACACCAATTCATTAACTCTGACCAGGTTTTACTTGCAGGTGTTAAAAAGGGGTACAGTTTCTGATGATACAGTTTTTGGTTAATCTGGGAACAGTTCAGGATCTCTGCACCAGGTCAGTTGTGAGGTCTCCCTGCTGCGCTATGTTTCTCCTTGGTACTAGGCTGCCTGTAGCTATACCTTGTCCCTCTCTTACTGTCTTCACCTGTATGGCAGGCGGCGGGAGCTTCTCTAAGGGGCACTGCTGTACTCACTGCGGTCCCTAAGCTCTGTGTAGTGGCTTTGCCTTCAGGTGCTGCTGCGGCCAGGAAATCTGCAGTCTCCCTGGCCCCCGGTCTTTATTGCTGGGCAGATTAGATCCCTCACAATCTCGGACGCCGGTGTCCGATAATCAGCGCTGTTCCTTGGGGATGAACAGGTCAGGCTCCACCTCCCCGGTCTCTCCTTTTTTGCCTCACTCTTGATCCCTCAGGCGGTCACACAGTTACTTGTGCGGGCTAAGCACTGCCCTCTCCATTTTGATGTCCTCCCTCACTCTCTGCTCGCACAGTCTCCTTTTCTCCAACTGTCAACTGTCTCTCTGACTCCGCCTCCAAACCTGGATTTAAAGGGGACCTCACCTGAACTCGACTTGTAGAGGTCCCCCTCCAGGCTTGGAGTGGAAATGTTGTATGTGGGATTACCTGATGTGGAGATCCTTCCCTGCCCAGGTACAGGTATATTTGTGGCAACTGAACCCTAGGGTGCCACAAGAGCACACTCCAGGAACCAATTATGCTTGTAATCCAAGGTTCCACTGTGTATCCATTAAAAAGAACAGTTCAGGCGAATCACTATAATGTTTCTACGGACATAACTGTACATATGCGCTGGAATCCGCAAGTGAAGAGGGAGCTGATCTCTCTACACAAGGTAGATGCTGGCTATGATATGGTAGGGTATACATGGTTATGTTACATAGCCAGCATCCGTCAGTAATAGCAGCAGCTAGAACCAAGCTCCGATCGCTGCTTTTGACCATTTAGATGTTATCAGTCTCTGACTTTGGAACTTAAATTGAATGTTCTCAGGCAGATGGGTGAACTAACTCCAATTTAGCCATAAAGATCCCTAAAAGTTCAAAAGTTCAAATCACCCACCTTTGTACCATTGAAAATAAAATAATAATAATAATCATAAAAATACACATATTTGGTATTGTGCATTCAGAAATGCTAGATCGATCAAAATATAAAATCAGTTGATCTGATTGGCAAAGAGTGTAATGAGAAAAAAAATCTAAACGCCACATATTCCCGCATCAGTATTACCATATTGTTAACAATGCAAATAACCCCCTCCCCCCCCAAAAAAAAGCAATCGTGGAATTGCACTTTTTTCGCAGTTTCACAGCACTTGGAATTGTTTTTCACATTTTCCAGTACAATATGGGACAGATTGAATGCTGTGGTTCAAAAGTGTAAAGCGGGCTTTACACGCTACGATATTTCTAGCAATTGCTAGCGATATCGTACGCAAAAGCACCTGCCCCCGTCGTGCATGCGATATCATGTGATCGCTGCCGCAACGAACATTATCGCTACGGCAGCGTCATACGCACTTACCTGGTCGTCGTCGTCGCTGTGACTGCCGAACAATCCCTCCCTCAAGGGGGTGGTGCGTTCGGTGTCACGGCGACGTCACTAAAGCGGCCGGCCAATCAAAGCGGAGGGGCAGAGATGAGCGGGACGAACATCCCACCCACCTCCTTCCTTCCTCATTGCGGGCGGGTTGCAGGTAAGGTGAGGATCCTCGCTCCTGCGGTGTCACACACAGCGATGTGTGCTGCCGCAGGAACAACATCTATAAACAACCATTAACAATTTTTGGTTTTAGGACGACCTCTCTCTCCATGGTGAACGATTTTCACCACTTTGGAGGACGTTTAAGATCGCTGGTAAGTGTTACATGCTGCGATACCGTTAATGATGCCGGATGTGCGTCACTAACGACGTGACCCTGATGATAAAACATTAACGATATCATAGCGTGTAAAGCCCCCTTGAGTCATCCCTCTCGTATGCCTTTACTGACGGCAAAATAAAAAAGTTACAGCTCTTGTAAGAAGAGGAGGAAAAATTGAAAACGGAAAATCTCCCCTGGGGTGAAGGGGTTAAACATGGATGTGTGAATGCGACCTTATGGGAGGAGGAACTAGAGGCAGACACAGGCATTTTGCTGCAAGTTCTTATGAGGTGGCAGTTTTAGGCTATGTGCACACTGAGCGTTTTCCGCGTTGTTTTTGCGTGTTTTTCAGGTGCGTCTTTGGGCTCAAAACTGCATGACTTTGCTTCCCCAGCAAAGTCTATGAGTCTTCATTTTTGCCGTCCACTCGCAACTTTTTTTTTTAAGTTGTGTTTTTGAGCTTAAAAAAAAAAAAATAAAAAATGGACATGTCAATTCTTTCCTGCGTTTTTCTGTGTTTTCCTCCCATGCAATGCATTGGAAAAACACAGAAAAATGCAGAGAACAAAAACGCAGCAAAACGCATTTTTTGCGCGTTTTTGCCGCGGGTGCGTTTTTATGTGTTTGTGCATTTTTAGTGGCCAGAAGCGCACCAAAACGCAGCTTTAAAAAAAAACAAAAAAAAAACGCAGTATGTGCACATAGCCTAACACATTAATTGGGAACTTCTCAAATTGTTCACGAGGCTCTATACATTGGATAGGGGGACGTTATTGACCCCTTGCTGTCCTACTGTTGGGACCCCAGCTGTGGTGACAGGCGGTTTGCAGTGCCATGTCTGGAATAGAGATGCGCCTGTTTGACCATTGCTCCTTTTATTGTCGACAGGTCTGCAAGAAAAAGAAGAGTATATGGTGTTGATGTTTCCTGCAAACTTCTAGGCAATGAGTAAAGCGGAAGTTGAGCTTGCATATCTGTGGAGCCCCCTTCTCTGGATCGCTGGGAGTCACAGCAGTCACACCCCCAATAATCACTATGGGGGATAACGTTTAGTTGTGGGAATACGCCTTTAGCTCAAGTTCATATTCACTTTGCTGCCATAAGGTATTGTGTATAAACCTCAGTACAGTTGGCATTGTGCAATACAGCTAATGCTGGATGTTACCTTCTCTTTCCACTAGGTGTCCTCACAGGATTTCAATTTTTGTACTATACTGTACTATCGCTGTGCAGTATGTAAAAAAAAAAAAAAACATTTGCCATGCCGTATTAAGAGTGCCTTTATTAAATCCATAACTGCCTCTTCACTGGCGGAATCAGACAGAACAGGGCCTCTTTGCAAGAGCAATATATGGGCCCCATGCAGTCCAATAGTTCATTAAAATGCAGTCTTACCTAGAATCCATTATTTATATAGAGCCTGTATGTTAGAATAAGATCTAGGGTCAGCACCTCGCAAGATTGAGCAGACATAGGCTGCACTATTATGAGAGGATTTTCTCTGCCTAAAATATCAACAGTATTTACTATTTCTTCGGCGCTCTATTGGGAGACCCAGACGATTGACGATCGGGTGTATAGCACTGCCTCCGGAGGCCACACAAAGCAATTACACTAAAAAGTGTAAGGCCCCTCCCCTTCTGGCTATACACCCCCAGTGGGATCACTGGCTCACCAGTTTTCTGCTTTGTGCGAAGGAGGTCAGACATCCACGCATAGCTCCACTGTTTGTAGTCAGCAGTAGCTGCTGGCTATATCGGATGGAAGAAAAGAGGGCCCATATGGGGCCCCCAGCATGCTCCCTTCTCACCCGCGGTGGTGCTTGTAAGGTTGAGGTACCTATTGCTGGTACAGAGGCTGGAGCCCACATGCTGTTTTCCTTCCACATCCCCTGGAGGGCTCTGTGGAAGTGGGATCTTACCGGCCCCCAAGCCCTGGGGCCGGGCTCCATCCACAGACCCAGAGAACCTGCTGGATTTGGAGCGGGAGTGCCGTTCAGGGACAAGGCCCTGCAACTTTCAGGGACTCTGTGTCCCCGGCAGGCACGGACACGCTCAAGGCTTGCTGAGCGTTATAGTGCGCCGGGGACAGTAGCGCTGTGCGCTGGGCTTAGGTCACTGCAGCTTTGCTGAGTGACGTTACATGTTGGGAACTACTGCGCCGACCGCTCCTGGAGCGGCGGCGCAGCTGCGATTTGTGGTGCGCTGGGGACTTTGCGCCGACCGCGCTTTTACGGCGGCGGCGCTTCTAACTTTAGCCCCCGGCTTCTGCGGCCTAGCGCCGCTTCGTTCCCGCCCCCACCCTGTCAATCAGGGTAGGGGAGAGACGCTGCTCAATAGGCAGCGCCGAGGGCTGGAGCTTTATTTACATGCTCCAGCCCTCTCACTAGGCACAGTGGGAAGCAGGCTTCCCGCTCTTCGTCTGTATACGCCCAGGGCCCGCCCCCCCTCTCCACAAGGACGCCGGCAGCCATTACACATGCGGTCTGGCTGGGGAAAGGCAGCAGGCTCTGGGAGACCCAGACTAAAGGGATTTCGGCGCCCACACACCGCTCCTAAGCGGGCGGTAAGCAGCACTTAGTGCTGGCCCCACTAGTGCCTCAGTGTTATATTAGTGTACTTTTTTCTTGGTACCATATATATATATATAGTTGCACTGTAAGGTCGCTTCTTGGCTGGACACCCTGTACTGCTCTGAGGAGGCAGCAACATGTCATCCGCAAAACGCAAGGGTGCCAAGGCACGGGCTGTGTACACTGTTTGTACTGCATGTGGGGCTGATCTACCGGCAGGCTCCAATGACTCACATTGTGTGCAATGTTCAGTCCCAGTGGCACTTCGTCAGCCAGAGCCTATTGTGGTGGTAGCCCAGGCAGAGACGCCTGTGAACCCTGCCCCGGTGACGGGGACAGACTTTGCAGTTTTTGCTGATAAAATGTCTGTGACTATGACAAAGATCCTGGAGACCTTGCAGGCCAGGCCAGTTACTCAGACCATGGACACTGCTGTGTCTATGCTCTCCGGTCCCCCTCAGTTGGAACTAATCCGTGCTCCAAGGGGGTCTCAAGCATCACAGGCTGAAGTCTCTGACTCAGATGACAGTCCCAGGCAGCCTAAGCGAGCTCGCTGGGAAAGACCCTCCACGTCATCACACTGCTCAGGGTCTCAACGAGAAGAGTCTCTCTGTGATGAGACTGAGGACGGTGATCAGGATTCTAATCCTGAGGCCCCTCTCATTCTGGATGCCCCTGATGGTGACGCCATGGTTAATGACCTTATATCGGCAATTAATAGACTGTTGGATATTTCTCCCCCAGCCCCTTCTGCAGAGGAGGCAGCTGCACAGCAGGAGAAGTTCCATTTCCTGTATCCCAAGCGTAAATTAAGTGCTTTTTTGGACCACTCTGACTTCAGGGAATCGATCCAGAAACACGACGCTCATCCAGACAAGCGTTTCTCTAAACGTTCTAAGGATACCCGTTATCCTTTTCCCTCTGAGGTGGCCAAACGCTGGACCCAGTGTCCAAAGGTGGATCCCCCAATTTCCAAGCTTGCGGCTAGATCCATAGTCGCAGTAGAGGATGGCGCTTCACTTAAAGATGCCAACGACAGACAGATGGACCTTTGGTTGAAATCTGTCTATGAAGCTATCGGCGCGTCGTTTGCTCCAGCATTCGCGGCCGTGTGGGCACTCCAAGCTATTTCAGCTGGTTTAGCACAGGTGGATGCTATCATACATCCAGCAGTGCCGCAAGTGGCGTCCCTAACTTCGCAAATGTCTGCGTTTGCGACCTATGCTATCAATGCTGTCCTAGAATCTACGAGCCGTACCGCTATGGCGTCCGCCAATTCTGTGGTTTTGCGCAGAGCCTTGTGGTTAAAGGACTGGAAAACAGATGCTGGTTCCAAAAAATGCTTAACCAGCTTGCCATTATCTAGAGACAGACTGTTTGGTGAGCCATTGGCTGAAATCATAAAACAGTCCAAGGGTAAGGACTCTTCCTTACCACAGCCCAGATCAAGTAAACCTCAACAGAAAAAGTGGCAGTCGAGGTTTCGGTCCTTTCGAGGCTCGGGCAAGGCCCAATTCTCCTCGTCCAAAAGGACTCAGAAAGAACAAGGGAGCTCAGATTCCTGGCGGGCTCACTCACGCCCCAGGAAAGCAAATGGAGGAACCGCTTCCAAAGCGGCTACCTCATGACTTTCGGCCTCCTCCCTCCGCATCCTCGGTCGGTGGCAGGCTCTCCCGCTTTTGCGACATTTGGCTGTCACAGGTCAAAGACCGGTGGGTAACAGACATTTTGTCTCGCGGGTACAGAATCGAGTTCAGTTCTCGGCCTCCACTTCGGTTCTTCAGAACCTCCCCACACCCCAACCGAGCAGATGCCCTGCTGCAGGCGGTGGACTCTCTAAGAGCAGAAGGAGTCGTGATCCCTGTCCCCCCTCAGGAACGGGGGCGAGGATTTTACTCCAATCTTTTTGTGGTTCCAAAAAAGGACGGCTCCTTCCGTCCTGTTCTGGACCTAAAACTGCTCAACAAGCATGTGAACGCCAGGCGGTTCCGGATGGAATCCCTCCGCTCAGTCATTGCCTCAATGTCTCAAGGAGATTTCCTAGCATCAATAGACATCAAAGATGCTTATCTCCACGTGCCGATTGCTACAGAGCACCAACGCTTTCTACGCTTCGTGATAGGAGACGACCATCTTCAGTTCGTAGCTCTGCCATTTGGTCTGGCGACAGCCCCTCGGGTGTTCACCAAGATCATGGCGGCAGTGGTAGCAGTCTTGCACTCTCACGGACACTCTGTGATCCCTTACTTGGACGATCTACTGGTCAAGGCACCCTCTCAAGAGGCATGCCAACTCAGCCTGAATGTTGCACTGGAGACTCTCCAGGCGTTCGGGTGGATCATCAACTTCCCAAAGTCAAATCTGTCACCGACCCAATCACTAACGTATCTTGGCATGGAGTTTCATACTCTCTCAGCGATAGTGAAGCTTCCGCTGGACAAGCAGCGGTCTCTACAAACTGGGGTGCAGGCTCTCCTTCAAAGTCAGTCGCACTCCTTAAGACGCCTCATGCACTTCCTCGGGAAGATGGTGGCGGCAATAGAGGCGGTTCCGTTTGCGCAGTTTCATCTGCGTCCACTTCAATGGGACATTCTCCGCCAATGGGACGGGAAGTCAACATCCCTGGACAGGAAAGTCTCCCTTTCCCAGACGGCCAAAGACTCTCTGCAGTGGTGGCTTCTTCCCACCTCATTATCACAGGGAAGATCCTTCCTACCACCGTCTTGGGCGGTGGTCACGACAGACGCGAGTCTGTCAGGGTGGGGAGCAGTCTTTCTCCACCACAGGGCTCAGGGTACGTGGACTCAGCAGGAGTCCACCCTTCAGATCAATGTTCTGGAAATCAGAGCACTGTATCTTGCCCTACTAGCCTTCCAGCAGTGGCTGGAAGGAAGGCAGATCCGAATTCAGTCGGACAACTCCACAGCGGTGGCATACATCAACCACCAAGGGGGGACACGCAGTCGGCAAGCCTTCCAGGAAGTCCGGCGGATTCTGACGTGGGTGGAAGCCACAGCCTCCACCATATCCGCAGTTCACATCCCCGGCGTAGAAAACTGGGAAGCAGACTTCCTCAGTCGCCAGGGCATGGACGCAGGGGAATGGTCCCTTCACCCAGACGTGTTTCAGGAAATCTGTCGCCGCTGGGGGGTGCCGGACGTCGACCTAATGGCGTCAAGGCACAACAACAAGGTCTCAACCTTCATGGCACGGTCTCGCGATCAAAGAGCGCTGGCGGCAGACGCCCTAGTGCAAGATTGGTCGCAGTTCCGGCTCCCTTATGTGTTTCCACCTCTGGCACTCTTGCCCAGAGTGCTACGCAAGGTCAGATCCGATTGCAGCCGCGTCATACTTGTCGCCCCAGACTGGCCGAGGAGGGCGTGGTATCCGGATCTGTGGCAGCTCACGGTCGGCCAACCGTGGGCACTCCCAGACCGACCAGACTTACTGTCCCAAGGGCCGTTTTTCCATCGGAATTCTGCGGCCCTGAACCTGACTGTGTGGCCATTGAGTCCTGGATCCTTAAGGTGCGCACGTTCCTACAGGGGGTTTGCCATATCGTACCCCCGTACAAGCGGCCGTTAGATCCATGGGATCTGAACAGGGTACTAGTTGCCCTCCAGAAGCCGCCCTTCGAGCCTCTGAGGGAGGTTTCACTTTCTAGACTATCACAGAAAGTGGCTTTTCTGGTAGCGATCACATCTCTTCGGAGAGTGTCTGAGCTGGCAGCACTATCATCCAAGGCTCCCTTCCTGGTCTTCCACCAGGACAAGGTTGTGCTGCGCCCCATTCAGGAGTTTCTCCCGAAGGTGGTATCCTCTTTTCATCTTAATCAGGATATCTCTTTGCCTTCGTTTTGTCCTCATGCAGTTCATCGGTATGAGAAGGATTTACATTTGTTAGATCTGGTGAGAGCACTCAGAATCTACATTTCCCGCACGGCGCCCTTGCGCCGTTCGGATGCACTCTTTGTCCTTGTCGCTGGTAAGCGCAAAGGGTCGCAGGCTTCTAAGGCCACCCTGGCTCGATGGATCAAAGAACCAATTCTTGAAGCCTACCGTTCTGCTGGGCTTCCGGTTCCATCAGGGCTGAAGGCCCATTCTACCAGAGCCGTGGGTACATCCTGGGCATTACGACACCAGGCTACGGCTCAACAGGTGTGCCAGGCAGCTACCTGGTCGAGTCTGCACACTTTCACCAAACATTATCAGGTGCATACCTATGCTTCGGCGGACGCCAGCCTAGGTAGAAGAGTCCTGCAGGCGGCAGTTGCCTCCCCGTAGGGGAGGGCTGTCTTGCAGCTCTAACATGAGGTATTTCTTTACCCACCCAGGGACAGCTTTTGGACGTCCCAATCGTCTGGGTCTCCCAATAGAGCGCCGAAGAAGAAGGGAATTTTGTTACTTACCGTAAATTCCTTTTCTTCTAGCTCTTATTGGGAGACCCAGCACCCGCCCTGTTGTCCTTCGGGATTTTTGGTTTGTTTGCGGGTACACATGTTGTTCATGTTGAACGGTTTTCAGTTCTCCGATGTTACTCGGAGAGAATTTGTTTAAACCAGTTATTGGCTTTCCTCCTTCTTGCTTTTGCACTAAAACTGGTGAGCCAGTGATCCCACTGGGGGTGTATAGCCAGAAGGGGAGGGGCCTTACACTTTTTAGTGTAATTGCTTTGTGTGGCCTCCGGAGGCAGTGCTATACACCCGATCGTCAATCGTCTGGGTCTCCCAATAAGAGCTAGAAGAAAAGGAATTTACGGTAAGTAACAAAATTCCCTTCTTTCCTTATCAGTCATAATTCATGTTCTGGTAAATTAAAGTATCTTTATATGTCAGTACATTTTAAAAGTAAAAAAAGCTGTAGTTTTAATAAAGTTACTAGAAAATATTAACAAAATGAAAGCTGAAAAAAAAAAAATAGATCATCGTGCAAAATAAAAAACAAACGCAGAACCTCATATGGGTATTTATGTAAAAAAATAAAATAATTTTTGCTGTTTAACCTTCGTCCGGCTGAGTAGGTACAATTGTAACTATTCCGTTTTAAAATTGCAATACATTTTTTTTTACAAAAGCCGTAGAGGGCTGAAATTTCGTGACATCTCTGTAGTTTTGGTCCAGAATATATTGGCTAAATTTCAATAAAATATCTCCACCCCCTTCCGAAATAAAAGGTCGCTGTTAACGTTGTAAAATTATGCAGCCTGACAAAGGTTAAAGTGGGAAGGCAAAAACAGAACAAATTATTTTGGCTATGCTAGCAAGTATTTTCTGTCAATAAAGGGTTATACAGTATTATAAACTTTGCAAAACACTTGCCCGTTCTTGTGGCGTCCTGGACTAGCCAGGTCGTCACAGGTACTACAACATACACCCCCCACCCTGAGACAGGCACATCAGTCAGACACAAAATCCTTGTTGCCTCCCTCCTGGGGCTGATGTCCACACCAGGTGGGGTGGAGCCAGGCGGTTGGCCCCACCCACTGAGGAGTTCACAGTCCTGGAGGCGGGAAAAGGAAGTCAGTTGAGAGTAGAGTTCAGTTGGGGAAGTGAAGGAGTGAAGTAGGAGTGGAGGAGTAAACTGACGGTGTCCGGGTGTGTGGCCCGGGCACTAAGAGCAAGGTTGGCAGACGGTGGTGGCCGTCTGCAGGAGAGGCAGATCAACGCGGAACCGTAGGACCGGGGACGGGCGGTGGCCCGCCGGTACCGAACCGGGGAGCAAAGTGAAGCCAGCACACACAGGCAGGGCTTACGGACCCCGACCAGGCTTGGAGTCGCCATTAGAGGTCAAATCCGTCAGTGACCGGAACTCCAGGGGTTTCCTAACAGCCAAGACCCGATTGAAGGCAACCGTCCAACCAACAGAAGGAAATACAGCTACCGCCACAGCTAGAGTTCCAAGGGCCAGAGCCTGCGGGCAAAAGGGCTCCTCTGGCACATATACACGCTGGGGAGCGGGTTACCGGTGGGAATCCATCGGGACCAAACATACATAAAGGTGCAGGGAAAGGCAGCCACCACCAACCGTCCAGGAGAAGCCACAGCAGCCGGCTGCGGGACCCGTCCATCCAGCCGTTTGGTTTACCAGAGACTTTGCGTACCTTTGTGGCTGAGTGAGTACTACCGTGCCGTCTGGCACCGCGTTGCGCAGTCCAAGCGACCCTGCACCCATTCAACCCTGCCTCCCCATCATCTCACCGGGCCCCGGGACCACCAGCCCCTACCCACGGAGGGGGAAAACAACATCCCAGCTGCTCCCTGCCATCGCTCCCGGGATCCCCGTCACCAGCAGCGGTGGTGCCCAACCTCACCACAACCTGTGGGTGGCGTCACGGACCAAATCCCCAAACCAAACAGCCCCCCTTTCACTCACGGGCAAGGAGCGCCTCTCGAATCCCCGGATCCGGCCCACTGCTCGAGCCACCGAGCAGCCATTGCAGCAGTGCCGGACCCGAGCGTTAGCGAGCGCAGCGCAGCGGCGTCCTTCCCCGCCTGCGACATTTTCTTCTTAGGATATTTTACCACATGGCATATTGAGGATGTTTTTGTGGTAGAAAAAAAAAAATCAAAGCCAGAAAATAAAGTTTACTGGACAAGACTTGCAAAAAAATCCCCAAAATCATCACTAGTGGATGAAAGTGGTTGAGGTATAAGGAGGCAACTGTGAACTATAACAAAATGCAGATATACAGTTATAACCATTTTGGCTCTTACCTATGGCCCCAGCTTCTGTACCTCATTTCAGTCAATTTGTTAGTCCCGAAATCCCACCATTGCCCTCAATATTTTTGTGCTCGGGTACGCTCGGTGCTCGGCCCAATGTGAAGCACTTGCAGTGTTTGAGTGGCTAGAACTGGAGGTAAAATCAGCGTTATTGGATGTAGTGTGTTTAAAAAAAAAAAAAACAAACACCCTCCATGTGGTTTGCAACCTAGGCATTAAGCCTTGCAGCCTGGGCATGTGGATTGCAGCCTGGGTGACTAGCTTGTAGCCTGGGTGTTTAGCCTTGCAGCCTGGGCATGTTGCTTGGAGCTTGGGTGCAGCCATATAAAGAGAAGTGCTCTTTTTATGGCTGGGATGTATGTGGGCGCAGAGCCAAACTGTCCAATCAGCAACTTCCAATGAGGTTCACGTCGATTTCAGGTTCAGAACTTTATCTGAAGTCCAGCTGAACCCGCTTAACCCCAACTTCCACAGGTCCGCTCATCTCTAGTGATAATAGCTGACACTGTTGCTGTCTTTCTCCCAAAGTCATCTTGTATATAAGTTGTCCATTTGCATTCCCTTGTTTGTTTTCCCGGTGTGTTCTTTAGATCTTAGTGAGGTTAGCCAGTGTTCATCCCGTCCGGTCACTACCTAGAGCTTATTTCAGTGTCAGCCAGGAACTATGTATCCTGATCAGCATATAAGTGTAGAACTTATCTAGTGACGTCAGGGGAGCCAGGGGCCAGCAGTTGGTTTTACCAGGGGTCACATCTTCCCCCTTCCTTAGAAACAAGGTTTCCCTCTCAACCTGCTCTCCTTTCGCACACCATGCAGCAGGCCCAACACACAAAACATGAGGTAGCAAACCCAACACACAGGTCTTGAGGGCAGACGTGAGATGGCAGGCCCAACATGCTGACATGAGGCCATACAAGAGGCGGCAGGTCCAACTGACAAGACATGAGGCGTCAATACACTAAACATGAGACCACAGGATCTGTTGACAAAACCAGCTCTTTAATCAACTAAGTGACAGTACCTAATAGAGAAACGCCCAGGCTGCAAGGCTAAATGGTCAGGCTGCAAGCCACATGCCCAGGCTGCAAGGCTAAGCACCAAGGCTGCAAGGCTAAGCACCAAGGCTGCAAGCAACATGCCCAGGCTGCAAGGCTAAACACCCAGGCTGCAAGCAACATGCCCAGGCTGCAAGGCTAAACACCCAGGCTGCAATCCACATGCCCAGGCTGCAAGGCTTAATGCCTAGGCTGCAAACCACATGCCCAGACTGCAAGCCACATGCCCAGGCTGCAAGGCTAAACACTCCCCTGGGTGCAAGCCACATGCCCAAGCTGCAAGCCACACACTCAGGCTACAAGAACTGGGCTCCTGTAATCACTGTCATTCTTCCAAGGTTGCTACAGAACACCGTATGGCGTTCTATGATTCACAGCTGCTCCAGCCACGTGCTCGAGTCTCCTACATCCTGAGGACAGGAAACCACATGAAGGTGGAAGTAGGAGTTGCATTTTTATTTTGTGCTCTTGGGTTCCTATCCAGTGATAGAGGTGGAGCCCACTCTTTCAGTCTCTCAGGTGCTGTTATGGGGGAAGGGAAAATATCTACGGTAATTTTCTTTATTGAACTAGATTCGATTTTTAACCATTTTTTATCTGTTTTCACCATAAGGCCATGTGCACATGAGTATTTGGTGAGTTTTTACCTCACTATTAGCCAAAATCAGGAGTGGGTAAAAAATGCAGAAGTGGTGCTCGTGTTTCTATTATACTTTTCCTGTGATTGTTCCACTCTGGTTTTCGCTACAAATACTGAAGTAAAAATTCACCAAATACTCAATGTGTGCACATGGCCTTAGTGTGGCATCTAAAAAAACAATGACTGTAACATTTCACTACTCATTAAGCGAAATGCACACTTTGGATATTTGGTGAAGTTTTTACCTCAGTATTTGTAGCCAAATCAGGAGTGGAACAATCAGAGAAAAAGTATAATAGGAGCATGGGCACCACTGCTGTATTTTTATACCCACTCCTGGCTTTGGCATACAAATACTGAGGTAAAAAACTGACTAAATCTTCATTGTGTGCATGTGGACAGCACTCAAATAAAACAAGGATGTGTACAAGTGCTATTCTTTCACTATGGGCTGCTTCTCACTTGCGAGTTTCTCGCAGTAGAGCAATGCGAGAAAATCTCTCATTGGAATCGGACACATGTTAGTGAATGATTCAGCTCTCATCTGCGATTTTTTGCGAGTTTCTCGAACCATTTTTCTCAATGATTCCCTATGGAAGTGGATTAAAAGTAGGATCACACACGCGCACCAGCGTTCACATTTGCGAGTGTGGCAGGGACTATGCTCATTAAATATTCAACAGATGAATGTGACATCACATTTCCAAAGGTAAATTAACTGACATGTGTAATCACTTTTATCTAGTTAAGATGTTGTAGGAAACTACCATCGCAAATGCGACACACATGCGTCGCACACGCGAGCAAAATCAATAATTTATTCAAAATCATCACTTGCGTTGCACTCGCACCTAACGTGAACTAAAATCAGCCGAGTTTTTTTCAGCCCAGTCGGACCGATTTTACACACATAGATGTGTTTCCAGCCTATCCCATTCACTTGAATAGGAGAGTGTGATTGGCAAATGGGATTAAAAAAAAACCAGACATGAATTTTTTTTGGGGGGAGGGAAGGTTCGGGCAATCAGTCAGCAAAAAATAAAAATGTAAGCATGCCCATAAACTATAATGGGTATGTGGGTTTTTTTAAACTCGTTTTATTGTAGGATAAGTATGACATAGTATCAGCAATTTGTACATAAAAGATAAAAGGTGAACATTTGATTGTGTAAATGTATAAAATCACAGGTTAAAGCCAAAAAAATAGATTACCATATAGACAAGGCATATTATCTATTGCTGGGGACCATGTCACACCACTAGCATGTAAACCGATACATCCCATAATGGGTATGTGTTTTGTTTGCAGAAAACATGGATAGAACACAACGTGAAAATTGTAAATCTAAATGAGGCCTTGTATAGTCAAAATAATTCAGTCAGGAAATGTACAAGAGACATTGAAGGCATCAATGCATCTGAATCCTGCATGGCGCATCAGAAATATCTATAATTGATAAATTACTGGATATCCCAAATATTCTTGGGTTGTATTTGGTAGCATTCAGTTTCTTTTATATATCATAGCGATATTATATATTTCTGTACTGCTCCTTAGCACAAAACTAAGGGCAGGTCACATAGAGAGTAGCCTTCGTGTGTCACCCACACTAATTATAGCATGCTAGTGGAAAAACTGGAAGCTGGTTTTGCCAGAACTCACAGCTTAGGTTTATCATTTGTCTATATAGGAGAAATCACACCTTTAAACTTTGCAATTAAGGTAAAGTTCAACTTTTACTAGACAGGAATGGTTGTTGTGTGCCAGGACCAATGTTTATTGAACTTCAGCACTGCTCAGATGTCAATCTGGGGCCCCATAGCAGAAGATCTACTTGCCATCCCACCCTAAAAAAAAAAATATTAAAAAAAATATATATTTATTTGTCTGGGTCACATAATAGCATATGTTACAGTTTTTCAGCCCTTTCAAAGTAATTCTCCTATTGAAGCTCATAGATTCCAATTTAATTGCACCAATAAAGTATGGTGCCAAGAAAAGTGCCCCACAAACACTGTATAATACCCTCACAGTGAATTTTTCAACAGTAACCTCCCCACTCACAGTATGATGATCCTAGTGTACACCCCTTAACTGCCCCAGCAAAGTATGGTGACCCCAACACCGTTTAATAAAAAACTATAACCCCCACACAGCGATCCATGCAGTACAATGGGCCTACATACAGTATAATGGCCTGCTCACTACTCCACACTTATAAAAGGTTCCAATTAGCTCTCTGCACAGTAGGATAGACCCCACACAATCATTCACACTGTATAATTGCTTGCATACAGTACAGTGACCCTCAAACAGCTCTCCATAAAGTATAAAGACTTTGTCATAGCCTTCAAAATATTATAATGGCCCCCACATAGCCATCCAAGTAGTATAATGGCCTCCACCATAGCCCTCCAAATAGCCCCAACATAGCCTTTCATATAGTATAATGGACCCCACATTGACTTCCATATAATAATAATATAATTTTATTCATTTATATAGCGCTATTAATTCCATAGCACTTTACATACATTGACATCCATATAGTATAATGCATTCCCCATAGTCCTCCATATAGTATAATGTACTTCCCATTGTCCTTTTTATAATATAATGCACCCTACATAATCTCTATGAAGCCAGAGCTGTCAATCAAAGAAGAGGGGAGTGTGTAGATTGAGAGAAAACAATCAGGTGGGAAGGTGTATTTAAATGATTAGCCCTGCCATGACGCACGAGCGCTTGTGCTTGGTTTCGACAGTCATTATGTGCTGATAGTCTCTGTAACACAGTTCTGCCATATCTATTAGGCTATGTGCGCACGTTGCGTACAGTCACTGCAGAAATTTCTGCAGCGATCTGAAGAGCACATGTGCGCTTTAAATCGCTGCAGAAATGTCCGTAGTGAAAAAAAAAAAAAGCCGATTCCATGCGCTCTGCCTGCAGCTCCTGCCATAGACAGAGCAGGAGCTGCCGGCAAAGCGCACGGAAGAAGTGACATGTCACTTCTTAGAACGCAGCGCTTCGGCAGCAGCCGAAGCGCTGCGCTATAAAACGCCAAGTGCCCACGGCCCCTGCACAATCTCCATAGACTGTGCAGGGGACGCAGGACGCATGCAGTTACGCTGCGCTACAAAGCACAGCGTAACTGCTTGAATTACGCCCACGTGCGCACATAGCCTAAGGCCTCAGGTCTGCTACCCTTCAAGCAGGGGCAGACATACCATTAGTGTAACTTGTGCAGTCGCAGAGGGGCCCAAAAACTAAGGAGGTCCATTTTGATATCCACAACAGGTGGATTTGTGCAGTATGATGAGCTATTGGGTCTATATACTATTCTCGCACAAGGGCCCTGTTCGCTTCATGTCTTCAAATGGCTTCAAGCCGATGCCACTAGTGTAGATCTAAGTAGGACCCCGATAGAAATT
Source organism: Anomaloglossus baeobatrachus (assembly GCF_048569485.1). NCBI lineage: Eukaryota > Metazoa > Chordata > Amphibia > Anura > Aromobatidae > Anomaloglossus > Anomaloglossus baeobatrachus. Next base: position 485,095,557 of record NC_134355.1, read on the forward strand.
GGAGACCGTTTCAGTCATTTCTGAAGTTTTTAAAGTTTCTTGAAATATAGCAAGAAAATTCAGCTTGAACTCAAAGACCTCAATCTAGTAAATTCTGCAGTGTAGACACTTGCATTGCATGCTGTGAGATTTATAATTTGATGACAATTTATTGAGTAATGTTACTAATTATTGGACATTTGTATTTTTAGATTTATGCAGTGAAAAAAAACTCTTGTGATCATCACATAAAAAGGCTACTGCGTTCAGACTAGACTTCTATTTCTTAGTAAGGTAAGTTCCCTTACCTGGTAATGATACTTGAATATTCTTATCAGGACATTCTGTTCTCAAATACATTGTGTTCTGATAATATTATTAACCTCGAAAATCAATGAATTTATTTATGTTTATGATATATAATTAGTCACTTTTTTTAAGTTAAATGTACTTACACACATTAAAATAAAATTGATGAAAACTGATTATTTTTACATAAAAATTAAATTAAACAATAAAATTAAACAACCAACAAATATTTCAGGTTGCATATCACAGACCGTCATCATCTGACTGTCATCATATGTGGTTGTCTGTATTTGATTGTTTTGTTCCATAGACGTATGAAATATCTTTTGCTGCATCAAAAAGTTAAGAATCTTTAAAAGAATATTCCTAGAAAGATTATTCAATGTGTCTGTACATGTTCAATGACACTGGATGATGAATGAACAATTGTAATGACCAATGTGAGCTAAAATGTATATAACCAGATTTGAGTAACAATCGTTCACCTAGCGATCGTTCATTCAGTGGTTGGTGAATATCAAACTGTTTGTATCTAATGTGTATTAACATCTTTAAAGGAATTTATTATAAAAAAAAAGAAAAGAAAAAAACAATTTAATATATTTAAAGTATAAATGTTTTAATTTTTATTTTTTAAATATTGAAAAGGAATAAAGTAAACGTAGATGCAATAATGCTATAATCCTGCAAATATAGGGTTATTCTGAAGGTTAATAGCATTATGAACATGTCCGACTGCTGTACTAAAAGTGCGGCACCTGGGGGAAATTTAATGTTGAGTCCGCTACAGTCACCGCTCACTATACTGTAAGCATTGCTGCATTACTCAGACGACTGTCAGTCAAAGTGCCAGAGCTTGTTTACAACTGCTGCGCACTGTGAACTGAGCAGAAACTGGCACCGCCAATATGACTGAAAGCTGGCGGCTCCTGAGAAAGATTAAATGAATTTTCTCCAAGGAGGCGCACTTTCCATACAGCAGCCGGGCACTTTCATAATGCTATTAATCTGTAGATTAACCGTATATCTGCAGGTTATTAGTGTTATCAGGCATAACAGGTTCCTTTTTAATAGTGTCAAATCTGAAAAAGGATTTAAAATGTTTTCAACTTTTACACACCATAGGCAGCAATTGCTTACATTTGACATGAAAACTGGGCTTTTCCCAAAAATTCTCTCTATGTAACTGCAGACTTTTGAATCTTGACAGTGCGCACAGCGCATACTGTAAGGATCCTCTTATGTCATATGTCAGTGGTGAGATTGAGCAGTCATGTGACCGCAAGTATGCAATATGCATATTTCAGCAACATTCTGACTAGTCCTGTGTGATCTTGCTCAATTGACTTGCATAGCCTGCAGAATTTCGTGAAAAGCCTGTGCAACCTCTTTAATGATAGCTCACATTGCGATTGTTGAAAATGTGGGCAGTTTCTTCTTGCATGTGTCAGACATCATTACTACAATGCCGGATGCCTGACCTGACTTCATCAATATAAGAAGTCAGTGCTGCAGCTCTAGTGCCCGAGCTGCACTCACCCCTACTTACAGTGTGCAGAATGTAGCAACCGGCAATTTATTCCATGCTGGACTTTGAACACTGTAAGTAGCAAAACACACTGTAAGTAGCAATGACAGACAGATATTGCAGCTCAGCGCACACAGCTGGGCTACAAATGGAGCCTCGTTCCACCTACAACAGCATTCATGCTGTTAATCACATCTCCTAGATCCGGTGCCTTCCTCCCTTTGCAGTCACTGGCTGTTTCTCTTTCTTTGAGCACAAGATTTCCATTGCTATCCGCCACACTCCTATGATGTAACTGAGTGGTTTAGCCTGACTCATGGTGGCGGGACACCATTTGAGAGTTCAGGTAGTTGGTATCTCCCACTATGCCTGCTTATCATTATTCCACTCTGTGCCTCCAATGTAATGAAAAGAATAGAAAAAAGAAGCGCTCCTTGTGTGAATCAACCAAGAATATCTTGTTAATAAAAGTTGTTGAGCTCGCCTAGACTAGTTATGCTATGCAGGCACAACACTGTTTATTGTAAAGATAGATCCCCATAGTGTTGCCGCTGCGTCCACTGGTTCCTGGTCTCTCTTGGTGTGCTGTTACTAAAACAAGAAGTGCAAGATTGGGAAAAATCATGGATCTTAAGAGCGTTGTCAAGGGAAAATAATGATCCAGAAAGGCGAAGTAAAATTCCTTTATTAAGCTACACGTTATGGAATCAATCCGACTCCTTCATCATGTCTGTAACGTCCTGGATGTGGATTCACTGGGCCGTGCACCGGACTCCTCCAGAGAGGCAACCCGGAGCTAACCCCTATACAGGGAATGTCCGGTCACCCCGCCAGAGGGCCTAAATGCACGGTAGCCGGAACACGGGAGGTACGGCGTCCAAGTCCTAGAGAAGTCTGCAAGAGTCGAAAGGGAACCATAGGCAGGACGGATGACTAGAACCGGGTACAGGTGCCGGGTAGGAACAGCAGACGGGGTCCGGGTCCAGCGAGACATGCAGGCTGCAGCACCAGGTACAGTCAGGAATCGGTGACGGGTGCAGGCTGACGGAAGATGGCGGGATCCTCAGCAGACGGTCACCGGGACACTTCCTGGAGAACCAATAGTCAGGACCAGTGGGCGGACTCTGCAGATGAGACAGTGTTAATAACGAAACAAAGCACAAGGGGACCTGAGCACCTAGCTCTGGGAACACGTTGATCAGGCCCCGCCCACATGGAAAGGGAAGTCTTATATACCCTGCACCTGTATCAGCCATATCCTGTTCCAGGTATGCTGGGCCTATAAGACAAGGTGAGTGGGCGCGGCCCTGCCCTATACACATACCAGAAGCCTAGGAGCCAGAGGCAACCACAGAAGGCCTGGACATGACGCAAGGGAGCACGAGCGGGAACAGCGGCCGCGACCAGCGGGCAAGTGGACCGGATCAGTGGGTAAGGAGCAGTGCTGTGATGGTGAGACCGGATCAGTGGATACGGAGTGGTGCCGTGACTTTGAGGCTGGATCAGTGGGTAGGGAGCGGTGTCGGGACACCGGGAGCGTGACAACGTCTATAATAACAGGAAGTCACCCTTGACCTTTTTATAGCTTTCAGTGGCGACATAACAAATTGAATATTTACTTATTACATGAAATAAAAAAAATGTTAAACATATATTGCACAAATCTAGAGTGAGCAATAAGCAGCTGGATTATTGTTACATTCATTTACCTCAATCACAGATCCTCCATAAGTTTAAACATTTTTGTTGTCTCTTGTGTTTTCAATACTTTCATTCAAACCATCCGGTGAGAAAGTGGAAAGTTTGAAAATCCAATAGGATTCTCTATTGATGAGTTTTTCAGAGTGATTGGGGATATTCTCGCTATATGTTCTATTATTGTTCATTTTAAATTACGGGAGTCTTTCTGATGTTTCATTAAAAGGTGGTTTGACAGATTATGGTTAAGAATCCCATTACAAATATTGTACCTATGTATATTCATTCTATTATGTATAGGTTGAATAGTTCTCCCTACATATTGGAGTTTACATTTACACTGTAATAAATAAATTACATCGCTACTATCACAATTCAACCCTTGAGTAATATGAAAAATCTCTCCTGTAACCACTGATTGGAATTCTTTGCATCCTTGTTGGATCAATGTACTGCATTTACATTTTGTTCCCCCCCATAACAATAAAACCCAATTGATCGTAATATAGTGAGAGCTCCAATACATGTCATCTTGAGGGATTTGATGAATCTGATCCAACAAGGTGCAATATAATATTTTAGGTTCATTCTCCTTCAAATATAATATTTTGTATATGGATCATTTTTTATTATCAGACAGAATTTAATTAGAAATGCCTTTTATAATTTTATAAGAATGGTTAAACGTGGTAATAAAACTATATTTAACTTTGTTATTGATATTACATTCCCCATCTTTATTTCTAGTCCCTCCATTAAGACAATCCTTTTGATTTAATTTCATTCTGCGTTTGTTCGTATCTCTCAGATTTTCCTTTTAATTACTTTTTATCCTCAAACCTCTTTGTTAAAATCCAGGCTTCTTTGATAACGTTATCATCCCATGTACAGTTTTTTGTTATACTGGATATTTTTTCTAGTACTGTATATAATATTGGGCATAAGGGATATTTTTTTTAGCCATTTAGGATAGTGGCCATTGGAAAACGCTACATACTGTAAATGTTAACATCAACATTTTTAAAATTGGTGGCAGTATAAATCTTCCCCTGGCCATCTTTAAAGATTATTAGATCCAAGAACTATGCAGTGAAACCTTGGATTACGAGCATAATTGGTTCCGGGAGTGTGCGCTTTAAAGCAAGTTACTCTTATATCAAAGCAAATTTTCCCATAGGAAATAATTGAAACACAGACAATTTGTTCCACAACCCAAAAATATTTACTGCATTTATACAAACTTATTACAGTAATACAAAATAATGTACTGTTTTCATATAAAATTATTACAGTACACTAATACAAAATACTGTACAGTACAGTAAAAGCATATAAAACAAATTAAACTGCACGTTAGCTTATAATAAAATTGTTGGTGTGCGAGAGGTACAGCATAAGCAATGTGCTGCACTGGTTAGCAATAACAAAGTACAATACTGTATCCACAAATGCAAATTGATAGACATGCTGTATAGTATATACTGTACTGTACAATGTAGTGTATAAAATTATCCAGCATCCAGATCATTAGATTGGTTAAAAATCAAATTTCCTTTATTCCAAACTGCATAAAAACATAAAATTCTCCATCATGATGAAGAACGCATCACAAGGCGTGTAAGGTGGACGCGTTTCGGACAAAAAACTAGTCCTTAATCTGAGACAACACATAATACATCTGAACACATACTTATAAAAGGAACCACAGGAAGTCATGGAACAATCAAAGCTGAACAAGGCCACCTGATATGCTGAGTAATGAATCGCAGTAAAGGTCCAGTCACACTAAGCAATTTACCAGCGATCCCAACAACGATAGGGATCGCTGGTAAGTTGCTAGGAGGTTGCTGGTGAGCTGTCACACTGCGACGCTCCAGCGATCCCACCAGCAACCTGACCTGGCAGGGATCGCTGGAGTGTGGCTACACGAGTTGCTGGTAAGCTCACCAGCAACCAGTGACCAGCCCCCAGTCTCCTAGTTACAGCACACATCAGGTTAATTAACCCGATGTGTGCTGCAGCTAAATGTGCACAGAGCAGGGAGCAGCGCACACTGAGCGCTGGCTCCTTGCTCTCCTAGTTACAGCACACATCGGGTTAATTGCCTGATGTGTGCTGCAGCTAAATGTGCACAGAGCAGGGAGCAGCGCACACTGCTTAGTGCTGGCTCCTTGCTCTCCTAGTTACAGCACACATCGGGTTAATTACCTGATGTGTGCTGCAGCTACATGTGCACAGAGCAGGAGCCGGCAGCACAGGCAGTGAGAGCGGAGGAGGCTGGTATCAAAGGTAAATATCGGGTAACCAAGGACAGGGCTTCTTGGTTACCCGATGTTTACATTGGTTACCAGCCTCTGCAGAAGCCGGCTCCTGCTGCCTGCACATTTAGTTGTTGCTGTCTCGCTGTCACACACAGCGATCTGTGCTTCACAGCAGGACAGACACAACTAAAAAATGGCCCAGGACATTCAGCAACAACCAACGACCTCACAGCAGGGGCCAGGTTGTTGCTGGATGTCACACACAGCAACATCGCTAGCAACTTCACAAAAGTTGTTCGTTACCAGCGATGTTGCTAGCGATGTTGCTTAGTGTGACGGGGCCTTAACCCTTACAAGACACTCAAAATTTCGTTTCTAACGTTCATGCCTGTTGGAGTTCTACTTTGTAACATTAACATCCATTTTGCCTCACGGCGCAATAATAAATCATTTAAATCTCCACCTCCCCTCAGTGTCTGCACTTTCTCTATTGCATTAACTCTAAAGTGGCTCAAATCACCTCTATGTATATGCAAAAAATGACGGGAGGCGGCTGATAAACTGCGTGTGGTGGTGTGACCTACGTCATAAACGTGCTCCGATATGCGGCGTCTTAAAGTTCGTGAAGTATTCCCCAAAACAATAGGCATATGACCTTCAGCAAGAGCAAGGGTTTTTTTGGTATTATTTCTGCTTATTTTTAAATAATCCTCTCTAGTTTTCTCATTCCTTTTTCTGCCAATATTTTTCTTTTTTTGAGATTTATTGATGATGTTATAATCGTGTGGGATGGTGAAGTGGCCGACATTGAGAGCTTCGCCTTTTACATTAACAATAATCCATGCAATATACGGTTTACATATCAGTATAGTGTTCAAACAATCCCTTTTTTGGACATTCTACTGACAGCAAACCTGGAGGAAAGGAAAATTGACTGTGATATTTTCAGAAAAACAATAGCAGGGAATTCGTTATTACATGCAACCAGCTGTCACCCGCGCCATGTAATAGTTAACATCCCCACGGGGGAGTTTATAAGGGCGAAGAGAACATGTACTGCACCCCATATATATGAGAAACAATGTGAGATTATTGGTGAGCGCTTTAAGAAGAGGGGCTATTCTAATAAAAATATAGAGAGAGCTAAACAAAAAACGGATGAGAAAACTAGAGAGGATTATTTAAAAATAAGCAGAAATAATACCAAAAAAACCCTTGCTCTTGCTGAAGGTCATATGCCTATTGTTTTTTCAACAAGCTACAGTACCGATTTTTATCGGATTGTTAATATCATTAAAAAATTCTTGCCGATCTTATATGTAGATGACACGTTAAAAAACATATTAAAAAACGGAGTCAAATTCGTGTCTAGGAGGAATAAAACTATCGCTAATAGGGTGTCCCCTAGTGATCACTCCAAAAAGAACAAAAATAAAAACACTCTGGGCAACGAAATAACTGCAAGGAATTGGCTACCCACTTGTGGGTCTTTCAAATGCGGCCAGAAAAACTGTGGGCTGTGCAGATTCATGTGGAATACAGACAAAACTGTTTCCTCTGTTACAAAAAAGGAATTTAAAATTCAGTCTCTGATGAACTGCGGTTCTGCTGGTGTGATCTATGTCATAACGTGTACGGATTGCAATATCCAGTATGTGGGGAATACTTCACGAACTTTAAGACGCCGCATATCGGAGCACGTTTATGACGTAGGTCACACCACCACACGCAGTTTATCAGCCGCCTCCCGTCATTTTTTGCATATACATAGAGGTGATTTGAGCCACTTTAGAGTTAATGCAATAGAGAAAGTGCAGACACTGAGGGGAGGTGGAGATTTAAATGATTTATTATTGCGCCGTGAGGCAAAATGGATGTTAATGTTACAAAGTAGAACTCCAACAGGCATGAATGTTAGAAACGAAATTTTGAGTGTCTTGTAAGGGTTACTACAATTCATTACTCAGCATATCAGGTGGCCTTGTTCAGCTTTGATTGTTCCATGACTTCCTGTGGTTCCTTTTATAAGTATGTGTTCAGATGTATTATGTGTTGTCTCAGATTAAGGACTAGTTTTTTGTCCGAAACGCGTCCACCTTACACGCCTTGTGATGCGTTCTTCATCATGATGGAGAATTTTATGTTTTTATGCAGTTTGGAATAAAGGAAATTTGATTTTTAACCAATCTAATGATCTGGATGCTGGATAATTTTCTACACTACGTCCTGCTGCAGAGGGATCCTGCTTTCTTTTCCATGCACCGATCAAACATTTAGCCGTCTCCATTGGGTGAGCTGGACTTTTTCTATATACTGTACTGTACAATGGTATACTGTGTATAGTATACTGTACATATGGACAGAAAGTTACCTCCAGAGCAGGTCAGAGCGTGGTTAAAGGACAGAACCAGACGTGAGCACGGTGAGCATTTGCTCTTCTTGCAAAGCATTGCTCTTAAACCAAGTTACAAATTTGTAAAAAGCTTTGCTTGTCTTGCAAAACGCTCTCAAACCAAGTTACTCTTAAACCACTGTATATTGGATGTGGAGAAAACAAATTATAAATCCCACGGGTTCATAGTTAAATGATCTACAAAGAGTTGTGCTTCTTGTGATGTCCCTATCCAAATAAAAAATAGATCATCTATGAATCTTATAACAAGACAAGGTTTTTAATTTGGAGGGATACCCTATTGGCAGTGACAAGGCTGTGCTATGGGCACGCGTTTCAAACCTAGTTACGCAAATTTGTTCATGGGGCGATTCAAGTCCCTGTACATTACTCAGTCACCTTTACCAATGAGTTATATTCTCTTTTATAAAAGATTCAATGATGATATTTAAAATATTAAGGTTCAGAGTTTTCATCAGCCCAGTCCCTTTATAACCACAAAACTTGGTGTCATCATTCGCTGCTTTGGCCATTCTACATCAATTTTGACAAGCACAGTTAGACCAACTTTATCCTTCTGGTCAGCTCATACCAGTCTGACGATTGTCATCTAATTTTTCTCAATATCAAACTGTTTTCACCCCCATAACCACAGCTAACTGGATTTCCTTACTTGGCATACGATTCATTGTGTATTATGGAGACAGCTGTGAGTACAAATCCCGGGGATCGATTAGTAGACTCTGAATTAGTCAAAGAATCATGAATTATTTATTGAATATAGTTTGGAAGTTATCTTTTACCTAAAGTATAGGAGATCCCCCACCAATCCCTAATAAGAATGTTGTAGTAGTAGACCATGCACACTTCCCCTCCATTTACTTCTATGGAAGTGCCAAAGACCAACCATGGACAGCACAATCAGCTATCTCCAACAGTACATTAAACGAAATCTGACAGCAGGTTTTTGCTATATAATCGTACGACCACATGAAGTAGGGGCTGAGCCCAGATTTCAGGGATGTGTCACTTATGCTGTGTGCTGTTGTTTTTATACAATGAGTGATTTATCACCAGGAGATTATCACTGCCCGGACTATGTAGCACCCACGGGGCAAGGGGTTAAGTTTACTCATCGCCAGGCCGATGATGTCGAGTCTGGGGTGGCCCTGCCCAGCTTCATGGCCCCGAGGCGTACAATAAAAGGGAGAATGATGAGGGATGGCAGTTTGTCTCGTGACGCCACCTGTGGAATGCGGCCAGGGATTAGCTGCTGCTGCGGGTAATGTCTCCGGGGCTGATAGTGTCACAGCGAAGGTGGTTCTGCTCCCCACAGGTGAAGCGGGCCCCGGGGAGGATGAGGAGGGACTGTACTGGCCGTTGGCGCCAAAGCGCAGGGCGACGGCGATGGCAATATGAGGATGCGTCAGCTACTGTGGGTCCAGGTCTTTTTACTCACAGTTCCAATGCAGCCTCAGGGTACCGGTCTCCACCGTGATGGGCCCCAGCTGATCCCGGGTAGTTCGGAGGCAACCAGGCTGCGAGTGTTTCCTGCACTCGCCACAGACCCTGGAATCCCCAGTAGCTGTAGAGAACCCGGGCTAAGCAGCATGCTTCAAGCCACGAGTCCTGTGGTGTTCCCAGAAGTGTGAAGGTAGAGAGAATATGCCTGGACTGAAGTCCCGACTGTGCTCCTCACCCCTAGCTGTGCCCGGGGCTGACTGACTATGTGTGAAGATGCTCCTTCCTCTTTTCCCCAAGTGGTGCCTGCCCCCCAGGTGGTTGTCCTAGTGACCTGGAAAGTCCCATGCTTCGTGTTGGCCACCCCCTATCTTCCCCAGGCCAACCTCCCCGGTGGGAAAGCACCTAACTGTGTGTGGTTGTGAATGTGAGAAACACCAACGATTAACTTCTTCCTTACCCAGGATGAATACCGCACCTTAAGTGAGGTGCAGTACCCTGTGGCAACTGAAGCCTCAGGTGCGCCACAACTACATAGGTGGTCATCTGACCACACCCTCGCCTCTGATAAGCAGCTCACTGTCAACAATTAGCAATGTACAGAGAAAGCTGTGGTGTGGGCTGGGTTAGCTTTCTGAGCTCTGCTACATGTTACAGCTAAGATCTCTGATTGTGTCATAACTGCTGCACCAAGTAAACTAAGTGATACATCCTTGGAATCAGGATCTCTCTTCCTACATTATGCTGCTCTTAGATGAGGTAGAAAAAACAGTGATATATTCCCTTTAAAAATAAATGGACCGGTAGTGAGCATGATCAACCCATTCTCCATTCACACAGTTCTGGTTCTCAAGATGGGTGGGGGTCCCAGTGTTCAGACTCCAAGCAATTGGGAATAAATTCCAAACTTGAGACTACTCCAGGTAAGGGGTATAATTTCGAGGAAGACATGAGGTGTTCAGTGAAACCTGCATGTAAATCTGAAGGTTTCAGATTTGCTTCCATTTTGCATGAATATCTCACAGATTTGTTACTTAGTGATCTTTAATAAAATAATTTGGCCTTCCTTGGGGTCTTTTTCGGCTTGGAAACAATTTACCTCTTCGGTGAAAAAAACAGATGCAACTAGGATGACACCTGAGTAAAAAGTAGTTACATTTGCACTGATGGTAAAATTCACACAAACTTATAATTGAGACCTAAAACAAGCGGATTTTCCACAAGGAAATACCAGGCGGAAAATCTGCTGCATTTTGCCACTGTGTGGATATGTAAAGCCAGAGTGTGCGAGTAGTAGCCACGTTGCATTGAAATAAGCAATTGGAAAACATAATAGCACCTAACCTCTGTTGCTCTTGGACTTGTCAGGGGTGCATAACGGCAGCCACTCACTCAGTCTGACCTTACCCTACAGTGTCGGGGTGTATAGGAATACGCCATTCAGTGTCACATTCAGTTATCAATATGCTTAGGAAGAATAACAGAGGCACAGAGTTCTCAGAAAAAGTGCTAAAAAATGCAGAGTACAAATCTGTTCTAAGACCATCATGTCAGCAGAGCAGAAGTCTGACTCTTCTATATGTACCGTTTCTATGTTAATGATTATAGTCAGCAGAATTACATAGAATAATATAGCACACTGATAAAAGACGTGACTATTATGCATCAGAGGTTGCATTTATATGGTGAAACTCTTACTCATATTAAGGTGTAATTTATCTTATCACTTCCTTCTCTTATAAAGTATCACATTCATAAAGTTGCCAGTCAAGTGAGTCAAGAAATCAATTATTTTAACTTCATTACTGTCAAAGCTTTAAAGGAAACCTGACAGCTGACACATGCTGCTTATGTCGCGGGCGGAGGGGACGCGCTCGCCACGCTCGGGTCCGGGACTTCTGCTGCTGCTGCTCGGTGGCTCGAGTGGTGGGCCGGACCCGGGGACTCGAGCAGCGCTCCTCACCCGTGAGTGAAAAGGGATGGTTTGTTTGGGAAGAGAGTTTGTGACGCCACCCATGGGACGTGGTGATGATGGCACCACTGCTGCTGGTGACGGGGATCCCGGGAGAGATGGTAGGGAGCAGCTAGGATGTTGTCCCCTCCGTGGGTAGGGGTTGGTGTTCCCGGGGCCCGGTGGTGTAACAGGGAGGCTGGATGGCTGGGGGTGCAGGGTTGCAAGGACAGCGTGGCGCGGTGCTGGATGGCACTGGTGTACTCACTCAGACAATCAATGACAGAGTCTTTGGTAAACCAAATGGCCGGATGGATGGGTCCCGCAGCCGGCTGCAGTGTTGTTGTGCTCTCCCCGGACGGCTGATGGTGGCTGTCTTTCCCTGCACCTTTTAGAATGTTCTGACTCCTGTGGTTGCCCACCGGTAGTCCGCTCCCCGGCATATAGGTGCCGTAGGAGCCCGTTTTGCCCGCAGGCGCTGGCCCTTGGATCTCTAGCCTATGGCGGTGGCTGTATATCCTCACGGTGTGGACTGTTGCCTTCTGTCGGGTCTTGGTTGTTGGGAAACCCCTGGGGTTCCTGTCACACTCGGATTTGACTATTGTCGGCGGCTCCAAGCCTGGTCGGGGTCCGATGGCCCTGCCTGCGTGCTTAGCTTCACTCTGCTCCCCGGTTCGGTACCGGCGGGCCAACACCCAACTCTGCAGAGTTCCGCTAACTCCTGCAGACGGCCACCACCGTCTGCCAACCTTGCTGTCAGTGCCTGGGCTCCTACCCAGGCACACGCAGACGTTTTTACTCCTCTCACTTTCACCTCCTAAATGAAACTGTCTCTTTTCCCGCCTCCAGGCCTGTGAACTCCTCGGTGGGTGGGGCCAAATGCCTGGCTCCGCCCCACCTGGTGTGGACATCAGACCCTGGAGTGAGGCAACAAGGGTTTTTTGGTTGACTGTTGTAACTGTCTAGGGTGGGGGGGTGTATGTTGTTATGTCTGTAACTACCTGGCTAGTCCAGGGTGTCACACTTAAGCCACAGGCAGCGTTTATAGCACACTAGCTGCTTGATTTCAGCCATATATATTTTACTATGAAATCTTGCAGGGTTTCCGAAAAAAAATACTTTAGTAGCCAGCCGGGGACACAGCCGCACTGGTAACAAAGGAGGCAAAGAGAGGGTATTTGCATATTTGGAGAGAATAAGACATGCTTCATGTATTATTTTTGTTGGTATTTTTATTTTAGCATTTCACAATATTTTGTTGAGTGACATTTGGGAAAAGTATATACAGTATATCACAAAAGCCCTCACATTTTTGTAAATATGTTATATCTTTTCATGGGACAACTCTGAAGATATGACATTTTGATACAGCTTAGTTTGTATAACAGTGTAAAATCGGTGTGGCCTCTATAACTCAGCACACCGCCATTAATGTCAAATCTGCTCGCAACAAAACTGAGAACACCCCAAAGTAAAAATCGCCAAATTGAATTATGCCCAATTAGCCATTTTCCCTCACCGGTGTCATGTGACTCATTAGTGTTGCAAGGTCTCAGGTGCGAATGAGGAGCAGGTGATGTTATCACTCACACACTCTCTCATACTGGTCATTGGAAGGTCAGCATGGCTCATCATGGCAAAGAATTCTCTGCAGATCTGAATAAAGGAATTGTTGATCTACATATCTACATAAAGATGGCCTAGGCTATAAGAAGATTGCCAACACCCAGAAACTGAGCTGCAGTACGGTGACCAAGACCAAACAGCGGTTTAACAAGACAGGTTCCAGTCAGAGCAGGCTACACCATACTCAACTAAAGAAGTTGAGTGCAAATGCTCGGCATCACATGCAGAGGTTATCTTTTCAAAATACATGTATGAGTGCTGCCAGCATTGCTGCAGAGGTTAATGGGGTGTTGGGGTCAGTACTCAGACTAATTACCACACACTGCATCAAATTGGTCTGCATGGCTGTCGTCCCTGAGCTTCTTCTACAGATGATGCGCAAGAAAGCCCGCAAAGAGTTTGCTGAAGACAAACAGACTAAGAACAGACTAAGGCGGGCTTTGCACGTTGCGACATCGCAAGCCGATGCTGCGATGTCGCACTCGATAGTCCCTGCCCCCGTCGCAGGTACGATATCTTGTGATAGCTGGCGTAGCGAAAATTATCGCTACGCCAGCTTCACATGCACTCACCTGCCCTGCGACCGTCGCTCTGGCCGGCGGGTCGTGCGGCGTCGTAGCGACGTCACACGGCAGGCGGCCAATAGCGGCGGAGGGGCGGAGATAAGCAGGATGTAAACATCCCGCCCACCTCCTTCCTTCCGTAGAGCCGCCGGCGGCAGGTAGATGTTCATCGCTCCTGCGGCTTTATACACAGCAATGTGTGCTGCCGCAGGAACGAGGAACAACATCATACCTGTCGCGGCACCGGCATTATGGAAATGTCGGAGCCTGCACCGATGATACAATAACGATGCTTTTGCGCTCGTTTATCGTATCATCTAGGATTTACACACTACGACATCACAAGTGACGCCGGATGTGCGTCACTTTCGATTTGACCCCACCGACATCGCACCTGTGATGTCGTAGTGTGCAAAGCCGCCCTAAGTGCAATAAATAGAAACAAATAAAGACAATGTGGACATAATTTCACACAAAACTCCAAAAATGGGCCGGACAAAATTGTAGTCACCCTCAACGAAATATTTGGTTGCACACCCTTTGGAATAGATGACTGCAAACAATTGCGTCCTATAACCATTAACAAGCTTGTAACACCTCTCAACTGGAATTTTGGACCACTCTTCTTTTGCAAACTGCTCCAAGTCTCTTATATTTGAAGTGTGCCTTCTCCCAACAGCAATTTTAAGATCTCTCTAAAGGTGTTAAATGGGATTTAAATCCGAACTAATTTCTGACCATTTCTGATCACTCCAGCGCTTTGCTTCCATCCATTTCTAGGGGCTTCTTGAAATATGTTTGGGGTCATTGTGCTGCTGGAAGACCCATGACCTAGGACGCACACTCAGTAGTCTGACACTGTGCACTACATTACGACCCAAAATCTTTTGGTAATCTTCAGATTTCATGATGCACATTGTCATGGCACTCAGTGCAGAGGCAGCAAAACAACCCCAGAACATTGAACATCCACCATATTTGAGGTACTGTGTTCTTTTCTTTGTAGGCCTCATTCTGTTTTCAGCAAACAGAACAGAAGATATGCTTTAGCAAAAAGTTCTATCTTGGTCTCATCTGTCCACAAAGCGCTTTCCAAAAAGGATTTTGGTTTACTCACGTACATTTTGGCAAAGTGAAGACTAGATTTTTTCTGTTTGTGTCAGCAGTGGAGTCCTCCTGGGTCTCCTGCCAGTCGGTTTAATTTCATTCAAATGTGGACGGATAGTTTGCGCTGACACTGATGCACCCTGAGCCTGCAGGACAGCTTGAATTTCTTTGAAACTTCATTGGGGCTGTTTGCCCTCCATTTGGACTATCCTGCGTTGCAACCTGTCATCAGTTTTTCTCTGCTGTCCATGTCCAGGTAAATTAAATACAGTGCCATGAGTTGTAAACTTCATGATTTTGTTTCGCACCATGGACAAAGGAACATCACGATCTCTCTCTCTCTTGTAGCCTTGAGATAGTTGATATTTTTCAACAATTTTGGTTCTACAGTCCTCAGACAGTTATGTTCAACCTTTTTCTGTTTACCATGCTTATTATGTCACACACAGACAACACAGTGCAAAAATTGAGTCAATTTCTCACCTTTTAACTGATTTCAGGTGTGATTTTCATAATTGCCCACACTTATTACATTACATCATTGCTCTCTAAATATTATAATGGCCCCAACATAGCCCTCAAATAGTATAATGGCCTCCACAAAGCCTTCCAAATATTATAATACCCCCACTGCAGCCCCAACTCACTCACCGCTGGTGCCGGCCTGCACCATGCTGACTAACTTCCCCACGGTCCTCCACATGGGTGTCCTCTGGGTGTCCTCTGCTTCCCTCTCCCGTAGCCTATGCACACCGCACAGATCATTCAAGAGTGCTCCTAGGGCATGCGTGCGCACCACTTCCCATTTCTTAAAGGACCAGCACTGCATTTCCTGAAAGTGCCCCTCAGCCTATCGCTGAGAAGCATTGGGTACTTAAGGCACTCTCCCACTAGGGAAGGTGTCTGAGCAACATGATTAGTAGTGGTTTGTTCCATAGCCAGCTAGTTGTCAGGTCCCCTTGTCCACTGACCATTCCCTAGCCAGTGTATATTCCTGTATCCTTGCCCTGCAGGTACCCCCTACCTGGCCACCCTGGCTGTGCCTTCAGCCTCAGCCGACCCGGTGGTTCCTGTCTATACTAGTGACTGTGCCTGGCTGCCCTGTCCATGCTGTCCGTTTCAGCCTTCCCGGTAGTTCCTGTCTATAATAGTTACTGTGTTTGTCTGTCCTGGCTGTGCTATCTGCCTCAACCGTCCTGGTGGCTCCTGTAGCCCTCCTTGCCCTGGGGGTCAGCTGCCACAGTACTGGTCACTTCCTTGAGAGTGGCACTAGGCGTCTGCCTCGCGCTGGCGATCACTTAAGGCCCTCCCACTAAATGGTAAGCCTGGGTCCCCCCTTTGGTCCAGTGAGTCCACTCCTGCTCGCCGGTTTACCATCTCCAGCGGCAAGAGTTACACCTACATAGCCTTACATATAGTATAATTGGTAGCACATTGTCCTCCATATAATATTATGCACCCCCTATAGTCCTCCATATAGAATAATGGACCTCATATTGCCTTCCATATAGTATAAGGCACATCCCATCATAATCCATATAGTGTTAAGGACATTGGTTACCAGTGTACTGATTTAAAAAAAAAAAAAAAAGCTTCCCTACTCATTCCCGATTATTCGGGTCTCTGCAGAGGCATGTGTTCTTCAGCTCTGCACATCTCGATGCAGCGGAGGCGCAATAGTTACCTCATCACGCCTGCTGCGCTAAGACATCAGATTTCAGAGGCCGAAGGAGAATTATAAAGGTAGGAGCAGACCGCTCCCTCTATAGTAGTTGCATTTAACTGTATCACCATCTGCAATGCTGATATAGCTGAAAGTGTGACGCTGGTCGAGGGGCCCGGTGTCTGCATTGGCACCGGGCCCACTGACTCACGGGCCACATAGAGGTAAATGCATATATATATATATATATATATATATATATATATATATATATATATATATGCAGTTGAAACTAGAACCAGAAGTTTCCATACACTATCTAAACGGACACATGTGCATGTTTTCCTCACTACCTGACATGAAATCGGAATAAACCTTTCCTGTTTTAGGTAAATTAGGAACCAAAATGATTTATATTTTCCAAATGCCAGAATAATGGGAGAGAGAAAATGTTGTAAGGCATTTTTATTACTTTCTGCAAAGTCAAACCTTTACTTACATTTCATTAGTATTTGGTACTATGGTCCTTAAACTGTATGACTTGGGTCAAACGTTCCTTCCACAATCTTCTCAAAATGGTAGGAATTTGGATCCATTCCTCCTGACAAAATTGGTGTAACTGAGCCATGTTTGTAGGTCTCCTTGCTCACACCTGCGTTTTCAGCTTTGCCCATAAATTTTCAATAGGATTGAGATCAGGGTTTTGTGATGGTCACTCCAAAACATTGACTTTGTTATCCTTAAGCCACTTTGTAACTAGTTTGGCAGTATGCTTTGTGTCATTGTCCATTTGGAAGACTTATTTCCTCCCAAGCTTTAAGTTCTTGGCTGATGTCTTGAGATGTTGCTTCAGTACTGCCACATAATCTTCTTTCCTCATGATGCCATCTATTTTGGGAAGTGCACCAGTCCCTCCTGCAACAAAACAACCACACAACATGATACTGCTACCCCCCTGTTTCTCAGTTGGGATGGTGTTGTTGGGTTCCAAAGCGTCTTCCTTATTTCTCCAAAAGTAACGATGGTCATTATGGACAAAAAGTTCAGTTTTAGTTTCGTCATACCACAGGATGTCTCCAAAAATTAAGGTCTTTGTTCCTGCATGCATTTGGAAAAATTAATCTTAATATTAATAATGTTTTTTATGTTTATTTTGGAGTAATGGCTTCTTGCTGGCAGATTGGCCTTTCCGCCTATGTTGATACAGTACTCGTTTCACTGTTCATAATGACACAATCTTACCAGCTTCCACCAGTATCTTTTACTTTTGTTCTTGGGTTGATATGCACATGTCTGACCAAAGCACATTCATCCCTGGCACATAGAATCTGTCTCCTTCCTGAGCGGTATGATGGATTGATATTCCCATTTTGTTTGTACTTGAGTATACTTGTTTGTACAGATGAATGAGGCACCTTCAGATATCTGGAAATTGCACCTAGAACCAGACTTGTGCAAGTCCACAATTCTCTTCCTGAGATCATGGCGGATTTCTTTTGACTTTCCTATGATGCTACACAAAGAAGCAGTGTGTTTCAGGTGTGCAATAAAATTCATCCATAGGTGAGTCTCTAATTAACTCAGATGTTGCCAATAAACAATCAGAAGCTTCCAAAGACATGACATCATCATATGGGCTGTCCCATATTGTTTAAAGGCATAGTCATCTTAGTGTATGCAAACTTTTGACTTTGCAGAAGGAAATAAAATGCGTTAAAACATTCTCTATTTCTCATTATTCTGGTATATAGCAAATATAAATAATTTTGATCATTCAAATTGACCTAAAACGGAAAGGTTTATTCTGAGTTCATGTCAGATAGTAAGAAAAACATGCATATGTGTCTTTTTAGATAGTGTGTGTATATAAACTTCTGGTTTCAATTGTATATAGCTGTATTTACATATACAGTGGAACCTTGGTTAACGAGAACACTCCATTCTGGGAGTGTGCTTGTTAACCAAGTTAAGGCCGCTTTACACGCTGCGATATTGGTACCGATATCGCTAGCGTGGGTACCCGCCTTCATCTGTTGTGCGACACGGGCATATCGCTGCCCGTGCCGCACAACATTGCCCAGACCCGTCACACTACTTACCTGTCCGGCGACGTCGCTGTGACCGGCGAACCGCCTCCTTTCTAAGGGGGCGGTTCGTTCAGCGTCACAGCGACGTCAAAGCTGCGTCACTGAACCGCCGCCCAATAGAAGCAGAGGGGCGGAGATGAGCGGGACGTAACATCCCGCCAACCTCCTTCCTTCCGCATAGCGGGCGGGAGGCAGGTAAGGAGAGGTTCCTCATTCCTGCGGTGTCACACGGAGCGATGTGTGCTGCCGCAGGAATGAGGAACAACCTCGTTACTGCTGCAGTAATGATATTTGAGAATGGACCCCATGTCACCGATGCACGTTTTTGCAACAATGCAAAATCGCTCATAGGTGTCACACGCAACGGCATCGCTAATGCGGCCGGATGTGCGTCACCAATTCCGTGACCCCAACGAGTTCGCATTAGCGATGTCGTAGCGTGTAAAGCCCCCTTTACTCGTGCAGCTAAGCAAGATTTCCCATAGGAAATCATTACAATGCAGACATTTCGTTTCGCAACTTGTTAAATGTCCCATCCTGGTCCCCTATTGTGCCATTACACACACACACAAACACGTACAAACACAGACAAACACGTACAAACACACTCACAATCACATATTATCCTCACCTTACCTTCCGTTCTATCGCCGGCCTCCTGGATCTTGCAGTTCGCCGGTACAGGATGTGTATCAGGTAACCATCACGACGAGGGAGGAACTTCCGCTGCCAGAGCGCTGACGTCAAAAGCAGGAGCCGCATTCCTCTGATTGGCCAGCGCGCTGCCTTTGAGTAGTGGCTGGCAGCAGAAGTTCCTCCCTCGGCGCGATGGTTACTGATACACATCCTGTAGCGGTGAACTGCAAGATTCAGAAGGCCGGCGATGGAACGGAAGGTAAGGTGAGCATAATATGTGTGTGAGCGCGTGTTTGTGTGTGTTTGTTTGTGCTTGTGTGTGTTTGTGCGGACTGCACGAGCGAGTTAGAGCGCGGTGGATGTACGGAACCGGAAGTGTGTGCAGTGAGTATTTTGCTCATATAGCAAAGCTTGCTCGTAAACAGAGTTACAAATTTCCAGCAAGCTTTGCTTGTTAGGCGAAATAATCGCTAAGGCCCTGTGCGCACTGGAAAACGGAATTTTCTTAAGAAAATTCCGCAGGGTCTGAAAGATTACCGCACCCGCGGTAAAAAAAACGCGGCAAACTGCACCTGAAAACCGCATGCGGTTTGCCGTTCGTTTTACCGCGGTATTGTTCGCGGTATTGCTGCGGTTTTGTCGCGTGCGGGTTGGTACATGTGTTTTAATGCATTCAATGCAATAAAGCACATTGAAGAAAAAAAAAAAAGTCATTTCCTTCTCATTTAGATAGTAGGTATATAGATAAATAGACAGATACAAGAATAGATAGATAGAGGGATAGATAAATAGATAGACAGAAGAATAGATACAGTCATATGAAAAAGTTTGGGCACCCCTATTAATATTAACCTTTTTTCTTTATAACAATTTTGGTTTTTGCAACAGCTATTTCAGTTTCATATATCTAATAACTGATGGACTCAGTAATATTTCTGGATTGAAATGAGGTTTATTGTACTAACAGAAAATGTGCAATCCGCATTTAAACAAAATTTGACCGGTGCAAAACTATGGGCACCTCAACATAAAAGTGACATTAATATTTTGTAGATCCTCCTTTTGCAAAAATCACAGCCTCTAGTCGCTTCCTGTAGCTTTTAATGAGTTCCTGGATCCTGGATGAAGGTATATTTGACCATTCCTGTTTACAAAATAATTCCAGTTCAGTTAAGTTTGATGGTCGCCGAGCATGGACAGCATGCTTCAAATCATCCCACAGATTTTCAATGATATTCAGGTCTGGGGACTGGGATGGCCATTCCAGAACATTGTAATTGTTCCTATGCATGAATGCCTGAGTAGATTTGGGGCGGTGTTTTGGATCATTGTCTTGCTGAAATATCCATCCCCTGCGTAACTTCAACTTCGTCACTGATTCTTGCACATTATTGTCAAGAATCTGCTGATACTGAGTTGAATCCATGCGACCCTCAACTTTAACAAGATTCCCGGTGCCGGAATTGGCCACACAGTCCCAAAGCATGATGGAACCTCCACCAAATTTTACTGTGGGTAGCAAGTGCTTTACTTGGAATGCCGTGTCTTTTTGCCTCCATGCATAACGCCTTTTTGTATGACCAAACAACTCAATCTTTGATTCATCATTCCACAGGACCTTCTTCCAAAATGTAACTGGCTTGTCCAAATGTGTTTTTGCATACCTCAGGCGACTCTGGTTGTGGCGTGCTTGCAGAAACGGCTTCTTTCGCATCACTCTCCCATACAGCTTCTCCTTGGGCAACGTGCACTGTATTGTTGACCGATGCACATTGACACCATCTGCAGCAAGATGATGCTGCAGATCTTTGGAGGTGGTCTGTGGATTGTCCTTGACTGTTCTCACCATTCTTCTCTGTCTTTTCTGATATTTTTCTTGGCCTGTCACTTCTGGGCTTAACAAGAACTGTACCTGTGTTCTTCCATTTCCTTACTATGTTCCTCACAGTGGAAACTGACAATTTAAATCTCTGAGACAACTTTTTGTATCCTTCCCCTGAACAACTGTGTTGAATAATCTTTGTTTTCAGATCATGAGAGTTGTTTTGAGGAGCCCATGATGCCACTCTTCATAGGAGATTCAAATAGGAGAACAACTTGCAAGTGGCCACCTTAAATACCTTTTCTCATGATTGGATACACCTGCCTATGAAGTTCAAAGCTCAATGAGTTTACAAAACCAATTTAGTGCTTTAGTAAGTCAGTAAAAAGTAGTTAGGAGTGTTCAAACCAAGAAATTGATAAGGGTGCCCATACTTTTGCACCGGTCACATTTTGTTTAAATGAGGATTGCACATTTTCTGTTAGTACAATAAAGCTCATTTCAATCCAGAAATATTACTGAGTCCATCAGTTATTAGATATATGAAACTGAAATAGCTGTTGCAAAAACCCAAATTGTTATAAAGAAAAAAGGTTAACATTAATAGGGGTGCCCAAACTTTTCCATATTTCTGTAGATAGATAGAGGGATAGATAGATAGAGTCCCTGTGAGCACACGCTGCATTTCTCCCGGCAGTAGTGTGTTCACATTACTGGCCGTGGGAAATGCCCTGTGGTTACCTCTGCTGTCTTGTTGCGAGGCTGCATTCAGCGCTGTGTGTCAGTCGTGGCTGGATGCAAGCATTGCAGGACGTGGATTACGCCAGAGCTGTGTGTTTCGGGAGGGGGTTAATAAAGTGGTGACAGAGGGGCTTTTTTGTGTTTTATTTAAAATAAAGGATTTTTCGGTGTGTGTGTTCACTTTACTTACGGGTTGATCATGTCAGCTGTCACATAGACGCTGCCATGATCAAGCCTGGACTTAGTGGCGGCGATCCGCCGCCATTAACTCCTTATATTACCCTGATTGCCACCGCATCACGGCAACAGGAAGAGCCGGGGACACTCAGGTACTGCCGCATAATGCATGCGAAAGTCCTGGGGTAGCTGCGGGCTGATATTCTCAGCTGCGGGAGGAGGGGGGCATTAACCCTGGCCCTCGCCCTCCCCAGCCTGAGAATACCGGGCCGCTGCTGTGTGTTTACCTCGGCTGGAAGATAAAAATACGATGGAGCACCCGTGTTTTGTTTTCTATATGTCCGTTTGATTTGCATGTGTATTCTATATGTCTGTGTGTGAGTGTGATGTGTGTGTATTCTATGTCTGTGTCTGTGATGTGTGTGAGTGTGATCTGTGTGTGTTTACTCTGCTCCGCTTCCTCTTCCTGTCATAATGACATCACTTACCTGCAAACCGCAGTCAGTGATGAACATTATGTCCCTAAACCGCGAAATACCGGAGGGACTAACGCAGGAAAACGCAATGAACCGCACAGAATTTGTTACCTGCGTTATTCCCTGCGGGATTTCACGATTACATTGCAGTCAATGGAGTGAAATACTGCAGCGACGTGCGGAAAAGAAGTGACATGCAATTGTTTTTGCTGCGGGAATCCCGCAGCAAAACATGCAGCTGTCAAAATCCGCATAGTGCGCACAGCATTTTTTTTCCCATAGGTTTTGCTGGTGAATCACTGCAGAGAGGTTATGAACATAACATGCAGCGAAACATGCAGCAAAACCGCAGGAAATCCGTGGCAAAAACCGGCAAGTGCGCACGGGGCCTAACTGGGTTACTCGTTAAGCGAGGTTCCACTGTAAATGTATTCTATTGTATAATATTCCAATACCTACCATTTATTTCCTCTTAATTTTGTTTCAGTCCTATTTAGGCAGTGATGATTGTTATCAATATACTGTATTTTTATAATTTTGCACAGAGCAGTAAGATTGTGATATGCGGTATTGAGAATGCACTTAATGTTAAGCCTTTAGCATTAGTCCTGTCTGCCCAAGTAAGAAAAGAAGAAAACTGAGAGATTATCTGTATTTGCATGTTGCGGACATGCAAATTCTCCAGACCATAGGTTTTAAGATATGAAGAGTTTAAAGTAGAAGGTAAAATGCAATTCGGTGTTCTAACAAGACTGTCATTTTAAGTTCCCACAATACGTTTTTGGTGAATTTTTGACGCTGCATATTTTTGCTGTGCAAAAATATTGTCTTACAGTTCCTGCAAAGTAGACGGGATTTCTGTTTCAAAGTTTTTATTAAGACAATCAGAATAAGATCCTAGAACAGTTTAAATCAATAAGGAATTTCAAATTACACATAGAATCAAATATAATGTATACAGTCCATTGGTTAGCATTTATACATTTATCACACAAGAACATGTGAAAAGAAATAAGATGAGGAAACGAGATTCTCTTGTCTCAGAATAATACTTCAAGCTTACAGAAAAGCATATGAGTAGATAATCTTTTTACTAGGAAACATCTTCACACGTTTTTAACAGTAATTGACTCATTAACCCCTTATCAACATATGATGTACATTTATGTCATATGTCTGCTCCCTGACTTTGATGCGGGCTCACAAGCTGAGCCCTCATCTTTCCTGGCAGATAATGGCTGTGATATTCAGTTATCGTCTGCCTTTAACAGCCCCAGGTGAAGTGGAGCTCTGCCCATAGTTGTTAAACAGTTATATTCCGCTGTCAATTTCTGACAGATATTTATAGCACAACAACAGGGGGTGCATATGTGACGCCCTGGACTAGCCAGGTAGTCACATACATACCAACACCTACACCCCCACCCTAGGCAGTTACAACAGTCAATCAAAAACCCTTGTTGCCTCCCTCCAGAGTCTGATTTCCACACCAGGTGGGGCGGAGCCAGGCGGTTTGCCCCACCCACCGAGGAGTTCACAGCTTGGAGGTGGGAAAAGTTTTTAGTTTTAGTCTTGGAGGTGAACATAGGAGGACACGAACTGCAGGTGTCTGGGTTGGAGCCCAGACACTGACAACAAGGTTGGCAGACGGTGGTGGCCGTCTGCAGGAGTTGGTGGAACTTCAAAGAGCCGTAAGGACCGGGGTCGGGCGTCGGCCCGCTGGTACCGGAGTGAAACGGAAACGGTACCAGCGGAGTGAAGCTAAGCACACAGGCAGGGCCATCGGACCCCGACCAGGCTTGGAGCCGCCGTCAATAGTCAAATCCGAATGTGACAGGAGCCCCAGGGGTTTCCCAACTACTAAGTCCCGATTGAAGGCAACCGTCCACCCAGAGAGGATATACAGCCACCTCCACAGGCTAGAGGTCCAAGGGCCAGCGCCTGCTGGCAAAACGGGCTCCTACGGCACCTATACGCCGGGGAGCGGACTACCGGTGGGCAACCACAGGAGTCAAGAACATTCTCAAAGGTGCAGGGAAAGACAGCCACCAACAGTCGTCCGGGGAGAGCACAACAACAACACTGCAGCCAGCTGTGGGACCCGTCCATCCGGCCGTTTTGGTTTACCTACGACCCTGTCAGTGATTGTCTGAGTGAGTACACCAGTGCCGTCCGGCACTGCGCCGCGCAGTCCCTGCAACCCAGCCATCCGGCCTCCCCGTTACACCATCGGGCCCCGGGATCACCAACCCCTGCCCACGGAGGGGACAACATCTCAGCTGCACCCTACCATCTCTCCCGGGATCCCCGTTACCAGCAGCGGTGGTGCCATTATCACCACGACTCGTGGGTGGCGTCACGAACAATCTCCCTAAACATACCATCCCCATTTCACTCACGGGTGAGGAGCGCTGCTCGAGTCCTCGGGTCCGGTCCACCGCTCGAGCCACCGAGCAGCAGCAGCAGAAGCCCCGGACCCGAGCGTGGCGAGCACGTCCCCTCCGCCCACGACACATAATTCTATGTGCCCATTGGCACACCCGTGATCTGATTGCCGGGCATGATGGGCTGCCATGATTGCCGTGTAGCTGCTCAAGACCTTCGTGCATGTGCTGAAGATGCTTCTGTGAAAGCCAGCCTATAGTTATTGTTCATAGGAGACTGTGATTTTTGCTATACATAGCAATACTGTACTATTGCAGTGTAAAGTACAAGAGATCAAATGATCGGAGGTTCAAATTCCGTTATTGACTACAAAATCCAGTAAAAAGTAAAAGAAAGATTGGGGGGCGTGGCTTGCTGATGGCCGAGTGAGCTGCACTTGCTGGGAGCTCTGTCCTGAACTTCCCCCATTAGCCTCTATTAGAGCACATTAACATCTCCCTGCTTATGGGCAGATCCAGGAAAGTCACCAGACACCGAGGTGAGATAAAGGAGACAGTGAGCAGCATGGATCGTTTCCTCAGCCAGAGCACCTCAGCAGCCGTCAGGAACACTAGATCAATGATGGCGTCTGCCTCCCTCATGGAAAACTCACAGCCCCAGGAAAGTCAAACACAGACACAGCAGGAGCTGGGGAAATCACAGCAGGACTTCTCCAGCAAGGAGGACAATGAGGGAGATCTGCCTAATCTACATGAGATAAGTAAATCTATCAAGGCTTTGCCTACAAAAAAAGATTTGGACAGATTTGCTAGCAGGCTTGAGAATACTTATAAGAAAGAGCTGCAGGCACTGAAATCTGAATTCACATACAGGGTAGAGGAAGTGGAGAAGTCCCAGGAAGCCATCACTGCTGAGTTGTCCCTACAAAGGAAAATATTACTTAGCCACTCAGCAAAGATTGATGAGCTCACTTCAGGGCAAGAGGACTTAGAGAACCGCAATCGGCGAAATAATGTCCGTATCCGTGGCATCCCTGAAAGTTTTGGCACGCCTGAACTGGAGGCCATGGCACAGAAGCTCTTTGCTCAAATTCTGGGAGAACAAAGCTCTGGGCCGATTGAGTTAGACCGCATACATAGGGCCCTGGGTCCCAAATCCCCTCCAGATTCACGTCCAAGGGACATAATATGTAGAGTCCACTTTTATAAGGTAAAGGACTCCATCATGTCCGCGGTGCGGCAGGCAGGATCCATCAACTACCAGGGGTCCCAGGTCCAGATATTACCGGATCTGGCTAGACGCACTCTGCAGCTGCGAAGAGCATTAAAACCCCTGCTCCAACACCTCCAGGACAGAAACATTCCATATAGATGGGGTTTCCCCTTCCAGCTGACAGCGCATAAGGATGGGAAATCAGCAATCTTTCGCAAACTCGGAGATCTGGCTAAGTTCTTGGGGACTTTCGAGCTTCCTATGGTAGCACTGCCGGATTGGCCCTCAGGCCCCCAACTCCCTGTGGAACCCCCAGTATGGCAGCCAGTCCGTCGCCATGGGAGACAAAGAGGTCCTGACAAGAGCAATCCGACAGGGTAGCGGTCCTGTGTAGCACCCCTGTTTCCTACTGGGGATAACCTTCATGGGCCCTTCCGGCATGATAGCCAATTATCCCTGGAGCCACAGGGGAGGGCCTTACCATGAAACTGCATCAAAGGCATCGTTGCAAGTTACTGTGATTTGTTGAAAGTCTTTCTCCTGTCACCTAATATTGCTTCTTTCCAGACTAGCATTGTGTTATTTCACAGGTGTTATCAGAGGTTCTGACATTGGGTCAAGTACTACTTAAACCTCATAGGAGGAAGCAGTAAACTGTTTGTGTTATACATCCACTTGGACCCTCCACCTGGTGGACCTGGTTTGGAGTGTCTTCCCCTAGCCTTTACTGACTGGACCCTGTGGGGCTGGACCGTCTAGAGGCAAAGATTTGGGCCTTTTGAGAAATAAGCCCATGTGATTTTCTTGTTTTTTACAATTACTAGAATCTTGTCCCTGATCTGAACACTTTGCTTACCTACCGGGAATGCTGATTGGGGTCAATGCCTAGAATAATAGCCTGTTATGATGTTTACTTTTCTTTAGATGATAAAGTTTTAGCGGGAGCATATAGTTAGTGCGCTTTATAATGATATATCATATTGTATTAGAGGCGGGGGGTAAGGAATGGACTCGCTGCCGTTCTTGGCTTCCTCTAACCCCCCTTAGTGCAAATGGCAATCCATTGCCATGGAAATTTTGCACCACTTAATACTAGGGTTCCTTACCCACCTTTTAGGTCCTTTGACCTAAACCTTGCTATTTCTTTTCTCTGTCTTTCTTTCTTCTCTATCCTTCCCTTTCACCTGACTGGACCAGCCCCCAGATACCACATCATGCTTCCAGCTGACCTGCATTATGGATAGTGTCAAGTTTTGCTCCTTCAACGTTAAAGGTTTGAATGTCCCTGAAAAAAGAAAACAGATAGCATATTCCTGTCATAAGCAACGGGTGGCCATCTTGATGCTTCAGGAAACTCACTTTAGGTCAGATGCAATTCCTAAGTGTTCCTCGGCTTACTACCCGATTTGGCACCATAGCTCGAATCCTGATGCTAAGTCTAAGGGGGTTTCCGTGGCATTTCATAGGTCCTTCATACCAGAGGTGTTAGACTCCTGTATCGACCCCAAGGGAAGATATATTTTCTTAAAGCTTTCTTGGAAAACCAATATCTTTGTTATTGCTAACATGTACTTTCCTAACCAGGGGCAGGACAGATTCTGTGCAGACGGGAGGAAAATTCTGGAAGATTTTGCGGACTCCTCTCCGGTGATATTAGGAGGCGATTTTAATCTACCAATGAACCCGGCCCTCGATGTGTCCTCGGGTAAGTCGTCCTATCCGGCCTCAGTCATATAAAGGGTCAAAAAGCACATGCATGGTCTGAGATTGGTGGACATATGGAGGATTCTTCATCCGGACACCAAAGATTACAGCTTCTATTCCTCGGTCCATTCTGTCTATAGCAGAATTGACTCCTTCCACATTTCTCATGCCCTCCTAGACATGACAGTAGAAGCGACCATAGGTAATATACTATGGTCAGACCACGCTCCCATTTACTTATCGATTCAGTTAGGGCCTCGTGTCAAATCAAATTTCACCTGGCGACTGAATGAAAACCTATTACAGGATCAGTTATGCAAAGCGGACCTTACCCAGTCAATTCATAACTTTATTAGAGATCATGAATGTGATACCACTTCTCCTGCAATCCAGTGGGAATCACTGAAATGTGTATTAAGGGGCATTTTGATCTCACATGGTACCCGCCTGAAAAAAGAAAGAGCCATTGAAATAACGCAGTTATCTAACCACATTGCCTCACTAGAAAGCAAACACAAACGGGACTCATCTCCTACAACCTACGCACAACTCTCTACAACCAGACATAAATTACTAGAGGTATTAGACCAGAAATCCAGGGGCTTAAGAGAACGTCTCAAAAGCCGCTTTTATCAACTGGGAAATAGAAGTGGGAAGCTTCTTGCAAGGGCCCTCCATCCCCGCTCCATGAATACTTACATCCCTTTCATAAAAGACCCAGGAAGTGATGGTCATTTGCATAGCAACCAGGACATTTTAGCAGGCTTCCGCACATACTACAAGGCGCTTTATGATATTAGGGGACAATCGGGACACATAGCGACATATGGGACTCAAGAGGATGTTAAAGCTTACCTGAAATCCCATAATCTCCCTTCCATCTCAAATGATACCTTACTGGAGCTGGAAGAGGACTTCTCCCTGGAGGAGGTCAATGCGGTAGTCTCAGATTTGAAGTCAGGGAAAAGCCCAGGTCCAGACGGGTTCTCAGCGGGTTTCTATAAACAATTTTCAGAACTTCTAAATCCTCTGTTCCTATCGGTCTGTAGATATATATCTGCAGGGGGTGCGTTCCCTCCCCAGGCGTTGATGGCCCACATCACAGTTATACCAAAACCAGGGAAGGATGCATCTCTTTGCTGCAACTATAGACCGATCTCGCTCATAAATCTAGATATCAAGCTTTATTCTAAAATGATATCAAATAGGTTACGAGACCTTCTTCCCAGACTGGTAAATCCAGACCAGGTGGGTTTCGTGCTCAGAAGAGAAGCCAGGGACAACACCCTGAGGACCATCTCCCTGATTGACGGCGCAAGACGTCACAGGATCCCCATGTGCATCCTGTCGGTAGATGCAGAGAAGGCATTTGACAGGGTGCACTGGGGTTTCATGTTTCAGGTCCTTAAAAACATAGGGTTGGGAGAGCACATGATGAACAGAGTTACAGCACTCTACTCTTCGCCCACAGCACAAATCAAAATAAATGGCTCCCTCTCAGATTCCCCGTGGATCATGTTCAGGGACTCACCGGATATGGGTCTATGGATTCACGGGGGGGCAGGTATGTAGGTAATTTTCCATTCTCTTATTTCTGTACCTAGAAGGTTAGCCTTGAAAATGTGGTTTTGATGTAGGAGGGCGCGTCCACTCGGGTGGGAACTCTTTGTACCCTTCCCCTTTCATCTTACTTTCCCACGTTTCTGTTGTCTTTACTGTCTCTAAATTCTTCTTCCACCTCCTCTTCTTTATCTCTTTTTTTTCAACTTGTTCTTCCTATTTCAAACACATACGAATTGTACTTGTTATTTTTGGTCGCCAGTGGCGCAGGTGTAGTCAAAGAACTGTTGTGTTTTTAGCAGCTAGCTTAGATATATACCCTCAGCCTGCGCGCTGTGCAATTGTTTGATTATCTTCTTCTATTCTAATAAACTTTGATTTGAACATAAAAAGTAAAAGAAAAAGTATTTTAGAAAAATTATATAAATGTTCAAATTATCCACCTTTCCTCACCATTAAAGATAATAAAATAATAAAAATACACATATTTGGTATTATGTCCATAAATGTCCTACATATCAAAATCTAAAATTAATTAACCCGATCGGTAAACGGCATATCGAGAAAAAAAAGTTATGTTATGGTTTTTTGGCTGCAGCAACAAAAACACTATGTACGTTTGGAATCTGTGTTGTTATATTGACCTGTAAAATCATATTGCCATGTCATTTTTACCGTAAAATTAACGCTGTAACTAAGAACCCAATGCAATGATTGCGCTTTTTCGCAATTTTGCTGCATTTGGAATTTTTTTTGCCGCTTTCCAGTAC
The DNA here is from genome assembly GCF_048569485.1 of Anomaloglossus baeobatrachus. Taxonomy (NCBI): domain Eukaryota; kingdom Metazoa; phylum Chordata; class Amphibia; order Anura; family Aromobatidae; genus Anomaloglossus; species Anomaloglossus baeobatrachus. The sequence goes on from NC_134355.1 coordinate 485,125,665, forward strand.
ATCACGTTAACTTTAATTGTATCATTTAAAAGTACAACTCATCCCACAAAAATTAAGCTCTCATATGGATGGAAAAAATAGAAAAGTTATCACTCTGGGAAGAAGGGGAGGAAAAAAAACAAAACTGAAATTGGCCTTGGCAGGAAGGGGTGAAACGGATTAAAGAGGTTGTACAGGCTTGGCATGAAAATCTGCAGTCATGTTATGTGACTGCAAACTTGTGAAGCTTCACATTGCACACAGCACGCACTGTCAGGTTTCTCCAGTACCGAGAACGGGTATTCATATGACCACTAGTACGCGATATGCATACTCAGTCATATTCCAACTAGACGTACCTTACCTTACTCAATTCACTTGTATTGAGCAATACTGCGTACATTTAGTAGGAATGTTGTTGGGAGTATGCATATTGTGTATTTGCAGTCCCATGGTCTTTCGCTCCCAGTGCTGGAGAATCCTGAGAGCGTGCAAATTATTTTCTCAGTTCTTGTGACATTTCTCTTCCATGTGGTGCCATTGCTGATAGCATGAAATGGGAAGGGTTTTTTTTGTTTAATTTTTTAAAGTGATGAACTTTAAGACCAAGTTCACACATTCAGTGTTTGGTCAGTATTTTAGATCAGCATTTGTAAACCAAAACCAGGAGTGAATGACAAATGCAGAATGGTGCCCATGTTTCTATTATACTTTTCCACTAATTGTTCCTCTCCTGATTTTGGCTTACTAATACTGAGGTAAATAACTCCCCAAATATTGATATAAAATACTGAACAAATACTGAATGAGTGAACATGGCCTGTCTATTGGACACTTGTGGTTGAATTTTTGTTAGACTTTTGTAGTCTAAACTTTAGATTTACTCTAAACTTTCATTAGGGTGTACTCACCTTGAATGGATTTGTTAGGACATTTTTTTGGGGAATGAGTGCAAAATAACAAATATTTGCAATCAATGGCCACATTTGTGGGAGTATTTTGTAGTATGGTATCCCATGTTGATTCTGAAAGGAAAAATCTGTTGGGGGTGTACTCATTTATGCTGAGCACTGTATCATGAGATTTTACTTCAGTCTTTCTAATAAATATGCACTGCATAGTCGGAACAGAAACCTAAACGTTATTACATAATTTAGTACACTTTTTAAAAGCAAATTAATAGACACTATATGCACAAAGTTACTAATATTAAAAAGCAGAAGTACATGCAGCATACTTCCTCTTAAGAGAGCAGCAGATGACTTCCAGACATACCCCTCTTATAATGTCTCTTTAAGGCCTTGGCTTCACTTGCGTTTTACATGGACAAGTGCAATCCGATAAAAAAATTGTATTACACTCGCACCAGTGTAAATCTATTTGGCAGTGTCCATCTAATACGTATATAGAGCTCAGTGTGTGTAGTTGTGTGTATGTCCGCTAAAGGAATCTGCACTGTCGCATTTACAATCACGAAATTTTGCACAAACGCCTCATGTGACCCAGGGAACGTCGTAGACTATGCTTTGACAGGAAAACTTAACCCCGCGCTTTACAGTTACTCTCCCAAAAACATGTCTCCATTAAAGTAAAAGGAGCCTGGAACTACTGGTTTTAATACCGTGTTTTTCCAAAAATAAGACACTGTCTTATATTTTTTTTTGCCCCCCAAAAAAGCACTAGGGCTTATTTCTTTTTCGCTCTATTGGGAGACCCAGACAATTGGGTGTATAGGCTATGCCTCCGGAGGCCGCACAAAGTACTACACTTAAAAGTGTTAGGCCCCTCCCCTTCTGCCAATACACCCCCCGTGCTCCCACGGGCTGCTCAGTTTTTTGCTTTGTGCGAAGGAGGTCAGACACGCACAGCTCCACAGATTAGTCAGCAGCAGCTGCTGACTAGGTCGGATGGAAGAAAAGTGGGCCCATATAGGGCCCCCAGCATGCTCCCTTCTCACCCCACTTTTGTCGGCGGTGTTGTTAAGGTTGAGGTATCCATTGCGGGTACGGCGGCTGGAGCCCACATGCTGTTTTTCCTTCCCCATCCCCCTTAGGGCTCTGGGTGAAGTGGGATCTTATCGGTCTCCAGGCACTGAGACCGGGCTTCATCCATAACTCCTGTGGAGCCTGATGGATAGGAGCCGATACCGTTCAGGGACATGGCCCTGCATCTTAAAGGTACTCTGTATCCCTATGGGGACCGCGCACGGCATCACCTCAGCTTTGCTGGGTGTGCTAGTGCACCGGGGACCGCGGCGTTGACCGGGTCTATATGTGCCATTACACACTCAGCGTCGCTGAGTGTGTTTATATGTAAGGGCTACCGCACTGACCGCCGTTGCCACGGGACACTGCGGCGCGGCTGGGACTTGTAGTTCGCCGGGGACTTTCACGCGACCGCGCTTTTACGGCGGCCGCGTTTATTACTACAGTCCCCGGCTTCATTGCGGCCTAGTTTCCCTTTTTCTCTCCCGCCCTCAGCCCTGACAGGCAGGGGAAGGGCGGGACGCTGCACGGAGCGAGCAGCAATGAGGGCTGGAGTATGATTTACATGCTCCACTCCCCTCACTGTGCACAGTATGAGCGCCCGTTTCGCGCTCTTTCTAGGCCACGCCCACAGCTTCCTCAGCTCGTCAGGACGCCGCAGCCATTCCTGTCAGTTCCACCGACGCTGCAGAGAGGGACATATTCATGGGAGACCCAGACACGGTCTCTGGTGGCCTCACAACCGCTTAGGCGGCTGGTAAACAGCACATGTGGTGCTAGCCCCATGGTGCTGTATTGTATGGGTACATTATTTGTGTACTGTATATAATTTACACTGTATGAGCACAGTTCTTTCTGGCTATATACCCTATTGTGTTACTCAGGGAAAACTATAGCAAGGCGCCCATAAAAGGCAGGGGTGCCAAAACACAGGCTTATTATGTTGCCTGCGCCGCATGTAAGACCCAGCTACAGGCAGGTTCCACTGACCCTCATTGTGTACAGTGTTCGACCCCTGTGACACTTCCTCAGCCGGATCCTCTGCTAAGAGGGGCCCAGGGGGAGCCACCTGTTGACACTGTCCAGGTGACGGGGACTGAGTTTGCAGCCTTTAAGGATCAACTCTCTGAGACTATGGCTAAGATACTAGAAGCCTTGCAGTCCAGACCGGTATCTCAGCAAAGGGACTCTGTTGAATCATTGTTCCCTGACCCCCCTCAGTTGGACCAACAATGTCCTCACGGGGTATCTCATACATCCTAGACGGAGGGTTCGGACTTAGAACCTAGCCCCAGATCGTCTAAGCGAGCCCGCTTAGAATTTCCCTCGACATCATATTGTTTAGGGTCTCAGCGGGGGGATTCTCTGGTTGATGATGCGGAAACAGCTGATCAGGATTCTGATCCTGGGAGCGCTCTCAATCTTAATTCTCCAGACGGGGACGCCATAGTGAATGATCTTATTGCATCCATTCATCAGTTGCTGGATATTCTTCCCTCAGCCCCTCCGGCGGAGGAGTCTGATTCTCAGCAGGAGAAATTTCGCTTCAGGTTCCCCAAGCGTACACAGAGTATGTTTCTAGACCACTCTGATTTCAGAGAGGCAATCCAGAATCACCATGCTTGTCCGGATAAGCGTTTCTCTAAGCGCCTTAAGGATACACGTTATCCTTTTCCCCCGGAAGTGGTTAAAGGTTGGATTCAATGTCCCAAAGTGGGTCCTCCAATCTCCAGACTGGCGGCTAGATCCATACTTGCAGTGGAAGATGGGGCCTCGCTTAAAGATGCCACTGACAGGCAGATGGAGCTCTGGATGAAATCCATCTATGAAGCTATCGGAGCTTCTTTTGCCCCAGCATTCGCAGCCGTATGGGCGCTACAAGCTATATCAGCAGGTCAAGAGAAAATTGAAGCGGCCGCGCCACAAGTGGCTTCCATTACCTCCAAGACCTCGGCAATTGCGTCTTACGCTATGAATGCTGTCCTGGACTCTGTGAGCCGTACGGCAGTTGCGACCGCCAATTCGGTAGTAGTCCGCAGGGCCTTGTGGCTACGGGAGTGGAAGGCAGATTCCGCTTCCAAAAAAGCGTTTAACCGGTTTGCCAATTTCTGGCGACAGGCTCTTTGGCGAGCGCCTGGATGAAATCATCAAACAATCCAAGGGAAAGGATACATCCTTACCCCAGCCCAAGCAGAACCTCTCCCAACAGAGGAGAGGGCAGTCGAGGTTTCGGTCCTTTCGGGGCGCGGGCAGGTCCCAATTCTCCTCGTCCAAAAGGTCTCAGAAAGAACAAAGGAACTCTGATGCATGGCGGTCTAAGTCACGTCCTAAAAAGGCCATTGGGAGCACCGCTAACAAAGCGGCTGCCTCATGACTTCTACCTCCTCTAGTAGCATCCTCGGTCGGTGGCAGGCTCTCCCGCTTTTGCGACACCTGGCTGCCACAAATAAAAGACCGCTGGGTGAGAGACATTCTGTCTCACGGTTACAAGATAGAGTTCATCTCTCGTCCCCCGACTCGATTCTTCAGGTCTTCTCCGCCTCCCGAGAGAGCCGAGGCTCTTCTGCAGGCGCTGGGCACTCTGAAGGCAGAAGGAGTGGTGGTCCCTGTTCCTCTTCATCAACAGGGCCACGGTTTTTACTCCAACTTGTTTGTGGTCCCAAAGAAGGACGGGTCTTTCCGTCCTGTCCTAGACCTGAAACTTCTCAACAAACACGTAAAGACCAGGCGGTTCCGGATGGAATCCCTTCGCTCCGTCATCGCCTCAATGTCCCAAGGAGATTTCCTTGCATCGATCGATATAACAGATGCTTATCTCCACGTTCCGATTGCCCCAGAGCACCAGCGCTTCTTGCGCTTCGCCATAGGAAACGAACACCTGCAGTTCGTGGCACTGCCATTCGGCCTGGCAACAGCCCCACGGGTTTTCACCAAGGTTATGGCTACTGTAGTAGCGGTCCTCCATTCTCAGGGTCACTCGGTGATCCCGTACTTGGACGATCTGTTGATCAAGGCACCCTCTCTAGAGGCATGACAACACAGCCTCGACGCTACCCTGGAGACTCTCCAGAGTTTCGGGTGGATCATCAATTTTCCAAAGTCAAATCTGACACCGGCCCAATCGCTCACATACCTTGGCATGGAGTTTCATACCCTCTCAGCGATAGTGAAGCTTCCGCTGATCAAGCAGCGGTCACTACAGACAGGGGTACAATCTCTCCTTCAAGGCCAGTCACACCCCTTGAGGCGCCTCATGCACTTCCTGGGGAAGATGGTGGCAGCAATGGAAGCAGTCCCTTTCGCGCAGTTTCACCTGCGTCCTCTTCAATGGGACATCCTACGCAAATGGGACAGGAAGCCGACGTCCCTCGACAGGACCGTCTCCCTCTCTCAGGTGACCAAAGCTTCCCTTCGGTGGTGGCTTCTTCCCACTTCATTGTCAAAGGGGAAATCCTTCCTACCCCCATCCTGGGAAGTAGTCACGACGGACGCAAGTCTGTCAGGGTGGGGAGCGGTTTTTTCTCCACCACAGGACTCAGGGTACGTGGACCCGGCAAGAGTCCTCGCTTCAGATCAATGTTCTGGAAATTCGGGCAGTGTATCTTGCCCTGAAAGCGTTCCAGCAGTGGCTGGAAGGCAAGCAGATCCGAATTCAGTCGGACAATTCTACAGCGGTGGCATACATCAACCACCAAGGCGGCACACGCAGTCGACAAGCCTTCCAGGAAGTCCGGCGGATTTTGATGTGGGTGGAAGCCACGGCCTCCACCATATCCGCAGTTCACATCCCAGGCGTGGAAAACTGGGAAGCAGATTATCTCAGTCGCCAGGGTATGGACGCAGGGGAATGGTCCCTTCACCCGGACGTGTTTCAGGAGATCTGTTGCCGCTGGGGGGTGCCGGACGTCGACCTCATGGCGTCCCGGCACAACAACAAGGTACCAACGTTCATGGCACGGTCTCAAGATCCCAGAGCTCTGGCGGCAGACGCCTTAGTTCAGGATTGGTCGCAGTTTCAGCTCCCTTATGTGTTTCCTCCGCTGGCACTGTTGCCCAGAGTGTTACGCAAGATCAGGGCCGACTGCCGCCGCGCCATCCTCGTCGCTCCAGACTGGCCGAGGAGGTCGTGGTACCCGGATCTGTGGCATCTCACGGTCGGCCAACCGTGGGCACTACCAGACCGACCAGACTTGCTGTCTCAAGGGCCGTTTTTCCATCTGAATTCTGCGGCCCTCAACCTGAATGTGTGGCCATTGAGTCCTGGATCCTAGCGTCTTCAGGGTTATCTCAAGAAGTCATTGCCACTATGAGACAGGCTAGGAAACCAACGTCCGCCAAGATTTATCACAGGACGTGGAAAATTTTCCTGTCATGGTGCTCTGCTCAGGGTTTTTCTCCCTGGCCATTTGCATTACCTACTTTTCTGTCCTTCCTTCAATCTGGACGGGAAAAGGGTTTGTCGCTCGGTTCCCTTAAGGGACAAGTTTCAGCGCTCTCTGTGTTTTTCCAGAAGCGCCTAGCTAGACTTCCACAGGTACGCACATTCCTGCAGGGAGTTTGTCACATCGTTCCACCTTACAAGCGGCCGTTAGAACCCTGGAATCTAAACAGGGTGCTGATGGTTCTTCAGAAACCACCATTCGAGCCAATGAGAGATATTTCTCTCTCACGCCTTTCGCAGAAAGTGGTTTTTCTAGTAGCAGTCACTTCACTTCGGAGAGTGTCTGAGCTAGCAGCGTTGTCGTGGAAAGCCCCTTTTCTGGTTTTTCACCAGGACAAGGTGGTTCTACGTCCGGTTCCGGAGTTTCTCCCTAAGGTGGTATCCCCCTTTCATCTCAATCAGGATATTTCCTTACCCTCTATTTATCCTCATCCAGTTCACCAATGTGAAAAGGATTTGCACTTGTTAGATCTGGTGAGAGCACTCAGACTCTACATTTCTCGTACGGCGCCCCTGCGCCGCTCGGATGCACTCTTTGTCCTTGTCGCTGGCCAGCGTAAAGGGTCACAGGCTTCCAAATCAACCCTGGCTCGGTGGATCAAGGAGCCAATTATCGAAGCTTACCGTTCGGCTGGGCTTCCGGTTCCCTCAGGGCTGAAGGCCCATTCTACCAGAGCCGTGGGAGCGTCCTGGGCTTTGAGGCACCAGGCTGCGGCTCAACAGGTGTGTCAGGCGGCTACCTGGTCGAGCCTGCACACTTTCACGAAGCACTATCAGGTGCATACCTATGCTGCGGCGGATGCCAGCCTAGGTGGACGAGTCCTTCAGGCGGCGGTTGCCCACCTGTAGGAAAGGGCCGTTTTACGGCTCTCTTACGAGGTATTATTTTACCCACCCAGGGACTGCTTTTGGACGTCCCAATTGTCTGGGTCTCCCAATAGAGCGAAAAAGAAGAAGGGAATTTTGTTTACTTACCGTAAATTCCTTTTCTTCTAGCTCTAATTGGGAGACCCAGCACCCGCCCCTGTTTTTTTGTGTACACATGTTGTTCATGTTGAATGGTTTCAGTTCTCCGAGTGTCCTTCGGATCGAAGTTAAACCAGTTTATAATTATTTTTTCCTCCTTCTTGCTTTTGCACCAAAACTGAGCAGCCCGTGGGAGCACGGGGGGTGTATTGGCAGAAGGGGAGGGGCCTAACACTTTTAAGTGTAGTACTTTGTGCGGCCTCCGGAGGCATAGCCTATACACCCAATTGTCTGGGTCTCCCAATTAGAGCTAGAAGAAAAGGAATTTACGGTAAGTAAACAAAATTCCCTTCTTTTGGAGGAGGTCTTATTCTTGGAGAAACAAGGTTGGGGGTAAGTTTACCCCCCCAAAAAAGCAGATCCCCCACTTCCCAGGAGACTCATACTCACCAGACCAGGACGTCTGCGTGGTTCCAAGGTCCTCCTGTGATCTCCGGTCGGTGCTGCACACCGTCCTACCCTGCTGCTAGCTGACATACTGACACACACAGCAGATCGCAGGCACACACACAGCAGATCACACACACAGCAGATCACACACACAGCAGATCGCAGATATACACAGCAGATCATACACAGCAGATCGCAGGCACACACAGCCGATCACAGATACACACATCCGATCACAGGCACACACAGCCGATCACAGGCACACACAGCAGATCACACACACACACACACACACATCACATCCAGCACTTACGGCAGCAGGGGATGAGAGCAAGTCACGTGTCCGGCCGCAGGTCCTGTTCGTTGCTCTCCACTGCACTGCCTCTCAGGATTCTCCCGGCGAGAAGAGATCGGTGTCGCTGGATGAGGTGAGTGTATGCGATCCGATATTTGTGTGTGTGATTTGATGTTTGCATGTGATCCGATGTTTGTGTGTGCGATCTGCTTATGTGTGCGATGTGACTGTGTGCGATCCGATGTTTGTGTGTGAAATCTGGTGTGTGTGTGTGTGAGATCTGATTGTGTGCGGGTGTGTGATCACTGCAGGTCCTGCCGCTCAGCATCGGGTGAGTGTAATTGCCGGGTGCCGCTGTCTATAATGAAGTGTCCTGCAGTATCTGTAACTTTTTTAGCTGCACGGACACTTCATTATTGATCCGGGACTAGGGCTTATTTTGCGGGGGAGGGCTTATATTTAAGCCTTTCTCCGAAAATGCTGAAAATCCCTGCTATGGCTTATTTTTGGGGGAGGGCTTATTTTTGGAAAAATACGGTAGCAGCTGTGATTGTGTAATACTATTGCATGTACTGAGGATTTCGATTGCGTTATGGCAATGACAACCAGAGACGAGTTCCTGGTGCAAAAGACGTTTTGTAATATGTAACCGCAATATGTGCACAGAACAAAATATACACAGTAATTTGTAACCGCAATATGTACACAGAACAGTATATATACAGTGGAACATAAACACAGTAAATACCTGCTGGGTTCAGAGCAAAGGGGAATTCCCGGGGCCGCGCACTGGACTCCCCCAGGGAGACCGCCAGAAGCGAACCCCTATACAGGGGCTGTCCGGCAATCACCCCAGAAGGCCCAAATGTACAGCAGCCGGGACACAAAAGGGCAACAGATATAGTCCAAAAAATGTCCGTACGTGATGTGAGTCCTAGGGTGGATATGAACGGAAGGGACCGGGCAGAAGTGTCGACCAGAGACGGCAGACAGAGTCCGAGCACAGTTGGATGAGAGGTGAAGTCCAGAGCTGGTGTCAGGTGTTTCAACCGGATCCAAACAGCAATCAGGAGATGAGAGCAGCAGGGCAGGAGTACACAGGTAGCAGTATACTCAGGCAACTAGACTAAGCTTAGGGGCTGGCTTTTAAACAGATGAACAGGAAGTAGGGCAACAGAACAGAAAACTCCATCATAACAAAGGGCAAGATCCTTCAAAAGAAAACTGGAAATCCCGGTACTCTGACAGTACTCCCCCCCCCCCCCCCGAAACGGCCTCAGGACGGATCAGGGCCAGGCTTGTCCGGGTACCTCCGATGAAACTGAGCAACCTTCCGGGGCGCTCGGATGTTACCCACAGGTTCCCAGGAATCGTCCTCGGGGGAGTACCCCTGCCAACGTACCAGATACTGAAGCCGATGCCGATGGAGCCGGGAGTCAATAATGTCCTCAACCACAAACTGCTCCTGGCCATCAACCATCACCGGCGGAGGAGGAGGCACGATACGACCATGAAACGTATTAGGGGAAACTGGTTTTAGCAGAGAAACGTGAAAGACCGGGTGTACCTTTAAATTGTGCGGCAACCTCAGCCGACAGGCCACAGAGCTCACTATCCCGGTGATTTTAAACGGACCAATGAATTTCTGCCCCAGCTTCTGCGAAGGAACACCTAATTTCAGATTTTTGGTGGATAACCATTCAGAGTCCCCTACCTTATACATGGGTGCCTGTTTCCGGTGAGTGTCTGCCGACTTCTTGTAACGCTCCTGAGCCGAAGCCAAAGAGTCCTTCAAAACCTCCAGATTCCGTCGTAGCTCCGTCAATCTGTCCTCCACAGCTGGCACGGAAACCGCCACCGGTGACCTAGGCAAAATATTCGGATGGTAACCCAAGTTAGCGAAAAAGGGCGTTACCTTAGTGGAGCTGCTCCGAGTGTTATACGAGAACTCCGCCAAAAGAAGCAGCTGCAACCAATCGTCCTGCAGATGGCTGACATAACATCGTAGGTACTGCTCCAGGGTTTGATTAGTCCGTTCGGTTTGCCCATTTGTCTGGGGATGGTATGCAGAAGACAAACAGACATCAATATGGAGTGCCGAACAAAACCCTTTCCAGAACTTAGACGTGAACTGCACGCGCCGGTCAGAGATGATCTCATCCGGTACCCCATGCAATCGAAATATATTCTGGATAACCAAATCCACTGTCTCTGCGGCTGAGGGAAGACCGGTACATGGAATAAAGTGAGCAGCCTTTGTCAACCGATCCACCACCACCAAAATGGTATTGTTACCGCCTGAGACGGGCAACTCCACAATAAAATCCATTGAGATGGATCCCCAAGGGCGAGATGGTATGGGTAACGGTTGAAGGAGTCCCGTAGGAGCCACAAGAGGGACCTTGCACCGGGCACAAACCACACATGAGTGGACATAGTCTTTCACATCCTTTAAACAGGTAGGCCACCAGTAAAAACGACTCAGAAATTCCTACGTCTTCTGTACCCCCCTATGACCTGCCAACACGAAGTCATGGACCAACTTGAGAACCCGAAGTCTTACAGCCTCCGGGACATAAATACGTCGCTCTCTCAACCACACACCATTCCAAAGGACAAGAGTCACATCATTCGGGGGGGGGGGGCAGCAAGAAATACGTCACCATCATAGGCCAGCTTGATGTCCTTCTACAAGTCCTGGTCCCGGATTACTCCAACAAAATTGGCATCTGATAAAACGGTCTGAGACGGGGTTCCAGGCACGGAGTCCATGGCGTGGATTCGGGACAAGGCATCGGCTTTCCCATTACGTGACCCTGGACGGTATGTAACGATAAAATTAAACTGGTTAAGGAACAGGCTCCAACGGGCTTGCCGTGGAGACAGGCACCTGGCAGATTTAAGGAATTCTAGGTTACGATGGTCTGTGAGAACTATCACTTGTTGCACTGCTCCCTGTAAGTGGTGGCTCCATTCCTTAAAAGCAGAAATAATCGCCAACAATTCCTTGTCCGCAATGTCATAGTTCTTTTCTGCAGGGGACAACCGGCGAGAAAAGAAAGCACACGGGTGCAAGAGACTCTTGTCCCCAGTCCTTTGTGAAAGGATAGCCCCTAATGCATAATCGGAAGCATCGACTTCCACAATAAAAGGGAGTGCAGGATTCGGCTGTATTAGTATTGGTGCTGAGGTAAAACAAACCTTGAGACGATTGAAAGCTTCCTGGGCCTGGGCGGACCACACAAACGTCTGCCCTTTTTTGGTTAACAGAGTGATAGGACGGACGATCTCTGAAAAGTTACGGATAAAGCGTCTGTAAAAGTTAGCAAAACCGACAAAGCATTGTACCTCCTTGATGTTTCCCGGTTCCGGCCAGTCTAGAATTGCCCGTATCTTGCCAGACTCCATGTTCAGTCCCTGAGGAGAGATGACATAGCCTAAAAATTGTATTTTTGAGCAATGGAATTCGCACTTCTCCAGTTTAATATACAGGTGGTTATCCCTCAGACGGGTAAGTACTGTCTTGACGTGCTTCTGGTGTTCCTGTAGGGAATCAGAAAAGATCAAGATATCATCCAGGTAAATCACCATGAACTGGTCCATTATATCCCTAAAAATATCGTTGACTAGGTGTTGGAAAGCCGCTGGGGCGTTACAAAGTCCAAAAGGCATCACTAGATACTCATAATGTCCATACCGACATCTGAACGCTGTTTTCCACTCGTCCCCAGGACGTATGCGGAGTAGATTATATGCCCCACGGAGATCCAATTTAGTAAATATTTTGGCCTGTTTACTCTCTCCAATAGTTCGGGAATCAACGGTAACGGATACCGGTTCCGGATGGTTATCTTATTTAGTTCCCGGTAGTCGATACAAGGTCTCAGAGTCCCCTCTTTCTTTTTCACGAAAAAGATGGGTGCCCCTGCTGGTGAGGTAGAAGGTCGAATAAATCCCTTGGCTAGGTTTTCATCGATGTAATCTTTTAGTGCTTGTAACTCAGGTGCCGCCAACGGGTAGACATGACCAAACGTGATCTCTGCCCCTGGGAGTAAGTCTATGGGACAATCATACGGTCTATGCGGGGGAAGCCGATCTGCTTTTCTTTTGTCGCATATATCAGCGAAGTCATTATAAACCGGGGGTAGAACGGGTACCTGTACAGTGCCCTCCGCATTCGGTGTTACTGGAACCGGTACAGTTGGACTAATGGTCGGACCACTCTGGGGTGGGAAGGATATTTCTTTAGTCTCCCAATCGATGACTGGATTTGTAGACCGCAGCCAAGGAATTCCTAAAATTATCGGAAAATGGGGAGAAGAAATCAACATGAAAACAAGGGTCTCCTGCTGACCTAGTTTCATCACACATTCAAGGGCTACTGTCTCCCGATCAACTGGTCCGGAAACTAATGGAGAACCGTCTACCGTCTCCATGGTAACTGGTGAGGATCTTTGTTGAGTCTGGATACCGTGTTTCCTGGCAAAAGAAGAGTCCATGAAATGTCCACCTGCCCCAGAGTCTATCATAGTGTGACGCCCTAGGCAAGCCAGGGGTCACAGGTCACAACACCACACGCACCCCACATTCCCTGCAGGTACATCTAAGCTAACCCAAAATCCTTGTTGCCTTCCTCCAGGGGCTGATGTCCACACCAGGGGGTGGGCCAGGCGGTTGGCGCCGCCCACCGAGGAGTTCACAGCCCTGGAGGCGGGAGAACCAGGCAGATAGAGTTTGGAGGAGGAGGTGGAAGGAGTTAAAGTCTAGCTGAGGGCTAGAGTGGAGTTGAGCTCAGGCAGAGCTTGAGTGAGGAACAGAGAACAGTTTAGGAGGAGAAAGTAGAAGGAGTAAACAGTGAGAGTAGAGACAGTGGAAAGTGACAGTTAAGCAAGCCTGAAGTTGGTCCGGGTGTGTGCCCCGGACTGAGACAGCAAGGTCAGCAGACGGCGGTGATAGTCTGCAGTGGGACTGCTTGGAGGTTGCTGGAAAGACCGCGGACGGGTGGTGACCCGGCGGTACCGGAGCAGTATACAAAGAACAGTCAGCACCAGGGCAGGGGCCTTTCGAATCCCGGCAAGGCTAGGAGTCGCCATAATTTGCCAAATCCGTCAGTGAAGGGGACCTCTGTCTCCTAACAACCAAGTCCCGATTGAAGGCAACAGCCCGACCGTGAAGGGGAGACACCGCCACCGCCAGGGCACCAGTTTCCCAGGGCCAGCACCTGCGGGCAAAGTAGGGCTCCTTCGGCCCAGCTTGAAGCCGAGGAGTGGGTAACCGGTGGGGACCCATCGCTACCAAAGAGACTTTCATAGGTGCAGGGAAGAGACCGTCACCGCTAACTGCAGGGAACATCAGCACCGTGAACCGTCCGAGAGACCCGTCCAACCAGCCGTTTGTTTACCGAGAACTGTGTCGTGTTTACTGGCTGAGTGAGTACCTCCGAGCCGTGCGGCACAGCGCTGCCCCTGCACCTCCACAAGCCCCAGACCCGCCTGTCCACCATCCCAACCCCATCACTGGGCCCCGGGATCACCAACCCCTACCCACGGAGGGGCAACACAACAACTGGCTGCTCCACACCATCACTCCCGGGATCCCCAGCCAGAGCAGCGGTGGTGTACATTCAATCACCACAACCGTGGGTGGCATCACGGACAATAAACTATCCCAAAACACCAATTCCCCTTTTCACTCACGGGCGAGGAGCACCGCTCGAGTCCCCGGGGTCCGGCCCATCGCTCGAGCCACCGAGCAGCGGCAGGCCGCAGCAGCCGCGGCAGCCGGACCCGAGCAGTGGGAGAGCGCGGCGTCCCCTCCTCCGCCCACGACAATAGCAGATGTAGGAATTAACTGTCCCTCCCACCGTATCTGAATGGGAAGCGAGCAATGGGTGTATTTCCCTTCTGGGTCCTTAGGTGAAGTTGACATCAATGTCGAGGGAAATACCGCATCCAGGTGTAAATTTGCCTCAGAGATATCGGACTCTGCGTCCGTGTTGTCACACTCTGCCATTGCTGCCAGTACCTTATTCGGGCGATTTGGACGTTTTGGGCAGTCAATCAGAAAATGGTCCGATTGACCACAATAGAAACACAAACGCTCACGGAGCCGGTGTTCACGACGTTCGTTGGTCTCTCGCTTTTGTAGAGAGTCCACTTGCATAGGAACATCCTCGGCCTCCCGTGGCGTCTTGTGAGCGGGTTCTCTAGAAGGAAAAGCAAAGTTGGTTACCCGGTTTACAGCTGCCCATTTTTCCTGTCGGCGTTCCGTCAAGCGGGTATCGATACGCAGTGTTGGAGAAACAGTTCAAAATCCCGTGGAGATTCGGCACGAGCTAACTCGTCCTTGATGGTACCGGACAAACCCTTTCTGAACACTGATAATAGCGCATTATTTCCCCAGTCAGTGTCTACCACTAACCTTTTGAACTCAGTGGCGTATTCGACGACAGACCGCTTTCCCTGACGTAAGGAAAGCAGAGCCGATTCAGCGGTAGCACGGTGATTAGGATCATCAAACATTTGCGCCATTGCTGTTAAAAAGTCATCCAGGTTATTTAAACGGATATCACTATTCTCTATCATAGGATTAGCCCAAGCCAGTGCTCGTGAGGTTAACAACATGATTATACATAACACTTTTGACCGGTCAGACCGGTAATAATCAGCATGTACATCAAAAAACAGTATACACTGGTTAACAAACCCACGGAACTGACTTCGATCACCACTGAAACAAAATGGGGGTAACCTAGGCATACCGGCAGCTGATACGGACGTAATGGGGGAGGCTTCCTGAGCCTCCACTCTGGTTTGCAAATCCTGAATAGCCGGACCCAGTACCTGGTGATCATGGCCCAGCTGTACCTCCACATCTCTAAGCTTAGTTTGCACCGCCTCCATCTCCTGCTGCAAGGAGTTAATCATGGAGAAAAGCTGATCTACTCGTGTCTCAGTCATTGCCCCAGCGAAATCCTCTTAGTGGCCTGAGTATAATCGATTGCGTTAGGGCAATGACCACCAGAGACGGGTTCTTGGTGCAAAAGACGTTTTGTAATATGTAATCGCAATATGTACACAGAACAGTATATACACAGTGGAACATAAACACAGTAAATACCTGCTGGGTTCAGAGCAAAGGGGAATTCCCGGGACCGCACACTAGACTCCCCCAGGGAGACCGCCAGAAGCGAACCCCTATACAGGGGCTGTCCGGCAATCACCCCAGAAGGCCCAAATGTACAGCAGCCGGGACACAAAAGGGCAACAGATATAGTCCAAAAAATGTCCGTACGTGATGTGAGTCCTAGGGTGGATATGAACGGAAGGGACCGGGCAGAAGTGTCGACCAGAGACGGCAGAGTCCGAGCACAGTTGGATGAGAGGTGAAGTCCAGAGCTGGTGTCGGGTGTTTCAACCGGATCCAAACAGCAATCAGGAGATGAGAGCAGCAGGGCAGGAGTACACAGGTAGCAGTATACTCAGGCAACTAGACTAAGCTTAGGGGCTGGCTTTTAAACAGATGAACAGGAAGTAGGGCAACAGAACAGAAAACTCCATGTTAACAAAGGGCAAGATCCTTCAAAAGAAAACTGGAAATCCCGGAACTCTGACAGATTGGTTGCTATAAGAACAAAAGACATTGTTAGTATAAGAAGCTTATGTGTGAGGTAATATGATGTCGGTGGGGAGACAGACAGACAGACGGTGAAAGAGACAGACAGAGACAGACGGTGAAAGAGACAGACAGAGACAGACGGTGAAAGAGACAGACAGAGACAGACGGTGAAAGAGACAGACAGAGACAGACAGGGAAAGAGATAGACATTGACAGATGGGGAAAGAGACAGATGTGGAAAGAGACAGACTGGAAAAGAGACAGATCTGGAAAGAGACAGATGGGGAAAGAGACAGACAGACAGGCAGACAGGGAAAGAGGAGACAGCCAGAGAGACAGACAAAGATATATGGGGAAAGAGAAAGACCTTGATAGAGACAGATGGGGAAAGAGACAGACGGGGAAAGAGACAGACGGGGAAAGAGACAGACGGGGAAAGAGACAGACGGGGAAAGAGACAGACGGGGAAAGAGACAGACGGGGAAAGAGACAGACGGGGAAAGAGACAGACGGGGAAAGAGACAGACGGAAACAGACCTGGAAAGAGACAGACGGAGACCGACCTGGAAAGAGACAGACGGAGACCGACCTGGAAAGAGACAGACGGAGACCGACCTGGAAAGAGACAGACGGAGACCGACCTGGAAAGAGACAGACGGAGACCGACCTGGAAAGAGACAGACGGAGACCGACCTGGAAAGAGACAGACGGGGACAGACAAGGAAAGAGACAGACGGGGACAGACAAGGAAAGAGACAGACGGGGACAGACAAGGAAAGAGACAGACGGGGACAGACAAGGAAAGAGACAGACGGGGACAGACAAGGAAAGAGACAGACGGGGACAGACAAGGAAAGAGACAGACGGGGACAGACAAGGAAAGAGACAGACGGGAAGAGACAAGGAAAGAGACAGACGGGAAGAGACAAGGAAAGAGACAGACGGGGACAGACAAGGAAAGAAACAGATGAGGAGAGAGAGACTGATACAGAGACAGACAGAGAGATAGACACAGACAGACACACAGACACAGACAGGGAAGAAGACAGACAGACAGAGACTGGGAGAGAGACAGTTACTATCCCAGGCAACGCCGGGTACTACAGCTAGTCTACTATATTTTTCTCATAGAGAGAAGGGAGCCAGCACGATCTGAAAATGGCATGCATCATATAAAAGGTGCAAATTCACAGATTTATTCCAACTGTACTGTAATATAAATGATAATTTTAGCAAATAATTGATCAATTCTTTGAGCCACCCCTGCCAACGTCACGGCAAATCTCAATAGGGGGGTCCTACTCTATATTCTGTATTTCATGTGCCATGCGGCCTCCTAGATAAAGTTAAAAGCAGAACCATAATGGAGCACATATACCTGTAACCTGTATATATAACCGCTTCTATGTTGCAAAAGAGGCCATTGTGGATAGAGGCCAGCCCAGGTCCCAGCATGTGGAGCAAGCTCTACACATACCAGGACTATATCAGAACTGACCCTCCCAGTGCCAGACAGCAACTATTGATAAAGGCGGACAAGATCCAAGTATGGTGCTTAATTAGCAATGCCTATGGAAAGGGTGAGGCAACTGAATGTGTACAGCTACCAACAGGAGGAATATATTGCAAACCAAGATCAGGCGTGCATAGCATGGTGGTGACCAGCCACCAGACATTTGTAGCATAACTACAACCAAACAGAGAGAGAGGGGAGCCAGCACGATCTGAAAATGGCATGCATCATATAAAAGGTGCAAATTCACAGATTTATTCCAACTTCACTGTAATATAAATGAGATTTTTAGCAAATAATTGATCAATTCTTTGAGCCACCCCTGCCAACGTCACGGCAAATCTCAATAGGGGGGTCCTACTCTATATTCTGTATTTCATGTGCCATGCAGCCTCCTAGATAAAGTTAAAAGCAGAACCATAATGGAGCACACATACCTGTAACCTGTATATATAACCGCTTCTATGTTGCAAAAGAGGCCATTGTGGATAGAGGCCAGCCCAGGTCCCAGCATGTGGAGCAAGCTCTACACATACCAGGACTATATTAGAACTGACCCTCCCAGTGCCAGACAGCAACCATTGATAAAGGCGGACCAGATCCAAGTATGGTGCTTAATTAGCATTGCCTGTGGAAAGGGTGAGGCAACTGAATGTGTACAGCTACCAACAGGAGGAATATATTGCAAACCAAGATCAGGCGTGCATAGCATGGTGGTGACCAGCCACCAGACATTTGTAGCATAACTACAACCAAACAGAGAGAGAGGGGAGCCAGCACGATCTGAAAATGGCATGCATCATATAAAAGGTGCAAATTCACAGATTTATTCCAACTGTACTGTAATATAAATGAGATTTTTAGCAAATAATTGATCAATTCTTTGAGCCACCCCTGCCAACGTCACGGCAAATCTCAATAGGGGGGTCCTACTCTATATTCTGTATTTCATGTGCCATGCGGCCTCCTAGATAAAGTTAAAAGCAGAACCATAATGGAGCACACATACCTGTAACCTGTATATATAACCGCTTCTATGTTGCAAAAGAGTCCATTGTGGATAGAGGCCAGCCCAGGTCCCAGCATGTGGAGCAAGCTCTACACATACCAGGACTATATCAGAACTGACCCTCCCAGTGCCAGACAGCAACCATTGGTAAAGGCGGACCAGATCCAAGTATGGTGCTTAATTAGCAATGCCTGTGGAAAGGGTGAGGCAACTGAATGTGTACAGCTACCAACAGGAGGAATATATTGCAAACCAAGATCAGGCGTGCATAGCATGGTGGTGACCAGCCACCAGACATTTGTAGCATAACTACAACCAAACAGAGAGAGAGGGGAGCCAGCACGATCTGAAAATGGCATGCATCATATAAAAGGTGCAAATTCACAGATTTATTCCAACTGTACTGTAATATAAATGAGATTTTTAGCAAATAATTGATCAATTCTTTGAGCCATCCCTGCCAACGTCACGGAAAATCTCAATAGGGGGGTCCTACTCTATATTCTGTATTTCATGTGCCATGCGGCCTCCTAGATAAAGTTAAAAGCAGAACCATAATGGAGCACACATACCTGTAAACTGTATATATAACCGCTTCTATGTTACAAAAGAGGCCATTGTGGATAGAGGCCAGCCCAGGTCCCAGCATGTGGAGCAAGCTCTACACATACCAGGACTATATCAGAACTGACCCTCCCAGTGCCAGACAGCAACTATTGATAAAGGCGGACAAGATCCAAGTATGGTGCTTAATTAGCAATGCCTATGGAAAGGGTGAGGCAACTGAATGTGTACAGCTACCAACAGGAGGAATATATTGCAAACCAAGATCAGGCGTGCATAGCATGGTGGTGACCATCCACCAGACATTTGTAGCATAACTACAACCAAACAGAGAGAGAGGGGAGCCAGCACGATCTGAAAATGGCATGCATCATATAAAAGGTGCAAATTCACATATTTATTCCAACTGTACTATAATAAAAAAATGAGATTTTTAGCAAATAATTGATCAATTCGTTGAGCCACCCCTGCCAACGTCATGGCAAATCTCAATAGGGGGGTCCTACTCTATATTCTGTATTTCATGTGCCATGCGGCCTCCTAGATAAAGTTAAAAGCAGAACCATAATGGAGCACACATACCTGTAACCTGTATATATAACCGCTTCTATGTTGCAAAAGAGGCCATTGTGGATAGAGGCCAGCCCAGGTCCCAGCATGTGGAGCAAGCTCTACACATACCAGGATTATATCAGAACTGACCCTCCCAGTGCCAGACAGCAACCATTGATAAAGGCGGACCAACTCTTTGGGGTAATATCAGTCTTAGGACAGTACTAATGGTTAATTATTACTATGGTGGTAGTATCACCACTGAGTATGGTGGTAATGTTTGGTTATGGTCTAGCAGTATTATTTGACTGTTATATTGCACAATTGATGGTAATATTGTTCCTTGTAGTTGAGTTTGGTAATGATCAGAATGGTGGCATTATGTGGGTCATTGTGGATTGGATTTGTTTAATCTTACATAGAAGTATTATTGATACTGTTAGTTTAGCACTAAATCTTGATTTTCTGTAATTTCAGGCAGGGTCATATTTGTACTGGAGATCCACATCTAGGGAAGTGAGTAGTAGGGTGGGGGCAGTATGGATATGTGTGCTTTCAGTATCAGGGCTGAATTTTAGTCCCAGTTTGGCTCTGGATGTAGTCAATATATTGATGCTGCAGAATTTTATCAGTTGTTGTAGAGTTTTATCAGATTCTCCTCGACCTTTGCTCAGCCATGATGAAATCAGGTATACTTTTACGCATCAAAAATTACACCTCAGTTGGCTATAGACTGTGTAGAGGTAACAGGTCAACCCTGGCAATGGTGATCAAAGGACCCTCCTCTCTACCACATAATAATCTAGTGTCTTAAAAGTCACATGGTTAATGGAGGACCCAATTACAGATTTTTCATTGGGGCTCATAAGCTTTAAATTACCCCTATATGTAATACTGTACATACTCTTCCATCTCTACAGCATGGTATCTATTTCTTTAATGTTTAGATGACCCATTATACAATCCTCAACATCGAAATTGCATCACCAAGAAAGAAAGGCCGTAGAATTTTGAAAATTTCTGGATAGACATGTTAATGATATGCAAAGGATGAAAAAATATTGGAGAATACCCCTTTAACCCCTTAAGGACGAAGCCAGTTTTGTACTTAATGACCAGGCCATTTTTTGCAATTCTGACCAGTGTCACTTTATGAGGTCATAACTCTGGAACGCTTCAACGGATCCCGGTGATTCTGACATTGTTTTTTCATGACATATTGTACTTCATGATAGTTATAAATTTAGAACGATATTTTTTGCTTTTATTTGTGAAAAAATCGGAAATTTGATGAAAATTTTGAAAATTTTGCAATTTTCAAACTTTTAATTTTTATGCCCTTAACCCAGAGAGTTATGTCACACAAAACAGTTAATAAATAACATTTCCCACATGTCTACTTTACATTAGCGCAATTTCTGAAACAAAATGTTTTGGGGTTAGGAAGTTAGAAGGGGTCAAAGTTCATCAGCAATTTCCCATTTTTTCAACAAAATTCACAAAACCATTTTTTTAGGGACCACATCACATTTGAAGTGACTTTGAGAGGCCTAAGTGACAGAAAATACCTAAAAGTGACACCATTCTCAAAACAGCACGCCTCAAAGTACTCAAAACCACATCCAAGAAGTTTATTAACCCTTCAGGTGCTTCACAGGAACTAAAGCAAAGTGGAATGAAAAAAAGCAAAAAATAAAATTTTACCTAAAATGTTGCTCTACCCCAAATTTGTTCACTTTTAGAAGAAATAACACAACAAAATGAACCCCAAAACTTGTTACCCACTTTCTTATGAACGCGCCGATACCCCACATGTGGTCAGAAACCTTTGTTTGGACAAATGGGAGGGCTCGGAACAGAAGGAGCAATATTTGAATTTTGGAAAGCAAATTTGGCTGAAATAGATTGCGGGCACCATGTTGCATTTACATGTCCGCCAAGGTACCTAAACAGCAGAAACCCCTTACAAGTGACACCATTTTGGAAACTAGACCCCTTAAGGCTTCTATCTAGGGGTATAGTGAGCATTTTGGATCCACAGGTACTTCACAGATTTTGATAACGTTACGTTGTCACATTGAAAATTTTCATTTTTTTCTCAAAAATGTTGCTTTAGCATCAATTTTTTCACTTTTTCAAGAGGTAATTCCAAAAATGTGACCCCAATGTTTGTTACCCACTTTTTTATGAGCGCGGTGATACCTCACTTGTGGTCTGAAACCTTTGTTTGGAGAAATGGGAGGGCTTGGAACGGAAGGAGCAATATTTGAATTTTGGAAAGGAAATTTGGCTGAAAAAGATTGCGGGCACCATGTCGCATTTGGAGGACCCCTAAGGTACGTAAACAGCAAAAAAACACCACAAGTGACCCCATATTGGAAACTAGGCCCCTCAAGGAATTTATCTTGATGTTTGGTGAGTACCCTGAACCCCCAGGTGCTTTACAGAAGTTTATAACGTTGAGCCATGAAAATAAAAAAATAAAATTTTACCACAAAATTGTTACTTCAACCAGGTAGCTTTTTTTTTCACAAGGGTAACAGGAAAAAAATCACCATGAAATTTATTGCGCAATTTCTCCTGAGTTTGTTGATATCTTGTATGTGGTGGAAATCAACTGTTTGGGCACACTACAGGGCTCAGAAGAGAAGGAGTGCAATTTGACTGCAAAATTGGCTGGAATCAATAGCGGACGCCATGTTGCATTAGGAGAACCCCTGAGGTGCCTAAGCAGTGGAGG
The DNA here is from genome assembly GCF_048569485.1 of Anomaloglossus baeobatrachus. Lineage (NCBI taxonomy): Eukaryota > Metazoa > Chordata > Amphibia > Anura > Aromobatidae > Anomaloglossus > Anomaloglossus baeobatrachus. The sequence goes on from NC_134355.1 coordinate 485,147,776, forward strand.
TCCCCCACAAGTGACCCCATTCTGGAAATAAGACCCCTCAAGGCTTTAATCTAGGTGTATATTGAGCATTTTGAATCCACGAATACTTCACAGAATTTGATAAGCTTAGGTTGCCATATTGAAATTTTCATTTTTTTCACAAAAATGTTGATTTAGCGACACATTTTTCACTTTTTCAAGAGGCAACAACAAAACGTGTACCCCACAGGTTGTTATCTAATTTCTTGTGAGCGCAGGGATACCACACATGTGGCCAAAAACCTTTGTTTGGATAAATGGGAGGGCTTGGAATGGAAGGAGCACCATTTGAATTTTGGAAAAGTTGAAGTAAATTGCGCGCACCATGTCACATTAGCAGGGCCCCTTGGGCACCTATACATCAGAAACCCCCCACAAGTGACCTCATTTTGGAAACTGGACCCCTCAAGGATTTTATTCAGGAGTATAGTAAACATTTTGAATCCACAGGTACTTCACAAAACTGTTGCTGTATCAAAAAATTTCTCACTGTTAAGGGGGCTTTACACGCTGCGACATCGCTAATGCGGAGTCGTTAGGGTCACGGAATTGGTGACGCACATCCGGCCGCATTAGCGATGTTGCTGCGTGTGACACCGATGAGCGATTTTGCATCGTTGCAAAAACGTGCAAAATCGCTCATCGGTGACATGGGGGTCCATTCTCGATTATCGTTACTGCAGCAGTAACGATGTAGTTCGTCGCTCCTGCGGCAGCACACATCGCTATGTGTGACGCCGCAGGAACGAGGAAGCTCCCCTTACCTGCCTTTCATGTGACACTAAAGGATGCCTAGCCTTGTATTTAGCCCAAAAAAAAAAAAAAAGAATTAAAATAAATGACGTGGGGTCCCCCCTATTTTTGATAGCCAGCTAGGGTAAAGCAGACAGCTGTAGCCTGCAAACCACAGCTGACAGCTTCATCTTGTCTGGTGATCAATTTGGAGGGCTCCCCAAGCTGTTTTTTTTTTTTAATTATTTATAAATAAATAATTAAAAAAAAAAAACAAACGTGGGGTCCCCCCAAATTAGATCACCAGCCAAGGTGAAGCTGACAGCTGGGGTCTGGTATTCTCAGGATGGGAAGAGCCACGGTTATTGGACTCTTCCCAGCCTAAAAATAGCAGGCCGCAGCCGCCCCAGAAGTGGCGCATCCATTAGATGCGCCAATTCTGGCGCTTCGCCCCAGCTCATCCCGCGCCCTGGTGCGTTGGCTAACGGGGTAATGAATGGGGTTGATACCAGGTGTGTAATGTCACCTGGCATCAAGCCCAGCAATTAGTTATGTCACGGCGTCTATCAGATACCCGACATAACTAATTGACAGTAATAAAAAAAAAATTGACAACAAAAAAAATTTATTTGAAAAAACACTCCCCCAAACATTCCCTGATTGACCAATTTATTGAAAAGAAAAAAAAAATCCACAATAATCCATTTGGATGTCCCACGTCGCCTCTGGACCTTCTAGAATATGGGGGACACGTTCAGGGAACGTATCCCCCATTTTCTAGGAGGGCAGACCCTCCATTTTAGGAGAGTGGGTGCAAAGAATCTGCACCCACCCTCCCTGGGTCACAGCTGCAGAGTGCGAGCAGCATCAGCAGCCAGCGTCCTGAACACAGGAAGCTGACAGCTGCGCTCTGCTCATGTGACCGGAGTCTGCTGAGAAGGAGCCGGAGGAGGGGGCCGCGGGGGATCAGGGCTCCGACAGGTATGTATGACACCGGGGGACACCGGGGGACACCAGGGGGGGGGTAGGGGGGGGACCCGGCGGGGCCTAGGGAGCAGGTTTCTGTCGTATGTGTTATGGCACATACGACAGAAACCATAGGAACAGTGGAAATGCGGCCGGCGCGCTGCTGTGATCGCCGGTGCGCGCGGCCATCTTGGATTTTCGGGAGGGGGTTGGGGGTCGGGGGGGGCACTTTGGGGACACCGGGGGACCGGAGGGAACCGGGAAAAAGATTTATCTCCCATCTGGCATGTTTGATCATGCCAGATGGGAGATAAATCATTTTTTACCGGCGCGGTCATTTACTATAACTTGATGATCGGTATACGGTGTATACCGGTCATCAGGTGAGCGGGGACCGGAAAAACCGGCCCGAATCATGATCTCCAGGGTCTCAGCTACCCCCGGCAGCTGAGACCCCGGAAATTTTCTGACTCTGGGGGGCGCTAGACCCTTTTTTCCGACCGCCGTTAAAAAGCGGCGGATCGGAAAAAGTACCCTTATTTACCGCCGTTAAAAGGCGTATCGGCGGTCGTAAAGGGGTTAATGTCCAAAACGTACACTGTACCCCCTGAATAAAAAAAAATATGCACTCTGCCAACAAATATGCACGCACTATGCACCCTGAATATACAGTATATCACAGAAGTGAGTACACTTTTTGTAAATATTTTATTATGTCTTTTCATGGGATAACACTGAAGATATGACACTTTGATGCAATGTAAAGTAGTCAGTATACAGCTTCTATAACAGTGTAAATTTGGTGTGTCCTCTAAAGAACTCAACACACAGCCATTAATGTCAAAGCTGCTGGTAACAACAGGGTATACATCCCGAAGTTAAAATGGCCAAATTGTGCCCAAAGTTCCAATATTTTGTGTGACCACCATTATTTTTAACCACTGCCTAACTCTCATGTGTGGAGTTCACTAGAGCTGCACAGGAGCCACTGGAATCCTCTTCCACTCCTCCATGACGCTATCATAGAGCTGGTGGATGTTAGAGACCTTGTGTTCCTCCACTTTCCATTTGGGGATGCCCCATGGATGTTAAATAGGGTTTAGGTCTGAAGACTAGAGATGAGCGAACCGGTCGCGGTTCGGCTCGAGGTTGGTTCGCCGAACGGACCTCCCGTTCGAGTTCGGTTCGTCGAACGTTCGACGAACCGAACTCGAACTGCATAGGAAACAATGGCAGGCAATCACAAACACAGAAAAACACCTAGAAAACACCCTCAAAGGTGTCCTAAAGGTGACAAACAACTCAAACACATTGGAAAGTGACAAGGACATATACTCATGCGAAAACAAAACAGCTGGACAAGGAAAAAGAGGAGGACACACAGATATAGGCATGGCACGCCCTTCTAAAATCATGTAAAACACCGCAAGGTGACTCCAAGCGGAGTCTCCCTTTTTTCCAAAAATTGGGCCACACACACACCCACCCCTTCAGTGGTAGCACTTGTGCCCCAGTTGCACACTTCACAGCTAGATTTGCATCAAGCACATTCAAAAATACGCCATAATTAACCGTCCCCAGGATGACACCAGGGTAGGTAGCTAAGTCTTTCCTGATCCCAGCTCTGTGCAGCTTGGATCATTTATAAAAAACACAGCAATCAAGGGTTACTCCAAGCGGAGTCTCCCTTTTTTCCAAAAATTGGGCCCCACACACACCCACCCCTTCAGTGGCAGCAGTTGTGCCCTAGTTGTACACTTCACAGCTACATTTGCATCAAGCACATTCAAAAATACGCCATTCTTATCCGTCCCCAGGATGACACCGGGGTAGGTAGCAAAGTCTTTCCTGATCCCAGCTCTGTTCATCTTGGCTTCTTTTAAAAACAATGTAAGCAAGGGTTACTCCAAGCGGAGTCTCCCTTTTTTCCAAAAATTGGGCCCCACACACACCCACCCCTTCAGTGGCAGCAGTTGTGCCCTAGTTGTACACTTCACAGCTAGATTTGCATCAAGCACATTCAAAAATACGTCATTCTTATCCGTCCCCAGGATGACACCGGGGTAGGTAGCAAAGTCTTTCCTGATCCCAGCTCTGTTCATCTTGGCTTCTTTTAAAAACACATCAAGCAAGGGTTACTCCAAGCGGAGTCTCCCTTTTTTCCAAAAATTGGGCCCCACACACACCCACCCCTTCAGTGGCAGCAGTTGTGCCCTAGTTGTACACTTCACAGCTACATTTGCATCAAGCACATTCAAAAATACGCCATTCTTATCCATCCCCAGGATGACACCGGGGTAGGTAGCAAAGTCTTTGCTGACCCATGACTTGTTCATCTTGGCTTCTTTTAAAAACAATGTAAGCAAGGGTTACTCCAAGCGGAGTCTCCCTTTTTTCCAAAAATTGGGCCCCACACACACCCACCCCTTCAGTGGCAGCAGTTGTGCCCTAGTTGTACACTTCACAGCTACATTTGCATCAAGCACATTCAAAAATACGCCATTCTTATCCGTCCCCAGGATGACACCGGGGTAGGTAGCAAAGTCTTTCCTGATCCCAGCTCTGTTCATCTTGGCTTCTTTTAAAAACACATCAAGCAAGGGTTACTCCAAGCGGAGTCTCCCTTTTTTTCCAAAAATTGGGCCCCACACACCCACCCATTCAGTGGCAGCAGTTGTGCCCCAGTTGTACACTTCACAGCTAGATTTGCATCAAGCACATTCAAAAATACGTCATTCTTATCCGTCCCCAGGATGACACCGGGGTAGGTAGCAAAGTCTTTCCTGATCCCAGCTCTGTTCATCTTGGCTTCTTTTAAAAACACATCAAGCAAGGGTTACTCCAAGCGGAGTCTCCCTTTTTTCCAAAAATTGGGCCCCACACACACCCACCCCTTCAGTGGCAGCAGTTGTGCCCTAGTTGTACACTTCACAGCTACATTTGCATCAAGCACATTCAAAAATACGCCATTCTTATCCATCCCCAGGATGACACCGGGGTAGGTAGCAAAGTCTTTGCTGACCCATGACTTGTTCATCTTGGCTTCTTTTAAAAACAATGTAAGCAAGGGTTACTCCAAGCGGAGTCTCCCTTTTTTTCCAAAAATTGGGCCCCACACACCCACCCATTCAGTGGCAGCAGTTGTGCCCCAGTTGTACACTTCACAGCTAGATTTGCATCAATCACATTCAAAAATACGTCATTCTTATCCGTCCCCAGGATGACACCGGGGTAGGTAGCAAAGTCTTTCCTGATCCCAGCTCTGTTCATCTTGGCTTCTTTTAAAAACACATCAAGCAAGGGTTACTCCAAGCGGAGTCTCCCTTTTTTTCCAAAAATTGGGCCCCACACACACCCACCCCTTCAGTGGCAGCAGTTGTGCCCTAGTTGTACACTTCACAGCTACATTTGCATCAAGCACATTCAAAAATACGCCATTCTTATCCATCCCCAGGATGACACCGGGGTAGGTAGCAAAGTCTTTGCTGACCCATGACTTGTTCATCTTGGCTTCTTTTAAAAACAATGTAAGCAAGGGTTACTCCAAGCGGAGTCTCCCTTTTTTCCAAAAATTGGGCCCCACACACACCCACCCCTTCAGTGGCAGCAGTTGTGCCCTAGTTGTACACTTCACAGCTACATTTGCATCAAGCACATTCAAAAATACGCCATTCTTATCCGTCCCCAGGATGACACCGGGGTAGGTAGCAAAGTCTTTCCTGATCCCAGCTCTGTTCATCTTGGCTTCTTTTAAAAACACATCAAGCAAGGGTTACTCCAAGCGGAGTCTCCCTTTTTTCCAAAAATTGGGCCCCACACACACCCACCCCTTCAGTGGCAGCAGTTGTGCCCTAGTTGTACACTTCACAGCTACATTTGCATCAAGCACATTCAAAAATACGCCATTCTTATCCATCCCCAGGATGACACCGGGGTAGGTAGCAAAGTCTTTGCTGACCCATGACTTGTTCATCTTGGCTTCTTTTAAAAACAATGTAAGCAAGGGTTACTCCAAGCGGAGTCTCCCTTTTTTCCAAAAATTGGGCCCCACACACACCCACCCCTTCAGTGGCAGCAGTTGTGCCCTAGTTGTACACTTCACAGCTACATTTGCATCAAGCACATTCAAAAATACGCCATTCTTATCCGTCCCCAGGATGACACCGGGGTAGGTAGCAAAGTCTTTCCTGATCCCAGCTCTGTTCATCTTGGCTTCTTTTAAAAACACATCAAGCAAGGGTTACTCCAAGCGGAGTCTCCCTTTTTTTCCAAAAATTGGGCCCCACACACCCACCCATTCAGTGGCAGCAGTTGTGCCCCAGTTGTACACTTCACAGCTAGATTTGCATCAAGCACATTCAAAAATACGTCATTCTTATCCGTCCCCAGGATGACACCGGGGTAGGTAGCAAAGTCTTTCCTGATCCCAGCTCTGTTCATCTTGGCTTCTTTTAAAAACACAGCAAGCAAGGGTTACTCCAAGCGGAGTCTCCCTTTTTTTCCAAAAATTGGGCCCCACACACCCACCCATTCAGTGGCAGCAGTTGTGCCCCAGTTGTACACTTCACAGCTAGATTTGCATCAAGCACATTCAAAAATACGTCATTCTTATCCGTCCCCAGGATGACACCGGGGTAGGTAGCAAAGTCTTTCCTGATCCCAGCTCTGTTCATCTTGGCTTCTTTTAAAAACACAGCAAGCAAGGGTTACTCCAAGCGGAGTCTCCCTTTTTTTCCAAAAATTGGGCCCCACACACCCACCCATTCAGTGGCAGCAGTTGTGCCCCAGTTGTACACTTCACAGCTAGATTTGCATCAAGCACATTCAAAAATACGTCATTCTTATCCGTCCCCAGGATGACACCGGGGTAGGTAGCAAAGTCTTTCCTGATCCCAGCTCTGTTCATCTTGGCTTCTTTTAAAAACACAGCAAGCAAGGGTTACTCCAAGCGGAGTCTCCCTTTTTTTCCAAAAATTGGGCCCCACACACCCACCCATTCAGTGGCAGCAGTTGTGCCCCAGTTGTACACTTCACAGCTAGATTTGCATCAAGCACATTCAAAAATACGCCATAATTAACCGTCCCCAGGATGACACCAGGGTAGGTAGCAAAGTCTTTCCTGATCCCAGCTCTGTTCATCTTGGCTTCTTTTAAAAACAATGTAAGCAAGGGTTACTCCAAGCGGAGTCTCCCTTTTTTTCCAAAAATTGGGCCCCACACACCCACCCATTCAGTGGCAGCACTTGTGCCCTAGTTGCAAACAGGATGCTTTGATTTGCATCAAGCACATTCCAAATCAACAAGCATTTACTCTCCCCAGGATGACACAGGGGTAGTAAATTCCTTCTGGATCCATGACTTGTTCATTTTGATGAACGTCAGTCTGTCCACATTGTCACTGGACAGACGCGTGCGCTTATCTGTCAGCACACACCCAGCAGCACTGAATACACGTTCAGAGACAACGCTGGCAGCTGGACACGACAAAATCTCCAAGGCGTAAGTTGCGAGCTCTGGCCATTTTTCTAGGTTTGAAGCCCAAAAGGAACAAGGCTCCAGTTGCACAGTCATGGCATCGATGTTCATTTGGAGATACTCCTGTATCATCCTCTCCAGCCGTTGACTATGTGTCAGACTTGTTGTCTCTGGTGGCCTTGCAAAAGAGGGTCTAAAAAAATTATGAAAAGATTCCATAAAATTGCTGTTACCGGCACCAGATACGGTCCTACTGGTACGGGTAGACTGTTGAAGATGACGAGACCGTCCCATGTTTGTCAAGTTACAACTGGGAGATTCACTCCCTGCACCTGCACGGTTGTTTGGTGGAAAAGCCGAGCTAAGATCTAGTAACAGCTTCTGCTGATACTCCTGCATACGTGCGTCCCTTTCTATGGCTGGAATTATGTCACAAAATTTGGACTTGTACCGGGGATCTAATAGTGTGGCAATCCAGTAGTCATCATCACTTCTAATTTTGACAATACGACTGTCATGTTGGAGGTAGTGCAACAAAAAGGCACTCATGTGTCTTGCGCAGCCATGCGGACCAAGTCCACGCTGTGTTTGTGGCATAGAGGTGCTACCCGTTCTTTCTTCCTCTGACATCTGACCCCAACCTCTTTCAACTGAAATTTGACCAAGGTCTCCCTCATCCGCTGAGTCTTCCATGTCCATGGACAGTTCGTCCTCCATTTCTTCATGTTCTCCTGCACCTTGCTCAACATTTCGCCTGCTACTATGCGCCCTTGTCGATCCCTGTCCCCCTTGGTCCCATGCCTGCTGCGTTGGTGATGATGAACGTCTGGACCTTGGTGATGTTGTTGTCCCTTGCGCATATGAATCCTACTGTAGTTCCTCCCCTTCATGTTGTCCCACCCCCTGACTCCGAATAGTGTTTAGCGTGTGCTCCAGCATGTAAATGACTGGAATCGTCATGCTGATAATGGCATTGTCAGCGCTAAACATATTCGTCGCCATGTCGAAACTGTGCAGAAGGGTGCATAGGTCCTTGATCTGAGACCACTCCATCAGGGTGATCTGCCCCACCTCTGCATCTCGTTGGCCCAGGCTATACGTCATGACGTATTGCACCAGGGCTCTGCGGTGCTGCCACAGTCGCTGTAACATGTGGAGAGTTGAATTCCAGCGTGTCGCCACATCGCATTTCAGGCGATGAACCGGCAGGCCGAAAGACTTCTGGAGCGATGCAAGTCGCTCAGCTGCGGCGCTTGAACGGCGGAAGTGAGCAGACAGTTTTCGTGCCCTGTTCAGAAGGCCATCTAGGCCGGGATAGTGTGTTAAAAATTGCTGCACGACAAGGTTCAACACGTGAGCCATACAAGGTACGTGTGTCACCTTGCCCAGGCGAAGGGCCGCACCCAGGTTTGCAGCATTGTCGCACACGGCCTTACCAGGCTGCAGGTTGAGTGGAGACAACCATTTATTAAACTCGGACCGCAGAGCTGACCACAACTCCTCAGCTGTGTGACTCTTATTACCAAGACATGTCAAGCTAAAGACCGCCTGATGCCGTTGCGCTCTGCTGCCAGCATAGTAATGAGGGGTGCGTGATTCCTTCTGCGCAGTGAGAACGCTGGTGGCCTGACCAGGCAGGCTTGGGGCGGAGGTGGAGGACCCAGATGAGGTGGAGGATGCAGAAGCAGTGGCGGAACTTGGACAGACAGAGGATTGACACACAAGTCGTGGGGACGGCAAGACTTGTGCAGCAGACCCTTCACCATCTATCACCATAGTTACCCAGTGCCCAGTCAGCGACATGTAACGTCCCTGTCCATGCTTACTGGTCCAAGTATCGGTGGTGAAATGCACCCGTTCACACACAGAGTTTCTCAAGGAAGCGGTGATGTTGTGTGCGACATGCTGGTGTAGCGCGGGCACACCTTTCTTAGAGAAGTAGTGGCGACTAGGCATCTGGTACTGGGGCACAGCGACAGACATAAGGTCTCTAAAATCCTGTGTGTCCACTAGGCGGAAAGGCAGCATTTCGGTAGCCAACAGCTTACAGAGGGATAGAGTCAACCTCTTAGCTTTGTCATGGGTCGGAGGAAGTGGCCTTTTATTTGACCACATCTGAGGGACAGAGATCTGGCTGCTGTGTGTAGACGGTGTTGAGTAGGGTGTCCCTGGAAAAATGCAGGTTTGTGAGGAAAGTGCAGGCGGAGACATGATGTTGCCTTCATCCAACGTTGGTGCTATCGATGTCTGAGAGAGCTGTACATACTCACTTGTTTCCCCTTCCAAACCAACTGACGACCTTACAAGCAAACTGCCTGTTGCGGTTACAGTGGTGGAAGTTTTGCGTGGAAAAACAGGTGTGACAGCTGTCCCCACAGTCCTAGAAGATGAAGAGCGCGCGGATGCACTGGAAGGGGCGGGCGGTGGATGGTTCGCTCCGCTAGGCCGCATTGCAGCACGGTGAGCTTCCCACCGGGACTTATGATATTTAGTCATGTGACGATTCATGGAAGAAGTTGTCAAACTGCTGAGGTTTTGACCTCTACTAACAGAATCATGACAAATGTTACATATCACATGAGTTGGGCGATCTTTTTCGATGTGAAAAAAGGACCAGGCTAGGCAAGGCTTAGAGGCCATGCGACCTGTTGATCCACCCCGAATAATGCTCATAGGCAGAGTGGTGGCTGAGGATGCAGTTGTAGACGTGCTACCAGTGCTCCGACTCTGTCCAGGAAGGCGCAAGGTAACTTCGTCGTCGGTTGCATCCTCCTCCACCGCCTCTGTTGACCTCCTCGAGTGCCTGACTGGGGGTTGACAGTAGGTGGGATCTAGAACGTCATCATCAATTGTTGTGTTTGCACTCCCCTCCCCCTCAGACCGAGCCTCTTCTTGCCCTGACCGAATATTTAAGTTGTCATCCCAATCGGGTATCTGCGTCTCATCTTCATCAGTATGTTCCTCATTGTCTATAACCACAGGTGTTACAGTTTGTGACAAAGGGTCAACATTATGCTCAGAAACTTGGTCCTCACGGCCTGAATCAGAGTCACAAAGGTTCTGGGCATCACTGCAGACCATTTCCTGTTCTGTACTCACTGTAGCTTGGGAGCAGACCTCTGATTCCCAGGCTATAGTGTGACTGAACAGCTCTGCAGACTCAGCCATCTCAGTTCCACCATACTGTGCAGGGCTGATGGAGACTTCAGAGCTGGGAGAAATCAAGTGTGATTGGGATGACAACTCAGAGGACTGGTGTTTTTTGGATGCGGTACTTGAAGTGGCTGAGAGGGCACTTGTTGGACCACTTGAGATCCATTCAAGCATTTTCCTTTTTTGCCCATCATCTACCTTTGTTCCTCTTGTTCGTGTCCGTAAAAAAGGGAGCACATCGGATTGTCCACAATAAGTAGTAGACATCTTACTTTTGCTAGTAGATGGTCTATCTGCAGCAGATGATAATGGAGCTTTGCCACCTTCCCCACTGACAAAACCTTTTTTGCCTTTTCCACCACGCCTCTTCCCCTTTCCACCAGCATCTGTCATTTTGCCACTCATGTTGATTGCGACAAGATTGTGGACTGAAAATGTGGTAGTAAAAATTGAGAGGTGGTGAAGATTGCAGTGGTGGTCTAGCTTTATTAAAAGCAGAATAATAAAGAATAAATATCCCTGACAATGTAACTTAGTTATAATTAGTTGGAGTGTGCAACGCAGGCAGACGTGCTGCAAATGTCTTGGCACTAGTGGGACTATAGCAAAGTCCAATAGCCACGTATAGGATGCCACTAGGTACACTGAGTGTGTGCTAGTATAATGGCTTAGTTATAATTAGTTGGAGTGTGCAACGCAGGCAGATGCGCTCTGCAAATGTCTTGGCACTAGTGGGACTATAGCAAAGTCCAATAGCCACGTATAGGATGCCACTAGGTACACTGAGTGTGTGCTAGTATAATGGCTTAGTTATAATTAGTTGGAGTGTGCAACGCAGACAGATGCGCTCTGCAAATGTCTTGGCACTAGTGGGACTATAGCAAAGTCCAATAGCCACGTATAGGATGCCACTAGGTACACTAAGTGTTTGCTAGTATAATGGCTTAGTTATAATTAGTTGGAGTGTGCAACGCAGGCAGATGCGCTCTGCAAATGTCTTGGCACTAGTGGGACTATAGCAAAGTCCAATAGCCACGTATAGGATGCCACTAGGTACACTGAGTGTGTGCTAGTATAATGGCTTAGTTATAATTAGTTGGAGTGTGCAACGCAGGCAGATGCGCTCTGCAAATGTCTTGGCACTAGTGGGACTATAGCAAAGTCCAATAGCCACGTATAGGATGCCACTAGGTACACTAAGTGTTTGCTAGTATAATGGCTTAGTTATAATTAGTTGGAGTGTGCAACGCAGGCAGATGCGCTCTGCAAATGTCTTGGCACTAGTGGGACTATAGCAAAGTCCAATAGCCACGTATAGGATGCCACTAGGTACACTGAGTGTGTGCTAGTATAATGGCTTAGTTATAATTAGTTGGAGTGTGCAACGCAGGCAGATGCGCTCTGCAAATGTCTTGGCACTAGTGGGACTATAGCAAAGTCCAATAGCCACGTATAGGATGCCACTAGGTACACTGAGTGTGTGCTAGTATAATGGCTTAGTTATAATTAGTTGGAGTGTGCAACGCAGGCAGATGCGTTCTGCAAATGTCTTGGCACTAGTGGGACTAAAGCAAAGTCCAATAGCCACGTATAGGATGCCACTAGGTACACTAAGTGTTTGCTAGTATAATGGCTTAGTTATAATTAGTTGGAGTGTGCAACGCAGGCAGATGCGCTCTGCAAATGTCTTGGCACTAGTGGGACTATAGCAAAGTCCAATAGCCACGTATAGGATGCCACTAGGTACACTGAGTGTTTGCTAGTATAATGGCTTAGTTATAATTAGTTGGAGTGTGCAACGCAGGCAGATGCGCTCTGCAAATGTCTTGGCACTAGTGGGACTATAGCAAAGTCCAATAGCCACGTATAGGATGCCACTAGGTACACTGAGTGTTTGCTAGTATAATGGCTTAGTTATAATTAGTTGGAGTGTGCAACGCAGGCAGATGCGCTCTGCAAATGTCTTGGCACTAGTGGGACTATAGCAAAGTCCAATAGCCACGTATAGGATGCCACTAGGTACACTGAGTGTTTGCTAGTATAATGGCTTAGTTATAATTAGTTGTAGTGTGCAATGCAGGCAGACGTGCTCTGCAAATGTCTTTGCACTAGTGGGACTATAGCAAAGTCCAATAGCCACAGATAGGATGCCACTAGGTACACTGAGTGTTTGCTAGTATAATGGCTTAGTTATGAGTTGGAGTGTGCAGAGGACAAGAGGGTACAGTGGCAGGATTGTGGTGCTCTGGGTAGAGGAATGGAAGCCTGCCTTTCTATTCCCTCCTAATGGTGAAATGCAGGGAGGAAATCCCTGACCTTGGCTGCACAGACGCTGGCGCTGTTTTCAGGACCTGTCACCTTAACTCTGACCCTGCCGGTTTGAGCCCTTAAAAGGACTGCTATAAAGTGCTCTCCCTATGCTGTCTAACGCTGTGTATGCAGCGCATACAGCTGTATCAGCGATAGGACTCAAGACGGAGCTGCGACAGTGATGTCTGACACCAAAGACGCAGAAGGCAGATAATGGCGTCCGTGAAGAAAATGTCCGGTTTTATAATGCAGGGACATGTGACATGCAGATCCTATCACACATGCCGTTGCTTCTCTGGCTCAAAGTCCACTTAGCTGTGTGTGTGTCTGTGATTGGCTGACATGCTGGCCCGCCCCACAAGACGCACGCGCTTAGGGAAGGAAGACAAGAAAAAAAAAAAAAAAAATGGCGATCGCCATTATAGAAACAGCAGTGATCTGAAGGCGCTGTTCACGCACACTATACACTGAAATGTGATAATAGTTTGATTCACAGAGGGACTTACACTATTACAGCAGAAACCAAGCTATGATTTAGCTGTTTTTTGGCTGCTAGAACCGTTCTCGAACGTTTCTAGAACTATCGAGCTTTTGCAAAAAGCTCGAGTTCTAGTTCGATCTAGAACATGCCCCAAAATCACTCGAGCCTAGAACTGGAGAACCACGAACCACGAACCGCGCTCAACTCTACTGAAGACATGCTTGGCCAGTCCAGTACCTTTTACCTTCAGTTTCTTTAGCGAGACATTTGTCATCTTGGATGTGTGTTTGGGGTCGTTATCATGTTGGAAATCTGCCCTGAGGCCCAGTTTCTGAAGGGAGGGATCATGCTCTGCCTTAGTATCTCACAGTACATGTTTACATTCATGGATCCCTCAATGAACTGTAGCTCCCTAGAGCCAGCAGCACCCATGAAGCCCCAAACCATGACACGTCCAGCATCATGCTTGACTGTAGACTAGACACACTTGTGTTTGTACTCCTCACCTGGTTGCCACCACACACTTGACACCATGTGAAGCAAATAAGTTTATCTTGGTCTCATGAGACCACAGAACATGGTTCCAATAATTCATGTACTTAGTCTGCTTGTGTTCATCAAACTGTTTGCAGACTTTCTTGTGCATCATCTTTAAAAGAGGTTTCCTTCTGGGATGACCGCTATGTAGACCAATGGGATTCAGTGTGCGGCGTATAGTCTGAGCACTGACAGGATGACCCCCACCCCTTTAGACTCTGCAGCAATGCTGGCAGCACTCATGCGTCTTGTTAAACCACTGTATGGTCTTGGCCACTGTGCTGCAGCTCAGTTTCAGGGTATTGTCAATCTTCTTTTAGCCTAGGGCATCTTTATGTAGATGAACAATTCTTTTTTTTTCAGTTCCTTAGATAATTATTTGCCATGGGGTGTCATGTTTAACAGGTGTAAAGTAAGTGTGAGAGAGTATGTAAGCGATAATGTGACGCCCTGGGCAAGCCAGGGGTCACAGGTCACAACACCACCACACCCTACACCCCAGTTAGGAACACCAAGGCTAACCTAAAATCCTTGTTGCCTTCCTCCAGGGGCTGATGTCCACACCAGGGGGTGGGCCAGGCGGTTGGCTCCACCCACCAAGGAGTTCACAGCCCTGGAGGCGGCAAAACCAGGCAGTGCAGTTTAGGAGGAGGAAGTAGAAGGAAGTGGTAAAGGAGGACAGTAAGAGTAGTGACAGAAAAGGAACAGTTAAGAAAGCCTGAAGCTGGTCCGGGTGTATGCCCCGGACTGAGAGACAGCAAGGTCAGCAGACGGCGGTGCCTGTCTGCAGGGGTGACTGCTTGGAGATTGCTGGAAGGACCACGGACGGGTGGTGGCCCGGCGGTACCGGAGCGGTATACGAAGAGCAGTCAGCACCAGTGGCAAGGGCCTTTCGGATCCCGGCAAGGCTAGGAGTCGCCGTGAATTTGCCAAATCCGTTAGTGAAGGGGACCTCTGGGTCTCCCAACAAGCAAGTCCCGATTGAAGGCAACAGTCCAACCGTTACAAAGAGACACCGCCACCGCCAGGTTACCAGTTTCTCAGGGCCAGCGCCTGCGGGCAAAGTAGGGCTCCTCCGGCCCATATCCAAGCCGGGGAGCGGGTTACCGGTGGGAACCCATCGAAACCATCATCATCTTAGGTGCAGGAAAAAGGGACCGTCACCGTCAACTACTGGGGAAAGCAAGTGCAGCCGTCCGTGGGAACCGTCTTTCCAGCCGTGTGTTTTACCGAGAACTGTGTCATCGTCTCAGGCTGAGTGAGTACCACAGTGCCGCAAGGCACCGCGCTGCCCCCGCGTCCCTGCACCCCACCAAGCCCTGCATCACCCACCTCATCACTGGGCCCCGGGACAACCAACCCCCTACCCACGGAGGGGAGGACTAACATCTAGCTGCTCCATACCATCACTCCCGGGATTCCCATACAGAGCAGCGGTGGTGTCAACAAATCACCACAACCGTGGGTGGCGTCACGGACAATAAACTATCCCAAATCCCAATCCCCTTTCACTCACGGGCGAGGAGCGCCGCTCGAGTCCCCGGGATCCGGCCCATCGCTCGAGCCACCGAGCAGCAGCAGCAGGCCGCAGCGGCAGCCGGACCCGAGCAGTGGGAGAGCGTGGCGTCCCCTCCTCCGCCCGCGACAATAACACGAAATATAACACACCTGCTCATCATTCACACCTGAGATCTTGTAACCTTAATGAATCACATGACACCGAGGAGGGAAAATGGCTAATTAAGCACAATTTAGCCATTTTCACTTAGGAGTATATTCACTTTTATTGCCAGTGGTTTAGACATTTCTATATGACTGTGTGTTGAGTTATTTAGAGGGCACACCAAATTTGCATTATTAGACAATCTGGACATTGACTACTTTACATTGTATCAAACTGTCATATATTCAGTGTTGTCCCATGAAAAGATATAATAGCATATTTGCAAAATTTGAGTGGTGTATTTACTTTTGTGATATACTATAAAGAATATACACCTTGGCACCTAATATGTAAAAAAAAATACACTGTGCCCAATAATATAAAAATGCATTGTATCCCTTAAATATAAAGAAAACAAAATAAACAAATATTATAATTGAAGTAGATATAAATCCATTAACCCCTGCACCTAAATAAAAATATAAACCATGCACCTTAAATGTATAATAAATATACATTGTGTCCCCTGAATAAAGAAAAAATATACACAGTGACCCATTTTATTTATTATTTATTATTATTATTTATTTATAGAGCACCATTAATTCCATGGTGCTGTACATGAGAAGGGGGTTACATACAAAATACGTATACAAGTTACAGTAGACAGACTAGTACAGAGGGAAGAGGGCCCTACCCTTGCGGGCTTACATTCTATAGGATTATGGGGAGGAGACAATAGGTGGGGTGTAGGTCAGGCGGCGGCTCCGCACGGTGGTCGGGCGGCAGCTCCGCACGGTGGTCGGGCGGCATATGAATATATGAAGAATTATTCAGTGGCATGTAAAAGTTTGGGCAGCCCTGGTCAAAATTACTGTTATTGTGATCAGTTAAGAAAGTTGAAGATTAATTGATCCCTACAAGGCATAAAGTTAAAGATCACACATTGTATTTTAGGCAAAAAATATATACATTTTCATCTTTTAAATTTTAAAACTTACAAAAAGCAAAATGGGCCAATGCAAAAGTTTGGGCACCCTTGGAGATTTGTTTGTTTAGATTACTTTGACCAAGGTTTCAGACCTTAATTAGCCTTTTAGGGGGGTTATGGCTTGTTCATTATCGTTGTTAGGAAAAGACAAGTGATGCAAATTCCACAGCTTTAAAAAAACCCAGCCTCCTCTAACCTTGTGCCAAAAAACAGCAACCATGGGTTCTTCTAAGCAGCTGCCTAGCACTCTGAAAATGAAAATGGTAGAGGCCCACAAAGCAGGAGGAAGCTATAAGAAGATAGCAAAGTGTTTTCAGGTTTCCTTTTCTTCAGTTTGAAATGTAATTAAGATATGGCAGTTAACATTAACAGTAGAGGTCAAGATAAGATCTGGAAGACAAGCAACCTTTATGTGAAAGCTGCTTGTAGGGATGCTAGAGAGACAAATCAGAACCCCTGTTTGACTGCAAAAGACTTTCTGGAACATAGCAGATTGTTGTGGTACAACACCTGCTGAAATATGACTGCAAAAGACTTTCTGGAACATAGCAGATTGTTGTGGTACAACACCTGCAGAAATATGACTGCAAAAGACTTTCTGGAACATAGCAGATTGTTGTGGTACAACACCTGCAGAAATATGACTGCAAAAGACTTTCTGGAACATAGCAGATTGTTGTGGTACAACACCTGCAGAAATATTGCCTTCATGGTAGAGTCATCAGAAGAAAACCTCTCCTGCTTCCTCACCATGAACTTCAGTGTCAAAAGTAAGCAAAAGTACATGTAAACTAGCCTGATGTGTTTTGGAAACAAGTAATCTTAATTGGGGTGGGAAGGGGTGGACAACAACCACAGTCCTGCCGCCTCCTTACAGTAGTACAGTGTGGTCTAAATGTGATATGATTGTGTACTGACTGTAATATAATGTCTAAGAGTTATCATGTCATATAATACAGGAAGATCAAAGAGTCAGCAACAGTAACTACATGTACTTTTGTGTACTAGGTAGCGAATCGTACCATCAGTATTAAGGTCAGTTCACGCGTCCAGTAATTATGAATGGTTAATGTGTGATTGCTGAGATTGTAGTGCAGAAGTGGAGTTTTTCCAAGAGTGGCAGTGGAACTGTGCAAGATTCGAGGGGTGGAGGCGGAGCTGGGGTAGAACCTCAAGGGGGCCCCAAAGTTTTGTCAGTATGGCGCCCTGAAATTCCTAGTGGCGGCCCTGCCTTGCTGATTCCCCTGGATCTCTGTGCAGCATTTGTTACTGTGGATTACAAGCTCCTCCTCATTATGCTCTGCTTTATCAGCCTCAAGGACACCATTTTATTTGGTTTTCCTCCTACCTCTCTGATCGCTCTTGAGGTCTCTCTCCCACTTGCGTTTAACACACATGAGTGCAATCTGTTAAAACATCGGATTGCACTCGCACCAGTGTTAAACAATGAGGCAGTGTCCATCTACGATTTTTTTTCATCATGCCGAGACCGTGATGAGAAAAAAATAACAGCATGCTGCGCTTTGCAGCGAGTCTCGCATCACATAATAATGTGAGATTTTCTTCCTACAACTATCAGCTGTGTCAACAGCCGCATGAAATAAATTAACAGTTTCAGCTAACCACTTAGGTGCTGTATTAATTGTCACATTTTTTACCTGATTTTGTTCTTTTCGTTGAAACATAATTATTGACTTTGAACAAGAATCTACGGTAAATAGCATGTAGCCTTGTATAAGGAGCAAAAGGTAAAGTGTTTGATAGCTAAAATATTAGGGCTAGGACACATGGTGAGTAAAACGGAGCGAGTGGAATGATAAAAAAATCGCATTCCACTTGGACCAATGTTACTCTATGGGGTCGCTCCTATGAGCGATTTTCTTTCTCAGCCCTAATCGGACCGAGAAAACAATTGCAGCATGCTGCGGGTAGAATCTGATCCACTTTCACTCGCACCCATACAAGTCTATGGGTGTGAGAGAAACATAAAATTGCACTCGCATTACACCGGACTACAGTGTGATACATGCACAGGCTGACAATGGAGGAGATAGGGAGATTAGTCTCTCCATATCCTCCGCTTCTGTGCTCCGATTGCAGGATCGCATCACAGTATAATGACACTTGGCTTACACTTGCAGCAGAGCAGGAGTCGGGGATCATTAGCATAACGGATGCTAAATGCTGTTGTGGCCTTAGACTTAGGGGCACTTTGCACACTACGACATCGCAGGTGCGGTCATGTCGAAAGTGACGCACTTCCGGCGTCGCTCTCGACATCATAGTGTGTAAATTCTAGATGATACGATTAACGAGCGCAAAATCGTCGTAATCGTATCATCTGTGTAGTGTCGGAGAATTCCATAATTACGCTGCTGCGACGCTACGATGTTGTTCCTCGCTCCTGCGGCAGCACACATCGCTATGTGTGAAGCCGTTGGAGCGAGGAACATCACCTTACCTGCTACCCACAGCTCATGCCGACTATGCTAAAGGAAGGAGGTGGACGGGATGTTTAAGCCCCGCTATGCTCCGCCCCTCCGCTGCTATTGGCCGCTTGCTGTGTGACGTCGCAGTGACGCCGCACGACCCGCCCCCTTAAGGAGGCGGTTCGCCGGCCAGAGCGACTTTGCAGGGCAGGTGAGTGCATGTGAAGTTGCCGTAGCGATAGTGTTCGCTACGCCAGCAATCACAAGATATCGCAGCTGCGACGGGGCCGGGGAATATCGCGCTCGGCATCGCAAGCATCGGCTTGCGATGTCCTAGTGTGCAAAGTGCCCCTTAGGCCCCCTTCACACATCCGTGTCTCCGGTACGTTTGACGTCCGTTTTTACACATACCGGAGACACGGGCACACGTACACCCAATAAAATCAATGCACCATGGACTGTGCAAAACGTGTGTTTTGTGTGGACGTGTAAAAGAGGCCTTAAAGGGATTACCTTTTATCGCAACAGTTTGATCCCCTGAGTGCCTCATCTTAAATGGAGAAAAGGTTGCACATGCTCACTTCAGCTCCATTTAATGGCTGGGGCTCAGCAGACCTTTATTTTTGGTTCATTGTGTTTTTTTCTACCTCTGGGACTATGAGTAATCCCGAGATGGGTAAACCTTAGGAAAATCCTATTAGGCTATATGCACGTGTTGCAGTTTTTTCTGCACACTAACTGCAACCAAAATTGCACCTTGTCACAGAGAGCCTGGAAATGTAAAAAAAAAACGCTTGTAATGTAGGTGTGTTTTTGATGTGTTTTTGCTGCAATTTTGTTATTGCGTTTTTTAAAGGAGAAACAAAATATGATAGGAAAGGATAATTGACATAGCTAGAATAGATGGATAGATAGAAAAAAATAGAAAGAATAGATAGAACATATAGAATAGATAGAACATATAGAACAGATAATAAGAAAGAATAGATAGAAAGAAATAAAAGAATAGCTCAATACAGGGATAGCTAGCTTGGCCAGTTGTTTTTTTTTTTTGGTAAAAAAAAAAATGACATGAGGTCCCTTCATTTTTCATATCCAGCACATGAACAGCAGCAGCTGCCATCTGCAAACCTCAGCTGTCTGCTGTACCTTTTCTGGTTATGAAAAATAGAGGGTATCCCACACTTTTTTTAAGTATTTGATTGATTTTTTTTTATTTTTTTTTAAATGATGTGGGGTCCCCCCCATTTTTCTAAAACCAGCTAAGGTACAGCAGACAACTGGGAGCAGATATTATGAGGGTGGGTAGGGCCATTGTTATTTGGCCCTTTCCAGCCTAACAATAGCAGCCCACAGCCGCCCCAGAAGTGGCGCATCCATAAGATGCGTCAATTCTGGCACTGGACCCAGCTCTTTCTGATTGCCCTGGTGCGGTGTCAATCAGGGTAATAAGAAGTTAATAGCAGCAAATAGCTGCCACTAAGTCCTAGATTAGTGATGGCAGTCATCTGAGACCCCGCCCCATCACTAATCTTAATCTGTAAGTGAAAGTAAACACAAACACCCTAAAAATCCTTTATTTGGAATAAAATACAAAAAGCCCTCTGTTTCATCACTTTATTAACCCCCCAAACACCTCTGCAGGTCCTACGTAATCCAAAAGAGGTCCCACGGCGATTCAGCTATGCTACATCCCTGTCCTGTCATAGAACATGACTGCCAGCCTTGAGTGTAGACAGAGCCGTACCATCAGAATGAACTCAGGTGAACCCCTGACATCACAGCTCCAGGCCCCGCAGTATGGCGTGTGTCACGGCAGTGATGTCACAGGTTTACCGCTGTGAGGTTCAGGTCGTAACTGAAGTGAGCCGTGTGATCAGCGGTGACATCACTCAGGTGAGTCCTCACTTCAGTTGTGGCCTGATTTGCGGTTACAGGTGGAGGACTCCAGCTGTGACCTGAAATCACCTGAGTGACAGCATCGCTGATCGCGCAGCTAATCTCCGTCACTCAGGTGATTTGTTGTCATAGGTGGAGGACTCTCACTGTGGCTGTGGCTAACCTGAGTGACATCACCGCTGATAGTGCGTCTCACTTCAGTTGCTGCGTGGAGCTGCGTGGTGCTTACAGCAGGCAGTCTTGTTCTATGCTTCTAGCTGTGAGCGTCAGATGTAGCAGTGCTGGGAGCGTTGTGGGACCTGATGTGGATTACGGAGGACCTGGAGGGGAGTTTGGGGTGTTAAGAAAGTGGTGAAAGTGGGTGTTTTTTGTCTTTTATTTCAAATAAAGGATTTTTTGGAGTGTTTTGTTTATTTACTTTCACTTACAGATTAGTAATGTGGGATGTCTCATAAACCCCTGCCATGATATCTTTAGGATGGAGGGATCCCAATTACATGTGTCTCCCCAGCCTGAGAATACTAGCCCTCAGCTGTGAGGCTTTATTTTGGTTGGGTAAGGGCGGCTGTGATGGGTTGCAGTCAGACAGCTGCCACTCAGAATGGGAGAGTGTTTGACTGCAACCAATCACAGATGCATAAGCAGTGAATATGTATGAGCCTAATGGGCGGGTGCAGTGAATAAGTAATGAGGCTAATGAGCAGGTCAGGACGAAGAATGAGGCCACGGGAGCAGTGTGACAGCCGCCTCGCGACAGTGACCTGTGAGTATGAAGCGCTTGGAGAGGGACAGAGAGAGACACAGACACTCCAAAATCACTCCCATTGATTTTGTCATCTGGAACTAAAGTTGGTGAGCTGCATGTTTGTTGACAAAACCGTGGGTAAAACGTATGCAAAACGCAAACAATTTGTAACCATGCGTTTTGCCATCTGTTTTTCATCCCCTCATTGATTTTAATGGGGGACAAAAGTTGACAAAAACGCAAGAAGAATGAACATGCTGCTTCTTTTTGTCACAATATTTTGTCAAAAAAACTGGTGACAACTAAACTGCAACGTGCGCACACAAATCTGACTTCTCATAGACTTTGCCGGGAAAGTGAGAAAGTTCTGACAACAAAACTGCACCAAAAACGTGATTAAAACACAAGAAAAACCGCGGCGTGCGCATGTAGCCTTAGGGGGAATTAACATGCTATTTTATTCTGCAGGAGGTAAATTTACCCTTAAAGGGTTGTCCGCTACATGAACAGCCCCTCATTAAATTCTCAAGTCTTCCAAGTAAAATAAGCATAGATTTTATATATATATATATATATATATATATATATATATATATATATATACTCCTCTTTTGGCGCTCTCTTGAAATTATGTCATGTGAGCGTTGCAGCCAACCAGCAGCACTTGGCTGGCGGCAGCCTTTTACTACTTTGTAAGTGCGGACCTCCGCTGTGATGAAATATTGATGAGCAGCACCCTATCAGTCACCACTTATTGCTCCTTTCAATAGCTCTGCAAGTTCCCCTTTCTGTCTATAGAATTGCTGTGACAAAATAGGAGGAAGGCTCGGCTATTGACATGAGCAGCCAGACAGCCCCTCCACATTTCAATCATGTACTGACCTCGGAAACGCTGTCCAGTGTCCGAGAAACTACTGAAGAAAACATCAAGTATATGCGTAAGTTGCATAAGTTTTGAACTTAAGCAGCGTTAGCTACATTTTTTTTTAGCTGGAAATGCCCTTCTAAAAATACTACAAGTACATTATACAAATCCTTTATTCATGGCTTTTTAATATTATATTTAATTTTTTTTATCTGAACTTTAAAGAGATTAGTTTATATTTTGATTATATATATACAAATCTTTATTTAAGGCAGTTATCCAATCTTTCTTACCTTGAGAGCCACATTCAACTCTGAGAGATGGTTACTTATAAGCCACATCCTGTGCCATCATCCCCCTCAGTAGTGACATTCAGATCCCACCATTACCGCTGTGATGATTGCTAAATATTGCCGACAGAAAGCACACCTTCTGTCCCCCAATTCAGATATGTAGTGTACTTACATCCAAGGGTTCCCACTCTAACCTTCATTGATACAGTGGAACCTTGGTTTACAAGAACAATCCGTTCTGGGAGTGTGCTTGTAAACCAAGTTACTCGTCTAGCAAAGCAAAATTTCCCATAGGAAATAATACAAGCTCAGACAATTCGTTCCACAACTTATTCAATGTTCCATCCTGGTCCCCTATTGTGCCATTCCACACATGCACAAACACACACAAACACGCGCACACACACACACACACACACACACATAATGCTTATCTTACCTCCGTTCCCTCGCCGGCCTCCCGGTTTTTGTAGTCCGCAGGTACAGAATGTGTATCGGGTAACCATTGCGACCGATGCCGGAGCTTCCGCTTTCAGTGCTTCAGCAGCAGACGTCGTACGCAGGAGCCGCTTGCCTCTGATTGGTCAGCGCGCTGCCTTTGAGAAGCAGCTGACAGTGGAAGTTCCTCCATCGTCGCGATGGTTACCGGATACACATACTGTACCTGCGGACTACAAGAACCAGGAACGGAAGGTAAGGTGAGCATATTATGTGTGTTTGTGCGTGTTTGTGTGTGTTTGTGCGGACTACAAGAGCGGGTCAGAGCACGGTGAAAGTACAGAACCAGAAGTGTGTGCGGTATTTGGTCGTACAGCAAAGCTTTGCTCGTAAACTGAGTTACAAATTTACAGCAACCTTTGCTCGTATAGCGAAATACACACCAAGTTACTCGTAAAGGTTCCACTGTATTCCCATATCAAGCACACTCACCACACTATTGCACTCCTCTGACAAACAGTATATCACTTACCCCAGGGATATGGGGTACTCGGTCCCGGGCCTTGTTACGTTGGGGCAGTTCACTGGGTGGCCTTTGCCAGGTTCTGTGACCCCTGGGAGTCGCTTTAACAAGGGGGTTAATTACAGGTGGATTCTAATCAAAGTTTTTGTTGTGACGCCATTTGTGGGTTGCGGCTATTTTAGTGGAGCCGCCGCTGCACAGTTCTCTCTACTGGGGCTGGTGTTAGTGGCAGCCTGGATGTTGGGCCCTCCGCAAGTAGGACCAGGCCCCAGGGGATAGATGATGTTGTTGGGTGCGGAAAGAATGTAGGCCACACGAGGGATTGCAGTGTAACTGGTTCCTTTTACTCACAGCGTTGTTATGGCTGACAACCCGATGAAGGCTGGTTCTCACCACTGGTCCCCTTAGTTAAAGTGCTGGTGTGATGACCTGGTGGCTTTCTTCCCCTGCACCTGTCTCTGGTTGGTGGATCCCCGTGGCTTAGAGCTTCTGGGGGTCCCCTCCTGGTAGTCTCTCAGTCTTAGTCCGCGACCAATCAGCGACAGGCGCAGTCCGGCCGCGAATTGGCGTGGGATTTGAAAAACGCTTTGCTGACTCGTCGCACACAGACACCGCGCACACAGACACCGACGCACACAGAAGCCTCTATATACACCCCAGCAGCCTCTATATACACCACAGCCACCTTTTATATACACCCCTGCATATACACCCCAGCAGCTTCTATATACACCCCACAAGCCAAAGCCTCTCTATATACACCCCAGCACACAATAAAAAAGCAGCCTCCAGCACACAGTAAAAAAAACCAAAACGATTATAGTCACCTTGCACTTTTTCATACTCTGTAGTACTTTCTCCCTCCCCTCGCTGGCCCAGCAGGCTGGGATATGCGGCTGCTTCCTATTTCCTCCTCGGCATGTCCCGCCCACCTCTCTGCTCAGCTGCCTCCGGATTGGATGTGGGTGTTGCTGAGGGAGTGATGCTGACAGGCACCTTAGATACCCGACTGCGGCCTTAGCAACGTAACACAGACTGTCACAGAGCCTGTGTTAGGCTGCTTTCACAATATGTTTTTTTACCATGCGTCATGAACGTTTTTTTTCTGGAAAAGTGGATCCTGTTTTTACAAAGAAAGACGCATGCAAACACATTTGTTATTTTGCAGGATTCTGTCACTTGAAGTTTATGGGCGGGCATTGAAATCATGTGATCGGGAGTGAGGGGAACTGAACGTGACAGACTGGGAGCCGGCATCTGACAGCTGGGGACGCTGGTAACCAAGGTAAACATCGGGTAACTAAGCAAAGTGCTTTGCTTGGATACCCGATATTTACCTTGGTTACGAGCGTCCGCAGCTGCTAGAAGCCGGGCTGCTTGCTCCCTGCACACGTAACCAAGGTAAACATCGGGTAACTAAGCGAAGTGCTTTGCTTGGTTACCCCATATTTATCGATTCCATGAAGATATCATGGCTTGACGCGTTTCGGACACTTGGAATGCAAGAAAAGTCCTTAATCATGTTATGATCAAGGACTTTTCTTGCATTCCAACTGTCCGAAACATTAAAGTAGACAGTCAGTAGAAAGTCAGTGAAAAATGTGTGAAAGGGGCCTAAAGGAGATTAACAAGCAGTCCAGAAGAGATTAGCTCTTGCTAGCTTGCCTATAAAGTACAGGTCTGTGAGTTGACTCCCGAGGCACCCTGCGCTGATCACAGATATCAGAGAAGTTATCAGGCAGAGTGCAAGAATCTGAAGTTTTCCCAGATCCTGACGCCGCTATGACAGCCGGCGATGCTTGTAAAAAGCTCCTTGTGAAACAGCCTCAATGAATTTGAGATCAGTATAGAGTAGCACATCCAAAGATAAAATCACAATTGTATCTTTTGGATGTGTCATTTTGTTTTTTATATATTGTGTTGGCCATGTGTACATGGATGTCAAAAACTATAAGATGTTGCCAAAGGAGTCTGAAAGCGGCTCTCTGGTATAGAACACACGAGCTCTCACCTGAGCCAGGCATTGCTGTGTACGGGGACTTGTGACATGCCGGCCGACTGATCGGCCAAAGAATCAGTCAGCCTACAGCTATGTATGTTATAGAGGGCTGACTGCATGTGTCCATAGCTAAATCAGCCATCTCAGTCACAATGGATGTATGCACAGAGAAGGGACTTGGCTTTCAAATATGATGGAAGACATTTCATTTCTATTTCTCAAAGATTTTTGTTAAAAAAAAAAAAGATTTTCTTATTATAGAGCTATATTTTCTAAAAATAATATACTGGAGGGTGAAATACTTTATTAAAGAAACTTATTTTCAAGCACCATTGCCTTATGCAAGGGAACTATGGCGGTGTAATGAGTAACCTGTTTGCTTGTGAAACCATTGGGTCACCTGGATTTAGTGCATGACTTTACCCAAAGTAGACCAAGAACACAAGTGATGAGTACAATTCTAGTAGAAAGTTTTCACTTTGTGTTCGCTTTCTTGGCTGTTCTCTTATGTACGTTGGAAACATACACCTCTGAATTGAATTTTCCAGGAATAGCTTGCTAAGCATCTGCTGTATAGTCACTTCAGCTGCCTCGCACAAAAATAGAAAACTGAGCTTTGTAAAAACAATCTGAACAAAAACAATCCAAAATAGTAGAAATAAGAAGTCAGAGGAAGATGTGATGGCTGCTAATTGTCTGTACAAATGTCATTTAGTTATAGGGTAGAATCGCTGCCAAAATCCGAGGTCTCTGCTGCTATTATTCCAATGTGTAGGCCGACGTTACATGGCCAAAAACACCGTGTTGATGAACTTTGAACCTATAAACGATCTGATCCATAAAAAGTGAAGATAACAGGAGCTAAAGTGAAGGTTCAGCTTTATCTTCTGACATGACAGACTATTGGTGTAGTTTTTTTTCTTCAAAAGTGTTTTCTTAAAGGTGCTATCTTCAGGAGCACCATGCTCCCCCGCCTCAGCTTCCTGAGCTCCTGATTGACAGCTAGATAGGGCTGCATGGCTGTGACGCTAGCCGAACTGTCGTCTTTTCAATGCAGAAAGCAGGTTTGCCTTTGCGTCCTCGGAGAAGCACAGGCTACATTCGGAGCAGCGTTTACAAGCTGTATAGCAAAAAACGTGCAGAAGTTTGCCCATGAGGGCTTGTAGAAAAAAATCATTCAGAACGTTAAAAGGTGTTAATGTAAGTAGCATAATAAAATGCTGGATGTGTATACAGAGGATCTGTCACTTGTGATAAATGTATTAGTTTTGTTCCTGATGAAAATGCCGCTATTCTCCTGAATCTGGTGTTTTTCTGCTGTTCCTGCACGTCTTATTCCTGAGCTATGGCCTCCTCTTTTCTGTATATGAATCCAGTCTTTTTTTATCAAGTGGGTGTGGTCACCAAGACAAGTCCCAGAGAGGATATGATAACTACACCCACTAGTCAAAGAAAAAATAGGTGACATAGAGGGAAGAAGCGGCCATATATCAGTAACGGAGAGGAGCAGGACTTAGGCTACATTCACACTTTCGTTGTTTTGCATCAATCACAATCCATCGCATTGAGGAAATATGGTATCTTGCAAAATATTATTTTTCCCCTTGTTATGGGGAGCTCCTCAGCCTAAAAATATCAGCCAGCAGCCGCCTGGAATTGCCGCATACATTAGGTGCGACAGTCTCAGGACTCTACCCTGCTCATCCGGAATTGCACTGGTGCGATGGCAATCGGGGTAATCAGGAGTTAATGGCAGCCCATAGCTGCCACTAAGTCCTAGGTTAAACATGGTAGGCGTCTATGAGACACCCCCCCTGATTAATCTGTAGTGAAAGTAAATAAACACAAACACCGAAAAATCCTTTATTTAAAATAAAAGACAAAAAAACACCCTCTTTCACCACTTTATTAATCCCCAAATACCCCTCCAGGTCCAGCGTAATCCACACGAGGTCCCACGACGCTTCTAGCTCTGCTACATCGGAAGCGGACAGGAGCGACTGTAGAACACTGCCGCTCACTGTGAGCTCCACGGAGCAACTAAAGTAAGTCGCACTGTCAGTGGTGACATCACTCAGGTTATCCGCGGCCAGAGCTGGATTCTGGTACAAACTGCTACAACGGATCAGTTTTTTTAATGGATCCGTCCCATCAGTTGTACCACAATCTCCAATGCATCCATCACATCAGTCACAAAATGGATTGTGACTGATGCAAAACAACGGAAGTGTGAATGTAGCCTTAAAGAAAAATAATGCCGGTATCAGGAGAACAGAAGCATTTACAGCAGGTGAGAAAATACATATTTGTGGTGAGTGACTGCTCCTCTTTAAATAGATTATTCAGCATTTTAAAAAGTAAGTCAAATGAAACATATTTTTTTTGTCTTAGTTTTTTTTTTGTCCAATAAAGATGGAAATTATAGAATTACTAGAAAAATGTCCACATTTGTAATTCTGCACAACTAAAACACTCTGAGGAAAAAGCGACATTTCTAACAGGAAAAACGTCTGCGAAAAATGGAAAAAAAAAGCAAGTGAGAAGCTGTGTGACCGCAGCCAGGCGGAGGCAGGGACGTATGAGACATGGGGTTACTCCAAGGAAAAGTGACTGCAACCAGGACCTCTGTGTGATGCTACCACTATGGAACGCAGGAACACAGGGAGGATGGAGTGCTCCGGAGTGCAGTCTAGCACAAGCCCACTTAAGGTCACTAGCACCAATGTGGGGATGCAAGAGAGTGGTCAGTAAGCCTAAGGTCAGTGTCGGGAAGTCACGTCTGTACAGAAGAGCAAACAAAACCGCAGTCGGGTGAGAGCAGAGAGTTGGAAGGCCAGGAGGTCACGTCAAGAGCCAGAGGGAAACAGAACCGAAGTCAGAGTACACTCTGGTGTCAAAAGCCAAGCAGACAAGTAAGTATGGAGGAGGGAGCAGAGAAGGGATTACAAGCGGAGAGCGGGTATGGAGACAGGGGAAGTAAGACAAGTCTCGACGGAACGGAGGTCAGGGGAGAGCAGGTATGGAGAGGGGGAAGTAAGACAAGACAGAAAAGAGGTCAGGGGGAGAGCGGGTATGGAGACAGGGAAGTAAGACAAGACAGGACAGAACTGAGGTCAGGGGGAGAGCGGGTACGGAGACAGGGAAGTAAGACAAGACAGGACAGAACGGAGGTCAGGGGGAGAACGGGTACGGAGACAGGGAAGTAAGACAAGACAGGACAGAACGGAGGTCAGGGGGAGAGCGGGTACGGAGACAGGGAAGTAAGACAAGACAGGACAGAATGGAGGTCAGGGGGAGAGCGGGTACGGAGACAGGGAAGTAAGACAAGATAGAACAGAGGTCAGGAGGAGAGCAGGTACGGAGATAGGGATAAGACAAGACAGGACAGAACGGAGGTCAGGGGGAGAGCGGGTACGGAGACAGGGAAGTAAGACAAGACAGGACAGAATGGAGGTCAGGGGGAGAGCGGGTACGGAGACAGGGAAGTAAGACAAGATAGAACAGAGGTCAGGGGGAGAGCAGGTACGGAGATAGGGATAAGACAAGACAGGACAGAACGGAGGTCAGGGGGAGAGCGGGTACGGAGACAGGGAAGTAAGACAAGATAGAACAGAGGTCAGGGGGAGAGCAGGTACGGAGACAGGGAAGTAAGACAAGATAGAACAGAGGTCAGGGGGAGAGCAGGTACGGAGATAGGGATAAGACAAGACAGGACAGAACGGAGGTCAGGGGGAGAGCGGGTACGGAGACAGGGAAGTAAGACAAGACCGGACAGAACGGAGGTCAGGGGGAGAGCGGGTACGGAGACAGGGAAGTAAGACAAGACAGGACAGAATGGAGGTCAGGGGGAGAGCGGGTACGGAGACAGGGAAGTAAGACAAGATAGAACAGAGGTCAGGGGGAGAGCGGGTACGGAGACAGGGAAGTAAGACAAGACAGGACAGAACGGAGGTCAGGGGGAGAGCAGGTACAGAGACAGGGAAGTAAGACAAGACAGGACAGAACGGAGGTCAAGGGGAGAGCGGGTACGGAGACAGGGAAGTAAGACAAGACAGGACAGAACGGAGGTCAGGGGGAGAGCGGGTACGGAGACAGGGAAGTAAGACAAGACAGGACAGAACGGAGGTCAGGGGGAGAGCGGGTACGGAGACAGGGAAGTAAGACAAGACAGGACAGAACGGAGGTGAGGGGGAGAGCGGGTACGGAGACAGGGAAGTAAGACAAGACAGGACAGAACGGAGGTCAGGGGGAGAGCGGGTACGGAGACAGGGAAGTAAGACAAGACAGGACAGAACGGAGGTCAGGGGGAGAGCAGGTACGGAGACAGGGAAGTAAGACAAGACAGGACAGAACGGAGGTCAGGGGGAGAGCGGGTACGGAGACAGGGAAGTAAGACAGGACAGAACGGAGGTCAGGGGGAGAGCGGGTACGGAGACAGGGAAGTAAGACAAGACAGGACAGAACGGAGGTCAGGGGGAGAGGGGGTACGGAGACAGAGAAGTAAGACAAGACAGGACAGAACGGAGGTCAGGGGGAGAACGGGTACGGAGACAGGGAAGTAAGACAAGACAGGACAGAACGGAGGTCAGGGGGAGAGCGGGTACGGAGACAGGGAAGTAAGACAAGACAGGACAGAACGGAGGTCAGGGGGAGAGCGGGTACGGAGACAGGGAAGTAAGACAAGACAGGACAGAACGGAGGTCAGGGGGAGAGCGGGTACGGAGACAGGGAAGTAAGACAAGATAGAACAGAGGTCAGGGGGAGAGCAGGTACGGAGATAGGGATAAGACAAGACAGGACAGAACGGAGGTCAGGGGGAGAGCGGGTACGGTGATAGGGAAGTAAGACAAGACAGGACAGAATGGAGGTCAGGGGGAGAGCAGGTACGGAGACAGGGAAGTAAGACAAGATAGAATAGAGGTCAGGGGGAAAGCGGGTACGGAGACAGGGAAGTAAGACAAGACAGGACAGAACGGAGGTCAGGGGGAGAGCGGGTACGGAGACAGGGAAGTAAGACATGACAGGACAGAACGGAGGTCAGGGGAGGGAGTACTTGGAAGCGGGACAAGATCGGAAGCTCATGGGAACCAGGAAGCGCACACTGCAAATCAGGAACTATTACTTGCAGCGTTCAGAGAGAAATGACTCCAATAAAAGCCAACATGACCCCCAGAACAAGGACGGACAGAATAGGCTCCTCCCAAATGACCTAACCCACGGAGGAAACTGACAGAAGGAAAACAAACACATACAGTGTCTCTGCACGAGCAAAGCCATGAGAGAGTCATGACAGTCTGCATCTCACCATTACCAGGGAAATAATACAGAATATGGTATCAATAATACAATAACAATAATAGTGATCTATATATATAATTGCCTTATTCTGTCTGTCTGTCTGTCTTGCTCCAAAATTGTGTCCTTACGGTGACACAAAGCTGATTGGCCGCTGGGCTCGCCATGGCCCCGCCCCCCGCACGGATTGGCCGCTCGCCCAGGCTGCGCCCCCACACGGATTGGCCGGCCGCTCGCCCAGACTCCGCCCCCCCCACAGATTGGCCTCTCGCCCTGGCACCCTGCAGGCATTGGCAACTCGGCCACGCCCCGCCCCCTCATGCAATGCACGCTAGCTCTGCCCCCCCCCCCCCACGCATTCCCTGAACCGACACGGTCATGGAGCCACGACTCACAGGTGAGTACTGTACCCCCGGGAGCCCACATCAGCGTACGCCGCCAAACCAGCCGACACATACCCTCGCATTGCTGGGGCTGGCCGGCGTATGCTGGTGCGGGCTCCCGTGCGAGCGGGGGACGAGATACGCTGGTAACCATGGTAGCATAGCGCATCAAGGTCCTGCAGCGGAGGAACATACACACACGCACACACATAACAGCACACACATACACACACACACACACACACACACATCAGATCACACTCACTCTCACACACACCTCACAGACACATCACATCGCATCCACACACTCACAGCATCCGGAGATATCGCTTGCTTCTCGGCGGCGATACTGTGCTGTGAGCTTCCAGGACCTGCCGGAGGATCACATGGCCAGAAGCATGTGGTATCTCCGGATGTTGTGAGTGTGAGCGCGTATGTGCAATATCGTCGATGTGTGTGTGTGCGTGAGTGTATGCGATCGGGTGTGTGTGGGTGTGTGTGAGTGTATGCGATCGGATCTGTGAGTGTCGGCAGAGGAGCACGGCGTGCTGGAGGAGGCTGGGAGGAGAGAGGCTGATCCTGGGGAAGGCTGGGATGGGGAGGCTGAGAGAAGAGAGGCTGATGCTGGGGGAGGCTGAGGCTGGGGTAGGCTGGGAGGAGAGAGGCTGATGCTGGGGACCGAAAAGGCTGATGCTGGGAGGAGAGAGGCTGATGCTGGGGGAGGCTGAGGCTAGGGTAGGCTGGGAGGAGAGAGGCTGATGCTGGGAGGAGAGAGGCTGATGCTGGGGGAGGCTGAGGCTGGGGTAGGCTGGGAGGAGAGAGGCTGATGCTGGGGACAGAAAAGGCTGATGCTGGGAGGAGAGAGGCTGATGCTGGGAGGAGAGAGGCTGATGCTGGGGGAGGTTGAGGCTAGGGCAGGCTGGGAGGAGAGAGGCTGATGCTGGGAGGAGAGAGGCTGATGCTGGGAGGAGAGAGGCTGATGCTGGGGACAGAAAAGGCTGATGCTGGGAGGAGAGAGGCTGATGCTGGGATGAGAGAGGCTGATGCTGGGGACAGAGAGGCTGATGCTGGGAGGAGAGAGGCTGATGCTGCGGGTAGAGAGGCTGATGCTGGGAGGAGAGAGGCTGATGCTGCGGGCAGAGAGGCTGATGCTGTGGGTAGAGAGGCTGATGCTGGTGCAGCATGGGGGATGGAGCACGATGGGGGGTGCGCAGCATGGCGGATGGACCACGTTTGGGAGTGCGCAGCATGGCGGATGGAGCACGTTTGGGAGTGCGCAGCATGGGAGATGGAGCACGATGGGGGGTGCGCAGCATAGGGGATGGAGCACGATGGGGAGTGCGCTGCATGGGGGATGGAGCACGATGGGGAGTGCGCTGCATGGGGGATGGAGCACGATGGGAAGTTCACACCTCCCCCCAACACACACACACGCGCGCACTGCACAACACACCACACACACACACTGGGAACCACAAACAACTGCCCTACACAGACACCCACACACACAGACAACGCTGCACACACAACACCCAACACACAAATATACGCACATACCGCACAACACACACATTGCACAAAACATACCTCCCCCCAAAACACACCACACCCACACAAACCGCGCAACACACACACACAACGCTAGACACACAGCGCTCCACAAACAACGCAACACACGCAACACACATACAACACCGCTCTCACCCCCCGCCACACCCAGACAACACCCAGAACATGTACAGCCCCTACACAAACACTTGGTAACTACACACAACAACATCTATATATATATATATATCTATAACAAAAATCATACATTAACTACACAATACGTAAATTCTAGAATACCCGATGCGTAGAATCGGGACACCTTCTAGTAATATAATAATCATCTAATCATAGTAAAATTATTATAGTGTTAATATAATTATAGTAATATTGATTATATCAATAATATAGCAATAGTATAATAATAAAGTGTAATAGTATTATTACTATATTATTATTACACTATTGCTATATTAATATTGATATTCTATTATTCTCTATTATTAACATAGTATAATAATACAATAGTGTAGTGATAATACTACTATACTATGTGATGTGATAATAGGATGTAACATAGCCCGGAGCAGAGGGATGGCGGGTTACTCTTCATGTGTCGTGTGTAGCAGGCTGCCCTGGTGTGTGGAGTGCAAGCTCTTGGGCACTGCAGGGCACCCGTTGCCTTGGAGACCAGGTAGCGGAGGGAGGGGGCGGGTCCTCACACCGCAGGTTACAACAAGACCAGATAAGTTATCAGTTCCCACACACGCCACCCCGCCCCTCACTGACGTTAAGGACAGGGCGGGGCCTTAAGTTGTCCTGCGGTGTGATAGGCTGAGGAGCCGGCGGGGCGGGGCCGGCGCGGCTGAGCCTGCGGGGAGTTGGCCGGATTCCCCGGTGCTCAGTCAGTGCCGTGTTCCCTGCTCCGGAGTCTCCTGTTGCTCCTTGGATTACTGTGAGACTTTCCTGAAGAGCCGGTCAGCGCAGGGCAGCGGAATGGCGCCGCCTCTCCCACCGGGGCAGCAGGTGAGTGACCGGCCGGGAGCTGCTCAGTCTACAAGTGTCAGCAGAGCCTTACTGCGCTCTTAAAGGGACCTGCACACTTTATACTGCACACTTGCTGCTTATACTGTAGCCAGCCGGTGACTGGGAAGTTTTCTGTCTCTGCCCCGCTTCTCTTATCGGTCTGTTATCTGCAGCTGGACATTAGGGTCACTGTCACTATCCGCAGTCTGTACACTGCTTTGTCCCCCTTATGCACCACACCTGCCCTTCTTGTCTACCCCTGATAGTCACCTGTGGACAGTTATTGGGGGCTTCTGCTCATAGTGACCAGTCAGTAGCCACTTGGGCCTTACAGTGATCGGTGGGACGTGTGCAGACGAGCGACTGCGACCATTCAGCCGACCCTGAAACACGCTGGGTGGGGGCAGAAGGTGCCACAATTCTTTGTACAGATATTGCTCTGAATGTGAAGTACTTGTGCCTAACAGCCAATCAGGTTGTAGCTTTTGTCATCCAAAATTCTGCTAAGAATGAAGCTAGCCCCTGATTGGCTCCCCATGAAAGGTTAAGACTTCATTATGACTGAAGCCCCAAAAACCAGGATAAGAGCAAAACCCTTAGGAGCCATTCCCTATAATGAGGCGGCCCACTGTGATCCGTGTAGCGTCTGCTCTGGAGGGGAGTATCTTTTTAGGCGGACACAAGTTGCTTTATTACTCCATATCATCTGACTTGCAGTGCGTGTTTCCAATCCACAGATTGTCCATTTCTCTTGGGGGTTCACGGCGTTTTCTGTACAGAATTTCCCCATAGACCTGCATTAGATGTAGAAAATCCGCAGCTAAAAAATGCATGTAATCCGCACATTAGTATTATTATTATTATTATTGTTTATTTATAGAGCACCATTGATTCCATGGTGCTGTACATGAGGGGGTTACATACAGAATACATGTACACGTTACAATAGACAGACTAGCACAGGGGGAAGAGGGCCCTGCCCTTGCGGGCTTACATCCTAAAGGATTTTGGGGAGGAGACAGTAGGTGGGGTGTAGGTGGGGCGGCAGCTCCGCACGGTGGTGGGGCGGCAGCTCCGCACGGTGGTGGGGCGGCAGCTCCGCACGGTGGTGGGGCGGCAGCTCCGCACGGTGGTGGGGCGGCAGCTCCGCACGGTGGTGGGGCGGCAGCTCCGCACGGTGGTGGGGCGGCAGCTCCGCACGGTGGTGAAGCAGTGAGGTCAGTATAGCAATAAAGTTTTGTCAAAGCCAAATGCCAGGAAATATCAAAAACAGCAGCTTTATTTAAAGTGTGACACCCCAACAAGAGACAAAAACCGCAGCATCAAGAACGTGATGAAAACACAAGTGACCTAATTTAGGTAATAGGTGCAGAAATGCTGCGACATGAAAAGCTCACTGTGGGAACGGCGTCTACGCATGGTGCGAGCTCACTGCACGGCTTATGCTTTCAGGTTTTATGGCAGGACTCGGAAAGGGAACCTGTCACCAGGATTCCCCCTTATAAGTTACAGCCACCACCAGTGAGCCCTTATATACAGTATTAAGAATACTGTATATAGGAGCCCAGGCCGCTCTGTATAATGTAAAAAACCCCTTTATGATACTCGGGGTCCGGTCCAATGGGTGTCGCTGCTCTGGGTTAGGCCGCTTTCACACATCCGGTTTTTGCAGTGCGGCTCAATCCGGCTCAAAAATCTATGCAACGGATGCGGCCAAAAAAACTGATCCGTTGCATAAGTTTTTCCATGCGGCCCGTCCGTTTTTTGATGGATGCGGCTTGATACTGTATCAATTGTAAATCGCGCAGGATCCGGTGTTTTTCTCGCCGCACAAAAAAACGTGCCAGGCAACGTTCCATCCAGCCGCCGCATGGGCTAAATATGCCACGTCCAGCAAAACCCGGACGCAACGCAAGGTCATGCGGCACAATACGGCGCTAATGCAAGTCTATGCGGAAAAAACGCAACCGGCAACAAAAAAAAAGGTTGCTTTTTCTGCAAAGCGCTGTATTGTGCCGCTCAGCAAAAAACGGATGTGTGAAAGGAGCCTTAGGCACCTTCTACATCTTGTGCTATCGCCGTCCTCCTGCCCAACTCTGTGTGGATGACGTGTCCTATGTCATTCACAGAGAGGCCTCCATTGCGATCCTGCGCATCCACACTTTTGATCTGCCCGGCTGAAAGCAGATCAAAGTACTGTAGTGCGAATGTGCGAGCGATCTTTGACCTTTCCTCGTGCCTGCGCATTACAGTACTTTGCTCTACCATCAGCTAGGCACAATGGTGGCTGCTGTGTGGATGATGCAGGATGCGTCATCCACATGGGGTTGAGCAGCACGGCAATCTCACAAGGTGGAGGAGGCGCTGGACAGAGAGCAGCGACACCCATCGGACCAGACCACCCCCTAGGAAGTATAATAAAGGATTTTGTTTTTTTGTTTTTTTTTTTTACATTATACCGTTCGGCCTGTTATATACAGTATTCTGGAATACTGTATATAAGGGCTCACTGGTGGTGGCCGCAGCTCATAAGGGAAAATCCTGGTGACAGATTCCCTTTAACAAGTTTTTGACGTTCTTTTATGTCTGCCTAACGAAAAAAAAATGGCTGCTGAAATGCAGGCTAGATTGGTACAGGGAAACGCCATCCTATTCATTGTAGTGAATGGCTTTTTCACTGGATTGACTGAATCCCATTTTTTTGTGACTTCAGACTGAAGCCCCTGACAGAGCCTTGAATATGGAGTGGACCATGGTGTAAGCCTACATTTCTTTTGCTCTGCTTTTGATTTATCTTTCACATATTATTCTCTGTGGATTTGACACCATTTATGTGTATAAATCAGATGAGTGGTATACAATATTTTATTTTTTTTTTCTTATCGGATAGCACAGTGACTCATGTTCTGTGGAGCAGTGCTGATGAGTTGTTTTTTTTTTCCCCACTGACAGAATGTGCCTGTGGATAAAATCCCAGCATGCAGCAATTTGACTCTGACATCAGATGAGACTCAGCCTGTCACTGATTGGTCGCGGGTGGCTGGCGCGACCAATCAGCGACGCGGGATTTCTGTTACAGACAGAATTAGACGATTATATATGAGATAGATGGGTGCTGGAAAATGAATGCCAAAGTACAGTATTTAATTTTTATGGATACATTACACTATTGTCGCATAGGAATTGTCTCACCTTTTTCTTAATGAATATTGTACTTTTCTTTTTAATACACTTGTCTGCACCAAACCTGAAAGCGATACTGAGCAGATGTGTGTGGGAACTGCTCACGCCGGTGTGGTTGTACTTGGCACAACTGTCTGGTTTCACATGATTGGGAATCATTCAGGATCTTCGCAGCTATAGATTACCATAGTGTAAGCCACTAATAATAACCACCATGTGAGAAGTGTCCTGACCTACTTGGAAAAACCAGTTCTGCTGAATGTGAAGAAGTCACGCTTGCTGCTGTCAAGAAAGGAATTACAGACGTTTCCCCACAAAGCTCTTCTTCTGAGTTGTAAACCTGACAAACAGCACAAGTGTTCTTACAAGTCTTTATAAAGAGGACTTCTTATAAATAGTGTCTGAGGGGTGCCACTGCTGGGACCACCTCAATGGCTACTACAACTGAACTGGGTTGGGTCCCCCATTGTAGTAATCAGTGTGGGTCCTGTCTGCCAGACCTTGAGGATTAGTAGACCTTCTGTAGGCTTTGTATATACCTTAACACTAGAAGTCCCAGGAATTTCGAGCTCCACAGGATTCCAATGGTAGAAATGTCAAATGACCCCTCTCTGGGACTTCTAGTGTTAAACGTGAACATTTCTGTATGTTCACCAATGGGGTTATTTTGGATTTAAAGGGAGTGTCTTATGTAAACAATCTGTGTCCATATACACTATAAATGCCATTGAATGTGAATCAGTGTGCAGATTAACAGGAGTCAGATTTACACTCATTAATGGGACCTGAGCAAGTCGCCAAAAACACCTTTAAAAAATATTACATGAGCATGCACATGGAGGAACTGCTGCGAAACATTATCACCAAATAGTCTGGCATTTGTGGTTGATTTCCATAGAAAACAGAGCACATAAACCTAAAAAATAAGCTGAAATCTATTCTTCCCTCCGTGGTGCTTCTGTGGTTCCTTTGCCTGGTCCCCTGCAGGTGTCTGTATAACCTGACCTTCTAAGGGCTCATTCACATGTCTGGTTTTTGTCATTTTGTCACATACGCAAAAAAACAGAGGCGTTTGGTCAGTTTCCCATAAACTATTACATGTATGAGTGCTATTTGTGAGAACCACAGGTATGTGAATAATCCCTTAACAGTTATCTCATGTAACAATTGCAATGATGAGTTGATGAGACTTGCAGATTGTGCTGCAGAGCCATAAATTGGGGTTAGATGCAAATGTTACCTTCCTTATTGAACATAATTGAGAAATCCACTATAAAAACTGTCATGTTCTGGATTAGAGATCCTACCGCAGATCAATTTTCTGCTTTGAAAGCTTGTTGAAATAAAGTGTAAGTTACTGGTCCCCACCGCTCGTCTTCTGATGCATCTTGGGCCCACTGTCGGTCTCGGCGTTCCCTTCTCTACCCAGAATAGGCAGGGAATAGCAGTAATTTATTGGTTGCTTTTTACTCCTGTTTGGAACTGGAGATCATTGAGAAACACTGTCAGGATTAGAAGAGAAATAGCGAGGGTTGGTTCACAAAGGGTCATGCATTTATTTTTATGTACAGTATATTACAAAAGTGAGTACGTCCCTCACATTTTTGTAAATATTTTAACATGTTTTCATGGGACAACACTGAAGATATGTGAGTGCACCCCAATGTGAAGATGGCCAAAATAGCCATTTTCCCTCCTCGATGTCATGTGACTCATTAGTGTTACAAGGTCTCAAGTGTGAATGTGGAGCAAGTGCGATGAATTTGGTGTTATCACTCACACACACTCTCGTACTGGTTATTGGAAGTTCGTCATGCACCTCATGGCAAAGAACTTTCCAAGGATCTCAAAGAAAGAATTGTTGCTCTTCAGAAAGATGGCATAGGTTATAAAAAGATTGCCAATACCCTGAAACTGAGCTGCAGCACAATGGCCAAGACCATACAGCGGTTTAACAAGACAGGTTTCACTCAGAACAGGTCTCACCATGGTCAACCAAAGAACTTGAGGACACTTGTTCAGCGTCACATCCAAAGGTGTCAAGTGTGTGTATGGAAGCAACCAGGTGAGGACTGTAGGAAAGACACACCTGTCTTTGCACTCCAGCATGGATGAGTGCTATGGATTGGGGCTATATGAGTGCTGCTGGCTGTGGGGAGCTAGATTTCATTGATGGAACCATGAATGCCAACATGTACTGTGACCTCTGAAGCAGAGCATGATTCCCACGCCTCTCCCCCCCCCCATTGCGTAAACTGGCCTGCAGGGCAATAAAGAAACTTAGGGTAAAGCTGGACAGGCCAAGCATGTCTCTAGACCTTAAGCCTATTGAGCATTTGTGGAGCACCTCAATTAGAAGGTGGACGAGTGCAAGGTCTCTAACATCTACCAGTTCTGTGATGTCGTCATGGGGGGATGGAAGAGGATTCCAGCGGCTCCTGTGCAGCTCTAGTGGACTCAATGCCCAAGAGAGTTAAAGCAGTGCTGGAAAATAATGGTGGCCACACAGAATATTGACACTCTGGGCACAATTTTGTCATTTTCACTTAGGGGTGTACTCCCTTTTGTTGCCAGCTGTTTTGACATTGATAGCTGTGTATTCAGTTATTTAGGGGGGACGCCACATTTACACCGTTACACAAGCTGCACACTGACTGCTTTACATTGTATTAAAGTGTCATTTTCAGTGTTGTCCCATGAAAAGATATAACAAAATATTTACAAAAATGTAAGGGGTGTACTCACATACTTTGATTTACTGTATATAATTTACACCATGCTGCTTAGATTCTTAAACTTATTTCAAAGTTGGTTAAAAAAAAAAAAAAAAAAAAAAAAAGAGCAACAATAAACAAACATTTTGTGGATAAATGTCACATATAAACCCACAAAAATCATTGTTTTCTGTGGAATCAGCTTTGCTAAAGCTTTGTAGTTGCTTCTTTGTTGCTGGCAGTGCCTGTTACTTACTGTACAGCGGCATATGCCAGCACTGAGCCTCATTTATAACTGTATCTACACAGGACATGCTGTGAATCCTCCAGCACAAGTCATGCCTGTAATGTGCTAGCTGTTTATACAGTATTTCATCCCCTCCTGTATACATCACCCTGTGTAATAATAATAAAAAGGAAAATATTGGGCCATCATTTTGGTTACCAGAAAATAGTGTCATCTTCACTAACAAGTGTAATGTATAATAGACTGGGGCTGCACAAAGACCTAGTCCGGCAAATACATTTAGAATAGCGCCTGGCAGACATGTCAAACATATCCGTAGGGTTAATTAACCCAATGGAGACTAAAGAAGTGTCCTCTGGCTTTTGGCAGGGTGGTCTGTGATAACATCCTTAATGTAGGGGTCCACTACAGATCTGTGTGATGAGCCTATGGGTGACTTTACTCGCTGCGTCATCGCTAGCCGATGCTAGCGATGGTGAGCGTGATAGCACCCGCCCCTATCGTTATGCCGATATGTGAAGATCGCTGCCGTAGCGAACATTATCACTACGTCAGCGTCACACGTACTTACCTGCTCGGCGACGTCGCTGTGACTGGCGAACCGCCTCCTTTCTAAGGGGGCGGTTCGCTCGGCGTCACAGCGACGTCACTAAGCGGCCGCCCAATCAAAGCGGAGGGGCAGAGATGAGCGGGACAAACATTCCGCCCACCTTCTTCCTTCCTCATTGCTGGCGTGTGGCAGGTAAGGAGAGGTTCCTCGTTCCTGCGGTGTCACACAGAGCGATGTGTGCTGCCACAGGAACGAGGAACAAGATCGCCCAAGCGACAGCAGCAACGATAATTGGGAGCGGACCCCCATGTCAACGAGGAGCGATTTTGGACGTTTTTGCAACGATCCAAAATCGCTTGTAGAAGTCACACACGACGAGATCGCTACCGCGGCCGGATGTGCGTCACCAAATCCGTGACCCCAACGAGATCGCTGTAGCAATCTCGTAGCGTGTAAAGCCCGCTTATAGGTACTGTGTGCCCATGTTGCCAAGAGTTTTTTTGTGTCGCACCGTATTCTCCCATGTAGGCAATATTTTCCATCAAACCTCATACATCATGTAATGCAGCTTATTATATTTCTTTCTTTGTGGATTAGAGATAAAAGCCCACTTATTTATTAGTGGATGTATATGGTGGACCCACAGAGGAATCCTTCCAACACTGATCCATAAGAGTGTACATGTTTCATTGGTCTTCATATCTGCAGTTGATCTGTGCATCTAAAGAGGCCATCTACTGCACAATTACTATCAGGTCACCTGAGCACATGGGTGACTTATATCATCATTTTGTGTATTTATGAGTGTTAGCTTTAGCTTATTGCCTCTTTAAAACAGATCTTTTTGTGCAAGACTGATCAGGGCTGACGTGTTGTATAGTGCTTTGGAAAGAGATATAAATGTTCATTTATTCACTTATTAAAGGGACCTGTCAGGTCCAATATGCACCCACAGCGACGAGCAGTTCTGTGTGTATATTGCTAATCCCTACCTAACTGTCCCTCCATACACTAGCATAGAATAAAGTATTTCTAAAGATCTTTTATCTATGCTACTATATTCAGGGACAGTAAGGCAGGGATTAGCAATATGTACCTAGAACTGCTTGTGATTCTGGGTGCATATTGGACCTGACAGGTTCCCTTTAAGCTGGCCATACAATTGCTGAATCCACATACTTATGCATGCGTTTTAAGCCCTCGAAAACCAGATTCGGCCTATGCACTGACTGGGACATTGACCGTAATGATTTGACAGTCACTGAGTGCTCCATTAGACATGATTTTTCAGCCATATCTGCTTATTCGTGGGCTCCAAGGCTTGATCAACTCATAGGCAGATACAGCCGAAAATGTCTTGCAAAGAACATAGCGAGTCCGTCTGCATCATTACTGTCTATTGCCCAGTCAGTGCATTCGCTCAATCCTGTTTTCCAGAGCTTCAGACATAAGCGCTGTTAGTGATACTGACGTAAGACTAAAACGCGATGTGAACTTCGCTTTAGAGTCGACAATAGCGCTGGTTAGAGCAGTACAAGACTAGACGTACCAAATCATTACAGTAGTGTGCATTCCACATCTGAAGAATGTGATTTATCAGGGGTCCATACGGTATTCCCATCTCCCAAGATCCTATTCCAGTATATAATGGGTGTAATAATATTAGCAGATACCTCCCATTATAAATGTAGTATTCTCCTGATTAGCTATGGCACTTACTTCTTCATATGTAGGCCCCTGTGGGCATAACATGATTTCCATGAGCCGGTGTCACCTCCAGCTCCTACAAATCTTGCGCGTGGCTT
Organism: Anomaloglossus baeobatrachus; assembly: GCF_048569485.1. Classification (NCBI taxonomy): domain Eukaryota; kingdom Metazoa; phylum Chordata; class Amphibia; order Anura; family Aromobatidae; genus Anomaloglossus; species Anomaloglossus baeobatrachus. The sequence continues at coordinate 485,190,044 of NC_134355.1, forward strand.
GTTTCGGCAGCATCACTGTGCCTGTGAAGCTGTACATGGGCTGGCTTCAGAGAGGTGCACTGTGCAGAATCGGAATTGCAGAAGCTGTTATTCCCGAGCATGGACCATGCGCCGTCCTGAAGCTGTGATGTGTACACCCAGGTTCAGAGGCTCAATGTGAGTGAACACAGCCATGCCCATGTGTGAGATCTCCAGAAGCTGGTGGTGACGTCAGCTCATGGAAATCATGTCATCACACCCAAAGAGGCTTGATAACATGGAAGGGGGCCATCTAGTCTGGGGGAACTAACACCCCTTTGACTAGTCAAGACCGAAATTAGCATGGGAACAGCAGCGTTTATACAAATTTTTATTTATTTTTTACACATTTGAGTTTAATGAATAACATTATACAGGGCTGGTTGGGCAGGGAATTTCATCATACAGATGTGAATGTTCCTCGGGTGGAGTTTGTAGGGCACCTGACAGCTTCTGTTTAAGGTGTTTGTTCTGCAGTCTACTATTGTAATGGTATCGCTTATCTCTGTGATGGTCAGACTATTCTGTACTAATTCTACATATATTTGAAATTTTCAGATAAGTAGTTTATGAAATAATTCTGAGATATTCTATGTAAAATAGAAACAGGCCTGGTATCGTGATGAATTCCCACTGAATCATAGTGCCATGGGAAATGATAGCCATCTTGGGATAGACTGCATTTCTGGGCTGCGTGTCATGGGAATAGTATTGCAGGAACTTGCTCTGCTGCATTAAATATTTCAGCAAGCTTCTCCCCATCCTGCCACTTTACAACACCTTGTAGATTGCTCCATATTCGTCTTTCTATGTGGGCTCATGCTCTTTTGTGTCGTCTGGCCCTCAGTATCTTCCTACAATGGATCATTGGCCACCCTGCAGTACAAATAACTTCACTGTCAGGACTAGATACTCACAAGGCTTATCTCTAGTAGAAACCAGTTCATCTGTGGTGACGATAAACTATCCGTGTGTGTGTGTGTGTGCATATATATATTATATTATATTATAATTGGGCTGGAAAAAGAATTGAATGCCAAAGTACAGTATTTTATTATGCATGTAAAAAGAAAATCGCAATGTGCACTACTTTGCTCTGTATTCTGGAGCAGACTCGCCCATTATAAGTCACTGGGTACATGAAAGCAGGTCACATATGGGTTCCCACCATTAGTGATGGGCTAGTGTACTGGCTGGCCCCAGCTAGTTACTCGATCAAGCACCTGAGTTGGAAAATGCTGGACTTCAATTATACTTTGTACTGGAGTGTCGTCGTAGCACATAGCAAACTGTATGTTATCTTTAGAATTGTTATCTTTATTTATTAAAACCTCTTCACGACACATGACATACTGGGTACGTCATGGATCGCTTGGGTTAGTCCCCGTGGGCAGTCCGTGGCGATCCGCGCACATATCAGCTGATTCAACAGTTGACGTGTGCCTGCCAGGCGTGAGTGGAATCGTGTTCCACCCGCACCTATTAACCCCGTACATCTCGCTGCCAAATTCTGACAGCGAGATGTATCAGTGTGCTACCATAAGGATAACTTACCCACCCCCATCGGAAGTCACGTGATGTGATCATGTGACTTCCGGTGGTTGCCATGGTAGCACAGGGTAGCACATAGCTACAGGAGTCATGTAGCCATCATAAGTAACTTTCTCTCACTGCCGGCAGAGGGCCGTGTGTGAGAAAAGCAGCTTTTCTCCAGATCTCAGCTGTGTAGCTGTAACATGGAGAAAAGGAAGAGTGATCAGACTGCTGATTGTTATAGTCCCCTAGGGGGGGTTAGTAAAATAACAGTTGAAAAAAGTTTTAAATTAAAATAATTCATTCAGCCCATTGAAAATTAAAGAGTTAAAAAAATAAAAATATATACATTTGGTATCGCCGCGTTCAGAAACGCTCGATCTATTAAAATATAAAATTGATTAATCCAACCGGTAAATGACATAGTGGCAAAAAAATTGCCAACGCCAAAATTACGTTTTTTGGTCACCGCAAAATTTAATAACAGGCGATCAAAATGAAGCATCTGCGCAAAAATGGTACCATTAAAAACATCAGCTTGAGGCGCAATAAATAAGCTGTCAATGAGCCATAGAACCCAAAAAATGAAAACGCTACAGGTTTCGGAAAATGGTTCAATATGTGTGCCACTTTTTTTGGACAAGCTTGTGAATTTTTTTTTTTTTTTGTTACCCCTTAAAAAAGTAAACCTATACATGTTTGGTGTCTAAAAATTCGTACCGACCTGAGATCACACAGACACCTCAGTTTTACCATATAGTGAACACTGTGAATAAAATATCCCAAAAACTATTGTGCAATCACACTTTTTTTTGCAGTTTTTCCGCACTTGAATTTTTTTTTGCTGTTTTCAGTACACTATATGTTAAAACTTATGGTTCTATTTAAAAGTACAGCTCGTCTCGCAAAAAACAAGCCCTTATATCGCAAGATTGATGGAAAAATAGAAAAATTACGGTTCTCGGAAGAAGGGGAGCAAAGAAAAAAACAAAACGGAAAATCGCCTAGTGGTGAAGGGGTTAAACTGTTCATGTAAAGAAAACAGCTACCATACGGATGTGCAAAACGGACACCCTGATGACAATAGGTATGAAAAATCAATTTATTTTTTTTTTCTGACCCTAAAATGGTCAATTATGCATACACTGATGTGAACCAGTCCATACACTGCTCTCCGCTGAGCACTGTCTGGGCTGCTGGAAACCCCCTAAAACCATCATTTTCATTGGAAACCAGAGAGTTCCAATGGAGTCATTCACTTCGATGACGCTGATGGAGTCGCTTTCTGGCAGACCACAGTAGCCAGTATTAAAGCCAGACAGTGCCCAAAGTGACTCCTTTGGCTTTATTGAAGTGAAGGGATTTGTAGGAGTTATTGTTTTTCAAGGATTCTGGCAGCAAACCCGGAGAGAAATGTGTGAAGCTAGCCATAACAATTTTGCAAAATGTACCACAGTGGCTCTTAGGGGTACTTTGCACACTACGACATCGCAGCTGCGATGTCGGTGGGGTCAAATCGAAAGTGACGCACATCCGGCGTCGCTGTCGACATCGGAGTGTGTAAATCGTTTTTACTACGATTAACGAGTGCAAAAGCGTCAATCGTATGATCAGTGTAGCGTCAGTCATTTCCATAATTTCGGAAGGACCGATGTTATGATGTTGTTCCTCGTTCCTGAGGCAGCACACATCGCTGTGTGTGACACCGCAGGAGCGAGGAACATCTCCTTACCTGCGTCCCGGCTGCAATGAGGAAGGAAGGAGGTGGGCGGGATGTTTACGTCCCGCTCATCTCCACCCCCCTCCTTCTATTGGACGGCTGCCTAGTGACGTCGCTGTGACGCCGCACAACCCGCCCCCTTAGGAAGGAGGCGGGTCGCCTGCCAGAGCGACGTCGCAGGGCAGGTAAGTGCGTGTGAAGCTGCCGTAGCGATAATGTTCACTATGGCAGCTATCACAAGATATCGCAGCGGGGACTATCGCGCTCGGCATCGCAGCATTGGCTTGCGATGTCGTAGTGTGCAAAGTACCCCTAACTGTTAAATTTGGAATATTTAGTCTGTTTTTGTTACTTGTTTGGATTTTTTTTTTACTTTGCACCACATTGTCTGTTAGGAAACATCTCAAGGAAGGGCCATCCTGCTCACACGTCGCATTACTGTAGAGAGACGTAAGTGCTCATTATTCCGCTGAAGGATGACTGCACCTTTGTTCTTCTGTGGTTTTTAGCTGTGAAGATCAGGAAAAATGTTATGTGATTTGACTACCATGAGGCAACTATTGTGCTCTGCTCCAATGTGGAATTTATTATTACATTCTGGGGTTAAACTAGGAAACAGTCTGTGTGCCACTGAATCATGTACTATGACCTGGGCACGGCAACGTAATGTAATGGTACAAAGTCATGCTGTGCATTGGGAAACAGCTGTGCTTTAATGGAAAACCTACAGTACAGCGTATGGCAGGTTTTTGTAAAATATTTAACCAGTGTTGATACCTGTAGTGTAATGGTAGAATATGAGCAAATGCATCTGCCACACAATTATGCTAGTCTCTTCATATGATGTCCAATTTTTAAGGCTACAATACCATTCTGTAGCATAGAACACTGAATGGTCCTGTAAATGATTGTAGAATAATGGTTGCGTAGACCCCCCGCCCCTCCCGCGACATATAGATGCTAGGAGAGAAAAAAATTACACACATGACAAATGGATTGGCTACTAGTGTGACTACGAGGCTTTGCTGACTGTGTCTCCTGACCCTCAAGAAACCAGAAGTGCAATGGGATACATGGGGTGTTATTCGACTATAAAGGCTGGTTCATTCAAGGAGCATGTAGTAAGGGCACCAATGTTGTTAGTTTATGGGACATTTCACGGATTATCTGGAACAAGCGTTCCCAGGAACTCCCAATAATTTTCAGCCTGTTTAGCTTAAAGAATAAAGAAATAATTTCTAACAGCACATTGATCAGTGTAAACAAGATGTGCTGCCGAGAGCAATTAGGCCAGTTTCAGATGTTCGTGTTTAATCAGGTACAAGTCACACGCATGGTTATGGTCATACGTGTGTCACACATGTCATCTGTTTGCATACGTGTGACACATACCGCAATAAACACGTGTCTGTGAAATTAAACGATGTTCTATATTCACCTGTATCCAGCACTGTTTTCTTCAGCTCTGCTGCCTCCTGCTCCTGACCCCCGCTCATTATATTCATTGATTATTCACTGCACTCAGGAGCTGGAAGCCGGAGCATCGCTGGGGACGGCACCGCGGGGACAGGTGAGTATTCTGCAAGCACAGTGAGATCCAGGAGGACATTGGAGTTTCCGATGAACTCTGACACCCCGCAACACCCACGCTACAGCTTCACGGGTTCATCAGAGTTCATTGGGAACTGTGATAAGTCCCCGATGCTGTCCCCCGCGATGCTCCGGCTTCCAGGTTCTCACTGTATGTATGTATGTATGTATGTATGTATGTATGTACACGCACATTACACAGATGGATACACAGCGTACATGCATGTATACACTGAACACACACACACGTTGCTGTATACTCACCCAGCGATGCGGTCCCCGGCACTGAAGTCCACAGCACTGCTCCGGCTTCGAGCTCCACAGGGCACTGATTGTTCAGTGAGTATAATGAGCGGAGGTCAGGAGCGGGAGGCAGCAGAGCAGAAGACAGGCAGCAGAGCAGAAGACAGCATCGCTAGATACAGGTAAATATAGAAAATATTTTTCTTTTAAAAGACACGTGTTTTCTACACTACGTATCACACTGATGTCACACGGATCACATCAGTGTGTGATCCGTGTGACACCCGTGCTGCCAGAGAAAAAACACGGACGTGTGTGCATGTGGGGCCACGCGGGGTCACACTGTCCATCTGAAAACACGGCCGTGTGAGTAACTCCATAGAATAACATGGGTACGTGTGGCATCCGTGTTGAAAACGGATGTCACACGTACCTGAAACATGGACGTCTGAAACCGGCCTTACTGACAGCTCTGTGCTTATCTATCTGATCAGCAAACATGTAGCCGATTGGCAGGCTTTTTTTGACCACAGTTTGTATACTATACACCGGCATTTAGCATATTTATGTGAGATTTGGGGAAAAGAGGTTTTGGGTTTTTTTTTTTCTATTTTTAGAAAAGCTACTACTGTTCTCTAAGGACTGTTTCTTCTGTTCACTTGACTAGAACCAAAGTTCAGGGTTAATAAAAATGGGGACTACAAGAAAATTGTATTCCATGCACTTTTCACAGATCATTTGCAAAAATGCCCCAAAACTTAATTGAACGCTTTTTTTTTTTTTTTTGTGCAACATCAGAAACTCATTGTGTGAACGTAGCCTAAATATGGAAACACAACATCTTTCAGAGATGGGCATAGCTGTGTCAAAACACAACTTCAGGATAATGACGCTGGTTCTCTCCCTGAAGCGTCTTGTATGGCATCCTTTTGAACATCTTTTGCGACATGTTTTGTTTTAGTTTTTTTCTCTTCTGTTTCTTTTATATATGAGCTAGTGGTTAAAAAGCTTGCTCAAGACGAAACCATGCACAGGAAGTATTTTGAGATTTCTGTTCATATGTGAATTCTTTTTGGCAATTTGTTAGCACTTTTCCAGCATGGTTCCAGGTGGAATTCGCCTGAAAAAGACATCATGTGCCATCCTCCCACCCAGCCCCCGTGTACATGTGTGCTGGGTTATTCACAGAGCGGCCTCCATTACGCTCCTGCACAGGCGCACATTGATCTGCCTGGCTGAGAGCAGATCAAAGTACTGTAGTTCGCATGCGCGGGCGGTCTTTGCCCTTTTCTCATGTCTGTGCACTACAGTACTTTCCTCTGCCCTCAGTAGGGTAGATCAAAGTGCGCATGTGCAGGAGCTCAATGGAGGCTTCTGTGTGAATGACGCAGGACACATCATGTACACGGGGCTGGGTGGGAGGACAGTGATACTACGAGATGGAGGAGGCGTTGGATTGAGAGCAGTGACGCCCATTGGACCGGACCGCCCTCTAGGTAAGTATTATAAAGGTGTTTTTCACGTTATACAGAGCGGCCTGGGCTCTTCTATACAATATTCTGGAATGCTGTATATAAGGGCTCACTGGTGGTGGCCGCTGCTCATAGGGGAAAAACCAGGTGACAGATTCCCTTTAACTGTCCACACTACACTCAGGGGTAAAGGGGGAATCAAACTGTGGTCACACATGATGGTGCTTTTGAATCTGCTATAATCTCTTCTGGTCTCTGGAGATGAAGAAACTGTGGTAACCCTTCCATTATAAAGGTTGATTCAGACTTTTCCAAAGATGCTGTATCACCTGCTATGATCAAAAAGCATAAAGACTTTGAGCCCGTATTTTCAAGGATCCCAGAACCATGGAGAGTAAAAGCAAGGCATGATTGTTAGGTAGCATAGAATCCGCATGGCAGTAATGAGGTTCACTATTTTCACTTGGATTGTTTGCTATACACCACCATATGACATCCGTTATTTACAAAAAGGCAGTTACTTTTCAATGCAATCTTTCTAATTACTGTAATTCTTTAAAAACAGATGCAATACAGTTAATTTACTTTTATTTTTGTTCCCATTGAAGTATATAGGCAGGTCTCATCCAAAAAAAAATGGATGAAACCAGTGCATGTTGCAACTGTTTTTTGTGGGTTTGTTTGTTTTTTTTTTTTAAATGTTCATGTGAGCGAACACATTGCTGTAATGTCTGTATGCGGTACATCTTCCTCATGGACGTTCGTGTGAAGATGGCTTTAGGGGTGCTTCACACACAGCGAGCTCACTGCCGAGATCGCTGCTGAGTCACGGTTTTGGTGACGCAACAGTGACCTCATTAGCGATCTCGCTGTGTGTGACACTGAGCAGCGATCTGGCCCCTGCTGCGAGATCGCTGCTCGTTACACACAGCCCTGGTTCGTTTTCTTCAAAGGCGCTCTCCCACTGTGACACACAGATCGCTGTGTGTGACAGCGAGAGAGCGACGAAATGAAGCGAGCAGGGAGCAGGAGCCGGCATCTGGCAGCTGCGGTAAGCTGTAACCAGGGTAAACATCGGGTAACCAAGGTGGTTACCCGCTATTTACCTTAGTTACCAGCCTCCGCAGCTCTCACGCTGCCTGTGCTGCCGGCTCTGGCTCTCTGCACATGTAGCTGCATTACACATCGGGTTAATTAACCCGATGTGTACTGTAGCTAGGAGAGCAAGGAGCCAGCGCTAAGCAGTGTGCGCGGCTCCCTGCTCTCTGCACATGTAGCTGCATTACACATCGGGTTAATTAACCCGATGTGTACTGTAGCTAGGAGAGCAAAGCTAAGCTGTGTGCGCTGGTAACTAATGTAAACATCGGGTCTACACCACTACCTGTACACCTGTACTAGACCTGTAGTCGATGTTTACCTTATTTACCAGTGTCCGCAGCTTCCAGACGCCGGCTCCGTGCAAGCGCAGCGTCGCTTGCACGTCGCTGCTGGCTGGGGGCTGGTCACTGGTCGCTGGTGAGATCTGCCTGTTTGACAGCTCACCAGCGACCATGTAGCGATGCAGCAGCGATCCTGACCAGGTCAGATCGCTGGTCGGATCGCTGCTGCATCGCTAAAGTGTGAAGGTACCCTTAGGCTCGTTTCCAATCACTGGTGCTAATAGAACTGTTTAACACCACTGATTATTGTCGCTGATCTTACCGTAACCTGTGGTGGTGCCATCTAAAACACATATTGAAATGGTGCAGAGTTGAAATCCGCAACTCCATGAGAATGACATTCAATGAAATCGTATTCAAAATAATGTTCCTGCGGTTTATATTTTATATATCTGGCGATGCAGCAATCAGGGATGTTGTCCATATGTTGTATGCAAAATGTATCAGAGTAGAGCGTATATTCACGGAGCACATTTGCTGCAAAAGTGTCCTGGACTGTACTATTACCTGAATGGGCAGTAGCAACTTTGAGGCTACGTTCACACGACTGCATAAAAAAAATTGAAGATTTTCAACCAGGAAATTCAAATGATTTTTGTACTCTCATGTCATCTGGATGCAGCCCGTCTTTTTTTTTTTTTTTTTTTTTATGGGAAAAGCTATTAATTTCCAAATTCATTGTTTCCTACAATAAAAAAAAGTTATATATATATATATATATATATATATATATATATATATATATATATATATATATATATATATATATATATATATATATATATATATATATATATATATATATATATATATATATATATATATATATATATATATATATATATACTAGAAGGTGGCCCGATTCTACGCATCGGGTATTCTAGAATTTACGTATTGTGTAGTTCATGTATGATTTTTGTTATATATATATATATATATATATATATATATATATATATATATATAATATATATATATATATATATATATAGATGTTGTTGTGTGTAGTTACCAAGTGTTTGTGTAGGCGCTGTACATGTTCTGAGTGTCGCGGGGGGTGAGAGCGGTGTTGTATGTGTGTTGTGTGTGTTGCGTTGTTTGTGGAGCGCTGTGTGTCTGTAGCGTTGTGTGTGTGTGTGTGTGTTGTGCGGTTTGTGTGTGTGTGGTGTGTTTTGGGGGAGGTATGTTTTGAGCAATGTGTGTGTTGTGCAGTATGTGCGTATATTTGTGTGTGCAGCGTTGTCTGTGTGTGTGGGTGTCTGTGTAGGGCGTTGTTTGTGATTCCTAGTGTGTGTGTGTTGTGCAGTGCGCGTGTGTGTGTGTGTGTGTTGGGGGGAGGTGTGCACCTCCCATCGTGCTCCATCCCCCATGCTGCGCACCCCCCATCGCGCTGCATCCCCCATGCTGCGCACTCCCAAACGTGCTCCATCCGCCATGCTGCGCACTCCCAAACGTGGTCCATCCGCCATGCTGCGCACTCCCAAACGTGCTCCATCCGCCATACTGCGCACTCCCCATCGTGCTGCATCCCCCATGCTGCGCACTCCCAAACGTGCTCCATCCGCCATGCTGCGCACTCCCCATCGTGCTCTATCCGCCATGCTGCACACTCCCAAACGTGCTCCATCCGCCATGCTGCGCACTCCCAAACGTGCTCCATCCGCCATGCTGCGCACCCCCTATCATGCTCCATCCGCCATGCTCCGCACTCCCAAACGTGCTCCATCCGCCATGCTGCGCACTTCCAAACGTGGTCCATCCGCCATGCTGCGCACTCCCAAACGTGGTCCATCCGCCATGCTGCGCACTCCCAAACGTGCTCCATCCGCCATGCTGCGCACTCCCAAACGTGCTCCATCCGCCATACTGCGCACTCCCCATCGTGCACCATCCGGCATGCTGCGCACTCCCAAACGTGCTCCATCCGCCATGCTGCGCACTCCCAAACGTGCTCCATCCGCCATGCTGCGCACTCCCAAACGTGCTCCATCCGCCATGCTGCGCACTCCCAAACGTGCTCCATCCGCCATGCTGCGCGCTCCCAAACGTGGTCCATCCGCCATGCTGCGCGCTCCCAAACGTGCTCCATCCGCCATGCTGCGCACTCCGAAACGTGCTCCATCCGCCATACTGCGCACTCCCAAACGTGCTCCATCTGCCATACTGCGCACTCCCAAACGTGCTCCATCCGTCATGCTGCGCACTCCCAAACGTGCTCCATCCGTCATGCTGCGCACTCCCAAACGTGCTCCATCCGCCATGCTGCGCACTCCCAAACGTGCTCCATCCGCCATGCTGCGTACCCCCCATCATGCTCCATCCGCTTGGGAGTGCGCAGCATGGCGGATGGTGCACGATGGGGAGTGCGCAGTATGGCGGATGGAGCACGTTTGGGAGTGTGCAGCATGGCGGATGGTGCACGATGGGGAGTGCGCAGTATGGCGGATGGAGCACGTTTGGGAGTGCGCAGTATGGCGGATGGAGCACGTTTGGGAGTGCGCAGCATGGGGGATGCAGCACGATGGGGAGTGCGCAGTATGGCGGATGGAGCACGTTTGCTCAGCCTCTCTCCTTCCAGCCTCCCTCAGCATCAGCCTCCCCCTCCCAGCCTTCCCCAAGATCAGCCTCTCTGCTCCCAGCCTCCTCCAGCACGCCGTGCTCCTCTGCCGACACTCACCCACACCCGATCGCATCCACTCACCCACACAACCGATCGCATCCACTCACCCACACAACCGATCGCATCCACTCACCCACACAACCGATCGCATCCACTCACCCACACACCCGATCGCATCCACTCACACACACCCGATCGCATCCACTCACACACACCCGATCGCATACACTCACACACACCCGATCGCATACACTCACACACACAGACACTGACGATATTGCACATACGCGCTGATACTCACAACATCCGGGGATATCACATGCTTCTGGCCATGTGATCCTCCGTCAGGTCCTGGAAGCTCACAGCACAATATCGCCGCCGAGAAGCAAGCGATATCCCAGGATGTTGTGAGTATTTGGATGCGATGTGATGTGTGAGGTGTGTGTGAGTGTGATCTGATTTGTGTGTGCTGTTATGTTATGTATTTTCCGCAGCTGCAGGACCTTGATGTGTGGATGCGATGTGATGTGTGTGTGATGTGTGTGTGAGTGTGAGCCGGTGTACACTGGTAACTATGATACACATCGGGTAACTAAGGGACCTTAGTTACCCGATGTGTATAATGGTTACCAGCTTTCACGGCCTCCGTTAAGATCCCAGCATCGCAAGGTTATGTCTGGCGCTGCTGGGATCCTGACGGAGCCGGTGTAGAAGCAAGCGATATCCCAGGATGTTGTGATGTGTGGATGTGATGTGTGAGGTGTGTGTGAGAGTGAGTGTGATCTGATGTGTGTGTACTCACCTGGGAATCGGAGCCCCGTGTCAGTTGGGCCACAGCGAGCGTGCATTGCGTGAGGGGGCGGGGCCTGCAGAGAGCCGGGGCGAGAGGCCAATCCGTGTGGGGGGGCGGGGCCATGGCGAGCCCAGCGGCCAATCAGCTTTGTGTCACCGTAAGGACACAATTTCGGAGCATGACAGACAGACAGATAGACAGACAGACAGACAGACAGACAGAATAAGGCAATTATATATATATATATATATATATATATATATATATATATATATATATATATATATATATATATATATATATATATATATATATATATATATATATATATATATATATATATATATATATATATATATATATATATATATATATATATATATATATATATATATATATATATATATATATATATATATATATATATATATATATTTATATTTATATTATATTACACAGGGTCTCCCTGATAATAGGACAGGGTCTAATATTTTTTGCTCTGAAAGATACGCTAGGGCTTAATTTCAGGGGATGTCTTATATTTTCCCGTGAACAACAATCCAAATTTGCTTTTGGACAAAGAAAACAAAACAATATTTTGTGTTACTCCTATTACTGGTTCAGATGCACATTTTCTTATCTGATCTGCTATTTATGGTACAGAACCAGTCCTATAGTGGTGGGTACAAACCATAATTACAAAGGTTTAAGTTACCTACTTCAATGTATTATTCTCTATGTATTGTATTCTATGTATTGAAAGTTTTCTCCCAAATGAAAGCAGACGCCCACTAAAAGTACCGCACTTACCAGACCCTAAACAATTAGAGTTGGCAAGTGAATAGTCTCTCACATACAAATCTGCTTCACTGTCATGTCCCCCTGCGTTCTACAGCGGTTGGCTCCCCTGGTGGTTGGAAGTAGTATCCCTTGCGCGGAGTGATACTGGTACACGATCTGTTTGTGAGAGCTGCAGTGCAGTGTAGCTGGAACGGCAAGGGACCTAACAGCGACACAGATCTGTGAGAACCTATGCACCATCGGCACTTACCAACTGTAGTTGTTTGTGATCTGGTGAGTGCCATTGTTTTTGGAGAGAGTAGAAGGAGGGGAGTGTCTGCCTTCTTTTGGGGGGTGTCAACTAAGGCTTATTTTGGGAGTAGGGGTTATATTTTAAGCAAACTCAAAGCCCCCAAAAGCCTACTAGGGCTTATTTTTGGGGTAGGTCTTACTTTAGTGGAAGCAGGGAACGTGTGTGTATGTATGTGTATATATTTTTTTATATATATACAGTATATGTATACTGTGTGTGTGTGTGTGTGTGTGTGTGTGTGTGTGTATATAATATATATATATTTAATTTAGGTTTTCTCATGGGCATCTGTCGGTCAGAGGTTACACTTGTGATCCTACCTTCACTGTAATGCAGGGCCCAGTATTGGGTTTATGTTTAGGCCATAAGAATCGGGTCATAAATTGGCATAGATGTAAGAATTCCTTTTAATATAATATATTGAACTGAAATTAACATAAAATAAACGGAAAGGATAAACTTCATTTGTAACAAAACTGGACATTTCCCAAAAATATATTCTTTATATCTCTATGGCAACCAGTTTATTGCAACTGAATTCCATTTCTACAAATAGGCTTAGATCTGCTTGTACAATGTGCGGCATACACAGTGTTAAATACTCTGCAATGTGTCGCACCTACTAATGATGTTTTTGTGGAGTGATTCATGGCAGTCTGTTTGTTTTTGCCTTAAAGGGGTATTTCTATCTCCTAAAGTGCTGGCATATGTCTTGAACGTGTTATCACATTATGGCCGGTGACTATCTTAAGAAGGGGCTGTAGAGCCTTTAGCCTCCCGCTGCACAGCTATACCTACCTGGCGCGGCTGTGGATTCCTGCACAGTTGGATGCGGATGGTGATGAGCTCCTCAGTGCAGGGGACTGGTGAAAGGTACGAGTGTGAAGCCAGTGCTAAGGATCAATGGAGATATCGGAGGAGAACAGAGCCTCCCTGATCAGAGAGTGTTGGCATAGCTCTGACTTAACATTAATTTATGAAGGGGAAACACCCCTTTAAGTATTTCTTCTCTCCTCACTAGATTTTGCCTATTACAGACTGATATTTCTGTAGCTATGAAGAATTCCTATTAATAGTTATGAGTTTAGATCATGTTACTATGTGATTGTGTAGAAACCATAGCTTGACAACAGATTGTGCATGTTCTAGTTACTATCCGCGTCAATGTCTGCAGCCTAGAGACCATTCATCTAAAGTGGACTTTGATAGATACATAGCTTCCTATTACCAGGCACCATCCGTGCCCCTGCATTCCTGTCAATAAGTGCTATTCATAATGGCAAATATTGATTTTATTTTTTTTTTTAATTTTTGCCCTCATCTGTTTTTAGTCTTCCTATGTAGTCATCACACAGTCCCTGGTACGGATCACATCATCTGTATAGTACGTAAAATCCATGTATGAAGATATAATTTATTGCCTCAGCTGTGGGTTACGTGCACTAATGTGGAATGTTGTTAAACCCCACAGTTGTGGATATAGCAACTAGCGTTTCTTTTTCAAACTTCTACAGAAATCCTGAATAGTCCACATGCTTTAAAGGAAATCTTTCAGCACTTTTCGCCCCCAATCCACACACTGCTAGATAAATGGTGCAATAACTGGTTTATGTTTAAAGGGAAGCTATCACCAGATTTGGTGACTATAAGCTGCGGCCACCACCAGTGGGCTCTTATATACAGAAGTCTAACATGCTCCGCCGGCATTGAGGTCCTGCTCATGCGCACTACAATATTTTAATCTGCCCTGTTCAGTGTGCCTGCGCAGGACCTCACTGCTGGTACGTGTGCATCACGTAGGATGCGTCAAACACCCCGGCTTCAGAAGAAGGAGGACGAAGATGGACGAAAGAGGAGGTGCCCATATGAAACAACTCCACCGCAGCAACAGTTTAGGTAAGTATAAAAGAATTTTTACGTTCTACACAGCGGCCTGGGCTCTTATATACAGCATTCTAATATGCTGTATATAAGAGCCCACTGGTGATGGCCGCAGCTTATAGTCACCAAATCTGGTGACAGGTTCCCTTTAATCTGTTTTTGATTGTTTAAAACAAGTTCTACAAATGCTTAAAGCTACAATTACAATATGTGTGGAGTACAACTATAAATGTAAATTAAATTACCCTCTCATCGACAAGAACATTAATATAGAATTACGGAACACTTAGACTTCCCTAATTGTTAATGGTTACAGGATAAGAACATGATCCATTGGCTCCATACCTGGAGACTTTTTTCAGTTGAACCAGTAACCTCAGCAGTTAGATTTAATGGAGGCTGGTCATGTCGACAGACTACTTCTCTAAATACTGAAGCTAAGTTGCCTTCCAAAGTCTTGGAATAAATAACTGCTTGGGCTGCTGTTAAAATCTCAGTAGTCCTTTTTCTGAGCCTTGACTGACCCTGGAAGAATAGACAACAGGGCCACCTGAGGAGAACTGTCCATTCTATTTTTAGGGGTACTTCTCACACAGCGAGCTCGCTGCCGAGATCGCTGCTGAGTCACGGTTTTTGTGAGACACCAGTGACCTAATCAGCGATCTCGCTGTGTGTGACACTGAGCAGCGATCTGGCCCCTACTGTGAAATCGCTGCTCGTTACACACTGCTCTGGTTCATTTTTTGGACGTTGCTCTCCCGCTGTGAAGCGCATATCACTGTGTTTGACAGCGAGAGAGCAACGATCTGAATGTGCAGGGAGCAGCTGACTTCTGGCAGTCTGCAGTAAGTTGTAACCAAGGTAAATATCGGGTAACCAAGCGAAGTGCTTTGCTTGGTTACCCAATATTTACCTTGGTTACTAGCGTACGCCGCTCTCACGCTGCCAGTGCTGACTCTCTACTCCCTGCACACGTAGCCAGAGTTCACATCGGGTAAATAAGCAAAGCGGTTTGCTTATTAACCCGATGTGTACTCTGGCTAGAAGTGCAGGGAGCCAGCGCTAAGCAGTGTGCGCTGGGAACCAAGGTAAATATCGGGTAACCAAGCGAAGTGCTTTGCTTGGTTACCTGATAATTACCTTAGTTACCAAGCGCAGAATCGCTTCCACGTGTGGCTGGTCGCTGGTGAGATCTGCCTGATTGACAGCTCACCAGCGACCATGTAGCGACGCACCAGCGATCCTAACCAGGTCAGATCGCTGGTGGGATCGCTGGAGCGTCGCTAAAGTGTGACGGTACCCTAAATCCTAAAAAGTCAACTCACCCCACTTGACCTTTATTTCCTGCACTAATTCAGGGGCGGTTACACAATAACAAACTTGACCCGTTTTGTTCCATATTCACCCATTGTTTAGAAAACTGGTGGAATTGTCAGTCCAATAAACATGTTAACAGAGCTACCCTATGGTATGACTTAAAGTTAGGAAGTCCTGCATTCCATCCCTCCCCCTGTCAGGGACCATCACTCACAGGTCTTTCAAGGCAGTGTTCTGTCACTTAACAGGGAAGCTTTTCTTTTGTATGTTTCATTTCATTGTTTGACAAGGTGACATTTAGAGCTTCAAACTTCTGGAAATTAACCTTTAAAATTACTGTGGTTTCCAAAGGCCTCAAACTAATGGCTACAGGTAGATGCTCCATTATTATCATATATAACAAAGGGGACAATGGGCACCCATACCAAGTACGATTTTGGGTAGAGATCAAGGAAGACTAACTTGTGTGATCTCTGGCTTCATGACCATCAACAAGCCTCACATGATCAGTGTGAATAGTGCCTGGAAGTAAAGGAACTAGTCTCTTGGCCAGAGCTTCTGAGAATAGTTTTAATATCGACATTTATCAATGAAATAGGTCGGTAATTTAGAAACCACTGTATGGTCTTTACCCATTTTTGTAATAACACTAATATGAGCCTCCCAGGATTGGGCAACAATAGTGGAGCCCTCTGAGGCAGAACTAAAGACTTTTGTTAGGGATGACTTAAACGGGGCGCACAATACCTTATAAACTCTGGGAGTAAAACCATCTGGCCCTGGACCCTTTCCTACAGGAGAATCCTTGATGGATGATAGTATCTCTGCTTTGGAAAAATCCTCTTCTATTGAATCTACCAACTCTTTAGGGATATTTTGGAGGGAAGTCTGCTTCATATATTCTTTTATCTTATGGTTAAAAGATGATGAGGAAATTTCGTTGAATTGATAGTAGTTCCCCCAGGTCCTCTGATCAGAGGAATTTAACTAGGGCCCTTCCTTGGGTGTAAGATCTCTGCCAATGGTCGTCCACACCTCTTGGCATGTTCATATAAGAACCTGTGGCCTATCCAATTCCGTCTTTATCCCATGACTCTCCCAAGACATTAAAGATTCCTTGTAGTGTGTAAGGAATCTTTGGATTCAGCCGACTCAGATAAACCTCAGATTCTGAGAATTTTGCGTCTGCCCATATTTTCTGCGTCGTACATAGCTTCTGGAGGCAGAAAAGTACTAAAGGTCAGCTCAACGGAAAGCAGCTCTGTCCACTGGAGGTAAATAGGAAGAGGATTAAGACTGACATCGGCTGTAATGCTATATGCTTTTAATTGTTTAAGGTTCAAAAAAGACATTTGCTCAGAAAAAGGAGTCCAATTAATTATAGAGTTCAGTGTTTGGACAAAGTTCTAGTTGATTTTCCACCGGATCTGCATTCATATGATGACAGCGCAATGTTAAAGATTTTGCAAATTTATTGACATCCAATATTGCCCAAGGTACCGTATGTCAAATTCATTTGTAGGAGCAAATTATAATTCAAAAACAAAGTTACAAGCAGATAGCATCACAGCTGATGTCAGTCTTAATCCATTTTTCAGATCTAAGAATCCTTACTTCTACCCAGTTCAATCTAGGCCAACGGCTCTTGATAACTTTCAGGAGTCAATTGAGGAGGAATTAAGGATTCTTAAAACAACAACAGGTTAAAATGGAAAAAAATTAACTAAAGAAGGGGAGAATGCCTTGTCAGCCTTGAGGAATATTGATGATTTGATTATCAGAAAGGCTGACAAGGGTGGAGCAATTGTTTTGATGGATGCTGGTTTGTATTGCAAATTGAATGATCAAATTTTGGAGGATTCAGATACATACTAGCTGAGCTTTGATTCTACTAAAAAATGTCAAGAGTAATTGGCCCAGTTGTTGCAGGAGGGAGTGGATATGGGAGCTATTAGCCAAAAGATTTATAAAGATTTGTATGTGGAACATCCGGTTATTCCCATATTACACTCCCTCCCCAAAATACATAAGGATTTTTTTCCCTCCACCACTTAGGCCTATAGTGGCGGGTATTGGGAGTTTGGGAGAAAGGCTCAGTTGTTGGGTAGATATGTATCTGCAACCTTTGGCTTAGTAATACACCAGGGTTGATTTGTGATACAAAACAAATTACTGCTTCCTTGGATGGGAAAAAATTCACACCGGATAATGTATGGCTTACTTGTGATGGGGTCGGGTTATACCTCAGTACCTCATGGTTTAATTATATCTGCTCTTAGGAGACATCTGGAGCAATACAGTACCTATTTGACTGAGATACAGGAGTTTTTGGTATTAGCTGTCAGGTTTCTTCTTATGAGTAATTATTTTTCATTCAATAGAATTTCCTTACAGACTAGGGGAGCGGCAATGGTGTGGTGGTGGGGAGTTGTTCTCCCTCCCTAGGCAATCTCTTCATGTTCCAGTGGGAAGAATTTTTTATTTTTTATTTTTTTTTTCACAGCGAATCCATTTTTTTTTCTTCAAACATTAAATGGTACGGATGTTTTTTGGATGATTTATTATTTATATGGGAAGGTTGGGTTGATCAAATTACAAAGTTTCTGGAGTATATTAATAACAATGAAATTAATCTTCGCTTTACACATCATATACAGAGTGATACTGCAGATTACCTGGATGTCTCCTTGCGCAGAACTGTACAAGATACAATTTCATTGACCCTGTTTAGGAAAATGATGGCCACTAATTCTATGTTGTTAGCCACTTCTTGCCATTCAAAACATAGTTAAAAAAATATTCCTGTGGTGGAGATGACGAGGATTAAAACAAACAATGAAACCTCAATCTATATCCTCGATCAGCATAGGGTTAATAATGCAAACGCAATTTGGCCAAATTGCAACTAGAGGTACCCCAACTAAAGATCTTTAACCCCTTCACGACCACCATGGACGGATATATCTGTCATGAAGCGTGTCCCATTAAGCCCCGCCCCCTGCCGCGGGCAGGCAGCGGCGGTCGGCACACATCAGCTGTTTTCAACAGCTGACATGTGTGCCTGCATGTTGCAAGTGGAATCGCTTCCACTCGCAACATTTAACCCCTTAAACCTCGCTGCCAAAGTCTGGCAGCGAGATCTATATGCGCGCGGCCATGATTTTTACTTACTGCCGCCCCCACCGGAAGTCACATGCGTGATCACGTGACTTTCAGTGGTTGCCATCGTAGCACAGGGTCATGTGATGACGCCTGCAGCTATGAAGTTTCACTTTCGTTTTCCCTCGGCCGATTGCAGAGAGAAACAGGAAGTGACTGAATCTGCTGTTTACAGCTGTATAGCTGTGATCAGCAGATGGATAAGAGTGATTGCTGATCGCTATAGCCCCCTAGGGGGACTAGTAAAATAAAGAAAAAAATTAAAAACAAAGTGTTAAAAAATAAAAAAACCTAAAAGTTCAAATCACCCCCTTTTCCCCCATTGAAAATTAAAGGGTTAAAAAATAAATATACACATATTTGGTATCGCCGCGTTCAGAAATGCCCGATCTATCAAAATATAAAATCAATTAATCTGATTGGTAAACGGCGTAGTGGCAAAAAAATTCCAAACGCCAAAATTACGTTTTTTTGTCGCCGCAAGTTTTACGCAAAATGCAATAACAGGCGATCAAAACGTAGCATCTGCGCAAAAATGGTACCATTAGAAACGACAGCTTGAGACGCAAAAAATAAGCAGTCACTGAGCCATAGATCCAGAAAAATGAGAACGCTACGTGTTTCGGAAAATGGCGCAAAACGTGCGCCTCTTTTTTTTTTTTTTTTTTGGACAAGCTTGTGAATTTTTTTTAACTTCTTAGATACAAGTAAACCTTTACGTGTTTGGTGTCTACAAACTCGCACCGACCTCAGGCATCATACCCACACATCAGTTTTACCATATAGTGAACACCGTGAATAATACATCCCAAAAACTATTGTGCCATCACACTTTTTTTTGCAGTTTTTCCACACTTGGAATTTTTTTTGCTGTTTTCCAGTACACCATATGGTAAAACTTATGGTTTCATTTAAAAGTACAACTTGTCCTGCAAAAAACAAGCCCTCATATGGCAAGATTGATGGAAAAATAAAAAAGTTACGGCTCTCGGAAGAAGGGGAGCAAAAAACAAAAACGCAATAACGAAAAGTGCCCCGGGGCTGAAGGGGTTAAAACTTTTTAATTTTTAGTAATACTACCAAAATAAACAGACCAGTTTAAAACTAGAGTGTAGGGCAACCTAATACATATACTAGATCAGTTGTCCGGCCGTGGACCAGACACCACATACAAATGGACCACTGTCCTATAATATAATCAGATTGGTACAGCCCTACACTACCTCTAAAACCGTGCAGCTAATAGCCTTCCCTACATGTTTCACCATGACTGGCTTCATCAGGGGACTGAGGCTATAAGGACGAGGATTAATAGGAACACTATTGTAGTTGAAATGGATATTGTGTCAGTGAGGTTGAGAGCCAGAAAGTATCCATCTTGGACGATCAAGCTAGGAATTGTATTTAACTGAGAGAGAGAATATGTTGAAGGCTATAAAATGGTGTAGGGATAGTAAATCTGATAAACAACAAAAAAGTGACATTTATTACACAATTTAGTCCCCAGTTTGATAAAATTAAGGGAATAATTTCAAAATGTCTATCAATCCTTTTTCAGGATGATAATCTTAAAAACTTATTATCTGAGCCAATAAGATTCATGGCCACTAGATCACGAACGTTAGACTGTTACATGGGCGTACCCAGGATCAAAACTAGGGGGGGCAAGCCATTGTCGTTCAGGTTGTAAAATATTAAAACAGAAAAGGTGAAGGTGCCTCCAGAGAGAGCCTAACGTTCAATCTGCTCTCACTGAGGTGCCAGCTCACTTTATGCAGTGAAGGGAGATGTCAAATTGTGTCAGATCCATATTGATCTACACATCACTCACGAGCACCAGCAATACTAGCCGAATAACGAATAATGCGAATAGTAATGATTACACTCGCTCATCAGTGATCACTATTATAGACATATTGGAAAACATGGAATTTATGGTTAAATGTCTCTAGGCTGGGTTGCTTCCTCTCAATTTCATTTCCTACAGAAATTAATTAACTTTTTGGAACCAGTTTCTTATATCCATTTAGGCAGCCTCGATGTCTTCTAAATGTAAATAAGAAGGCAAACTAATAAATTATAACTGGAATAAATAAGAACGATTAGTTGTTCTAAAGGAAAAAGGTGCATTCACATGCTGCGTATTTCTGCATTTATGCAGCGCAGGACCTTAAACAGCACCATGTGACTGGTCAACTTCACCGGTCACATGGTGCTTCCTGGTCCTAGAGCCCCCCACAAACACATACTGTATACAGTCCCGCCTTAGAGCTCCCATCTCATATACAGTCCACCCATAGCACTCCCATCTCATATACAGTACCCCCTTAGGGCTCTCATCTCATACAGTCCACCCATAGCGCTCCCATCTCATATACAGCCTCCTATAGGGCTCCCATGTCATATACAGCCCCTCCATAGGGCTCACATGATAGGAACCCTATGGGGGGCTGTATCTCATATAAGGCCCCCCTAGGGCTCCCATATTCAGCCCCCCCATCATATACAACAGCTACCCAGACCCCCAGACTGTCTGATTTTAATATTTACATTTTTTTTTTTTTTTTTTTACTTGTGGCAGCAGCTCAACCTCCCAGTAGTCTCCCCAGCTTGTGACTGTGCCGGTCGCTCTGCACTGCAGGAATCGACACAACGGGGCGCAGAGTGATGATGTCAATGTCTTCACTCCAGTCCAGTCCCTACTGTGCTGATTTGCAGTGCAGAGTGGCCGGCAGGCACCGAGGACGGGATTTTACAGCTCCTACTAGGAGCAGCTGCGGGAGCAGTGTTCAGCCTGTCCTGCGGTAGTAGTGGGTGGCGGGTGCCGATGCACCATGCTGCCCTGTCCTCTCCTCACCACCCGCGCTGCCTGACACACCCGCTACCTGACCGACAGGTCACAATTGGTGCGTGCTCCTGCTTCTAGGGGCGGGGCAGTTGACACCCAACACCCCCCCCCCTGCCTTCCCCTCGCTGGGTACGCCCATGGACTGTTATTCCCTAGTCTTTTTATATGGGGACAGGAAAAATGTGGATAACTGGTGGCAGACTATTGCATTTTATAAGTGTGATCACCGCAAATGCATTTGCTGTGACCATGCTGTTAAGGCGGATTTTTTGTTTAGACATTTACAGGAGAGCGATTCAAAACTAAAAACTATATCAATTGCAATACGCAAGGCTTGATTTATCTTATGACTTGCAGCCTACAGTATGTGAGCTGTACGTCGGGGCCATAGAAATTCAGAATCCATAGGCATTTGTCCGATGCGGTAAAAAAATGTGGTCAAATGTTCCACTATAACCAGACATTTTTCCACTGTACACGAGGAAGATACTAGTATGTGTAAAATTCAAGGAATTGAGAAAGTTAAATTACCGCTACGGGGAGGTGATCTTGGTAGGATTTTGCTTAATCGAGAGTCGTGGTGGATTTACAGTTTACAAAGCAGAACGCCGCAGAGACTGAATAAAAGGCATGATATTATACTACATTACGATTAGAACAATAATTGTTTTTTTAGGTTTTATTGTGGCCCTTCAGAGTAAGACATCTAACAATGTGGTCCTCCAATTAAAAAAAAAAACAACAAAACTGTGTTCACCTGTGTGTTATACGACAGTGAATAAGTGAAATGAACAAAGCCTAAGCAAATTTTGAAGCTTGGAAAAAAGAAGGGACAGGTCTCATTATCTAAACAAAACCTGTGGAAATAAATCGACCTATCATTGAGAATAGCGCTTTCCAAAACATAGACTTCCTGCTTGTTAGTTGATGACAAGCTTCGTTCTAGTTGTTAAAGGGATGGTTCACAGCTCTGCAGTAGTGACCACATCCCTGTAAAACTGATAGGGAAGGTTTTTTTTTTAAATACCTTGATCAGCCAATTCTGCCTGTGACCGACACTATTGCAGACCACTCCTCCCCATAAAGGGACCCCCCCCGAGGCTCTGTGAGGTCATGTCAACTTCCAGTTGACCTGATGACATCACCACGGTCGTCCCCAGTCTTCCCGAGTGACTGGGCTGTGGATGGCAATTCACTGCTCATCACAGCCCAGTGTCACAGCGCAGCATCTCCCTGCTCTCTCCTTCACTGCAGAGCGCCGCAAACAGGAGCCATGCTGGGCGGTGACGAGCGGTCACACTGTTTTACAGGGTTGAGGTCACTACTGCAGAGTAGTGAACCACCTCTAACTCTCAAGGGGGGAAGTTAGAGGTTCACCCATATTTTTTGTCTAGTTCGATATTATTATATTGAGAAACAATGTTTCTCTCAAATACCTTGTGTTGGCAATAGTGCCTGTGAGAGGCGCTATTGCAGACCGCTGTTCCCTGCTTTGGTGACGTCACATCAAGTGCCGCACACGTCACATCTGTGCGGCCGGCTGCAATCTTCCTGACTCACTGAGCTGTGAGCGGTGTTTCACCGCTCGTCACAGCCCATCTGCTCCCTCCTCCCTCACAGCAGAACGCTGCAAGCAGGAGACTCGCTGAGCTGTGACTGCGGTGAAACACCGCCCATAGCTCAGTGAGTCAGGCAGACTGCAGCCGGCCGCAGGGATGTGACGTGTGCGGCACTTGACGTGACGTCACCAGAGCGGGGAACAGCGGTCTGCAATAGCGCCTCTCACAGGCCCTATTGCCAACATAAGGTATTTGCGAGAGACTTTGTTTCTCAATATAATATCGAACTAGACAATAAAAAATATGGGTAAACCACCCTTTTAACTGGTGAGCTAAACTAAGAGTTTTTACTCCATAATCAGACCCTCCATAGACAGATCTTAAGGTACTGTCACACATAACGAGATCGCTAGCGAGATTGCAGCTGAGTCACGGTTTCCGTGACGCAGTAGCGATCCTCTTAGCGATCTTGTTATGTGTGACACCTACCAGCGATCAGGTCCCTGCTGTGAGATCTCTAGTCGTTGCAGAATGGTCCAGGCCATTTTCTTCAAAGGCGATGTCCTGCTGGGCAGGACACATCGCTGTGTTTGACACTGTGTGACATGGTCACAGTGACTGCTGAGATCGTTATACAGGTTGCTACTGCAATCCGATATTATTCCTGTATCGCTGGTAAGATCTGACTGTGTGACATCTCACCTGCGACCTCCAAGCGACTTAGGGTACCTTCACACTTTAGCGATGCAGCAGCGATCCGACCAGCGATCTGACCTGGTCAGGATCGCTGCTGCATCGCTACATGGTCGCTGGTGAGCTGTCAAACAGGCAGATCTCACCAGCGACCAGTGACCAGCCCCCAGCCAGCAGCGACGTGCAAGCGACGCTGCGCTTGCACGGAGCCGGCGTCTGGAAGCTACGGACACTGGTAACTAAGGTAAACATCGGGTATGGTTACCCGATGTTTACCTTAGTTACCAGCGCACACCACTTAACTTAGCGTGTGCAGGGAGCAGGAGCCGGCAGCGTGAGAGCTGCGGAGGCTGGTAACGAAGGTAAATATCGGGTAACCACCTTGGTTACCCGATGTTTACCTTTGTTACAGCTTACCGCAGGCTGTCAGACGCCGGCTCCTGCTCCCTGCACATTCAGGATTGTTGCTCTCTCGCTGTCACACACAGCGATGTGTGCTTATCAGCGGGAGAGCAACAATAAAAAAACGAACCAGGGCTGTGTGTAACGAGCAGCGATCTCACAGCAGGGGCCAGATCGCTGCTCAGTGTCACACACAGCGAGATCGCTAATGAGGTCACAAAAACCGTGACTCAGCAGCGATCTCAGTAGCGATCTCGCTGTGTGTGAAGTACCCCTTACCTGCGATCCCTATCAGGTCGCTTCGTTATCGGGATCGCTGGTAAGTCGTTGTGTGTGACTGGGCCTTTAGTTTCCACTTGTTCATTGATTATGTAGACAGCTTTGGGGCAATTTCAGATAAGTGGCTAGCAAACAGAATTTTTCAATTATCTAACACAATGTACACATTTATGATTTACAGCTAATTTTCACACTAAACACTACTTTTTGTTAATATAAAATTGTCGGAAACGAATGTGAAAGTTTCCAATACCCCTTATAGAAGTGATACTAAGGATATTTTAATTGACTGCTTTGTGTCTTACAAAACATGTGAAAATTAAAATCCCTATTAAAATTGAGTTAGCTGTGTGTGTATAGTGACTCTACAGATTCCCCTATACAAAGGAGCGTTTAACGAAGTTTTTTTCTACCCTGTGTTTTCTGAGAGCTTCTGCCAGACTTAATCTCACCTCCCTGCTGAGCAAGCCTATCCGCTGTATGGTGCACTTGGATAGCACTGGCGCAGCCACTTGGTCGAATATTATGGGCATGACTAATAGGCTGCTAACTAGTTACTGTGCACCTACATGTGTGAATGGCGCCCTATACAAGCCACTTGTGTGCAATTTTATCATCCAGCAATCGCCCCCTTCATGATTGGAGGTGTGTGAGTGATTTGCTCCTCTTGCACCTGGGATGCCTCCACCTTATTGAGGGTCTTGCTGCATCCTGCTAGTGCATTAGTTCCTTGGCCTGGGCAGGTTATAACTGCTGCCCTCTATTTGCTGTAATCGGAGGAGATTTTATCCCTTTTTTTTTTTTAATGTAAAATAATAAAGAAATGGACATTTACCACCTTAGACCAACAGCACTACTCTTTGCCGAGGGCTGTGTTCCTTGTAAACCTCATCACTTCATGTGATATGAGT
This sequence comes from Anomaloglossus baeobatrachus, assembly GCF_048569485.1. Classification (NCBI taxonomy): domain Eukaryota; kingdom Metazoa; phylum Chordata; class Amphibia; order Anura; family Aromobatidae; genus Anomaloglossus; species Anomaloglossus baeobatrachus. Next base: position 485,215,617 of record NC_134355.1, read on the forward strand.
ACTGTAGCTCATCACCACTCGCTGATGGACTTCAGCCTTCACAGCTCCAACAGACAGAGCAGCTCAGCTCGCAGTCCACTTCCCCTTCAGAGTTTATATCTCACAGACCACAGTTTGTCAACTGACCAGGAGATCTATCTTTTGGAAACCTCCATCTCATGGACAGGTTGATTTTATTTATGCTAAGGAGACCTGTCCTCTTTTCTGTCACCCAGTTTGCATAGTCTCTGTTCATTTAATGTTTATGGCCTCTTTTTGTATAACACATTAGTGTGCAACTTTGTTTTTATCAGAGGACTACATTATTTGTTGTGTTACTCCCCAATAGGCCACAGTACAACATGAGAGGTTGTGAGGTTGTTCCCATTTGAAACCTATCATTATTATCTTCCATGAATATTGGTGGGGCTCCAAGGCAGATGCATTGCCGTAGACCAGGGGTGGGGAACCTCCGGCCCGCGGGCCGCATGCGGCCCGCCATGACCTTTTATGTGGCCCCCGGGCAGATTCCCAGGGGAGGCAGTGCTGGTGCTGTCACCGCAGTTTGCTGCCGCCGGCCCTTTAAATCCACACATTGCTGTTTGTGCTGCAATGTGTTCTCCCGTCGGCCAGTGCCAATTGTGGGCGGGTCCACAGCAGCCTCGCAGCTTCTACCCTTGTGTGCACGCCCCCTGCCCTCCGGAGATCAGTGCCTGCCTTCTCCTTCTGATGCAGTGTGTCCGGCTCCTGCACTCCGGTGATGTGAGTGCAATGCTGCTGTGAGTCCAGCGCCGACCCTCTGCTGCTATATGCCCTGCCCAATGCTTTGTGCCTCCCCACACCAGTTCTGTAAACCCTCTCCCCCAGAGTTGCATGAAACTCTCAGCGCAGTGTGGCCCCCAATGTCCTGTGTGCACCCCTCCCCCAGTCCTGTGTGCAGCCCCCCCAATGTCCTGTGTGCAGCCCATCACCCAGTAGTCTTGTTTGCACCCCCCCAATCCTGTGTGCACCCCCCAGTCCTGTGTGCACCCCCCAGTCCTGTGTGCACCCCCCAGTCCTGTGTGCACCCCCCAGTCCTGTGTGCACCCCCCCAGTCCTGTGTGCAGGCCCCCCAGTCCTGTGTACAGCCCCCCCAGTCGTGTGTGCAGCCCCCCCAGTCGTGTGTGCAGCCCCCCCAGTCGTGTGTACAGCCCCCCCAGTCGTGTGTGCAGCCCCCCCAGTCGTGTGTGCAGCCCCCCCAGTCGTGTGTGCAGCCCCCCCAGTCGTGTGTGCAGCCCCCCCAGTCGTGTGTGCAGCCCCCCCAGTCGTGTGTGCAGCCCCCCCAGTCGTGTGTGCAGCCCCCCCAGTCGTGTGTGCAGCCCCCCCAGTCGTGTGTGCAGCCCCCCCAGTCGTGTGTGCAGCCCCCCCAGTCGTGTGTGCAGCCCCCCCAGTCGTGTGTGCAGCCCCCCCCAGTCGTGTGTGCAGCCCCCCCAGTCGTGTGTGCAGCCCCCCCAGTCGTGTGTGCAGCCCCCCCCAGTCGTGTGTGCAGCCCCCCCCAGTCGTGTGTGCAGCCCCCCCCAGTCGTGTGTGCAGGCCCCCCAGTCGTGTCTGTGCAGCCCCCCCAGTGATGTCTGTGCCTCCCCCCCCAGTGATATCTGTGCCTCCCCCCCCAGTGATGTCTGTGCCTCCCCCCCCAGTGATGTCTGTGCCTCCCCCCCCAGTGATGTCTGTGCCTCCCCCCCCAGTGATGTCTGTGCCTCCCCCCCCCAGTGATGTCTGTGCCTCCCCCCCCCAGTGATGTCTGTGCCTCCCCCCCAGTGATGTCTGTGCCTCCCCCCCAGTGATGTCTGTGCCTCCCCCCCAGTGATGTCTGTGCCCCCAGCCCCGCGTGTGGTGTCTGTGCCCCCAGCCCCGCGTGTGGTGTCTGTGCCCCCAGCCCCGCGTGTGGTGTCTGTGCCCCCAGCCCCGCGTGTGGTGTCTGTGCCCCCAGCCCCATGCCCCCAGTTAATTAATTGCTTCACCCAATATAGCAGGGTCATTTAAACATTGATAATTTTGTGCGGCCCCCGAAGGTTGGTAGAAATTTCCAAATGGCCCCCGACAGAAAAAAGGTTCCCCACCCCTGCCGTAGACTGTACTATATGCTGCAGGTGGTTCTGGTGTAACCATTTCCTCTGCGGAGATGCTTGCCTGCGCTGGCTTTCCTGCATGCAATGTGTGTCAGAGTTGGGTGTTGCAGATATGCTCAGCGTGCAGCCAGCTGTTACCACAAGCAGTGTTTGGGCTAGCCGCAATTGGCTTATGTCATCGTTTGTAAATTTATTTTTTTCTCAATTATTTTAACCATATGATTGGCATTATCGACATAAGCGGACTGAGAAGTTCACCTCAAATCACTGATCAAACTAATTAGTGCCTAACACACAGTATTGGGTTCGTAAAAAGTAATAAAACAAAATCTGCACTCTGGCCAAACACTGATGAAAATCAATGATGTTCAGAAGAGGTCTACATTAAGGAGCGAAGCCTATTCGGGGAAGGTAGGTATGCTGTTGGTTCTTATATTATTTAGTCTATTGAATAGGGGGTGTCTAAGTTGGAACGCCTTTTAATGCCACAATACACATTGAGACACTATACCAAAGTCGTCTGAACCTGCTGCCAGTCTGTATAAGGAGTAAGAAAGCAACCGGCTATATTGTTAACAGCCGGTATGTAGAACTTAAGTGGTGTGATCCTGCATGTTAGTGCTGGTACTTGTAGTGTTACAAATGTTTGATTTAGTATTCACAGGGCCAGGATCACGGATGGCTGGAGAGATGAGTGGATCTGGCCATCCACATACGCCACCTATGGGGGGTGTCTGACACGTGTCTTAATGAGGTTGTTTGGCACATGGCAGGGGAGTGACTGCAGCCACCAGGGAGATGGCTGAACGGTGAGATAAGCAGCCTCTGAGAGAGAGCGAGAGTGCGGAGGTTGCTAAACTCTGGATGGAGGTATGAAGCCTCTCTGAAGGGACCCACTGAGGGAAGTGAGAGTTCGCTATGCCTAACCGGGGTCAATGTATGGAGGGCTGTGATGCCCTGGAAAAAACCTTTGCAGAAGGTAACGGTCTTGAAAGCCGTGTGTGAATACTGGCCGGGGTCAGTCATTAATGGGCTAATGTTAAAAACTGTGTCCAAATCTACGTAAGTGATACCTCCGTTAAACAGACTTTATTACCGTGTATGTTCCTTTAAGCCAGGAGAGGCTTTTGTGTTTGTTGCAAGTGTGGTTTATGCGGCTTTAAATAAAGCAACTGGATTTTTAAGTGGAAGTGTGCTCCTGAGTCTACCTCCCATCGCAGCAAAGTGAGTAAAACCCCATTACAGTGGGTGAACTGTGTGCAACATCACATTGGATATCCAGCCTGTTGGATTTTACTGCTGTATTTTTAAACTGCTGGGGATGTCGGCTGAACCTTGCTTGCTTAACGGCTTTGAGAAAGAAGTGGATTTTGACTTTAATTGGTCTCTGTAATTTGAGTTTATGTGGATCTATTAAAAGGAATCTGTCACCAGGATTTTGCCACCTAATCCGAGAGCAACATAACGCAAGGGCAGAGATCCTGATTCCTGCGGTGTGTCACTTACTGGGCTGTTTAGTGTAGTTTTGATTTAAAATCAATGTTTAATCAACAATAGATTATCACTAGAGCACTACTTGGCGTGCTACCAGGTAGTCCAGCATATTCATGAGCTCTGTATAACTGCTAGATCTTCAGCAGAGAAAATGGTGATATTATCAAAATGACAGCAAACAGCCCAGTAACACATTGCTGATATCAGCGTCTCTCTCTACGTTATGCTGCTCTCAGATGGGGGAGCAAAAACCTGGTGACAAATTCCCTTTAATTCCTTTATGACCAAGGACGTACTGGTACATCCTTGGTCGCCTCCCTCCAGTTACTGTGGGCTCTGGCGGCGAGTCCGCGGTAATTCCTGCACATGTCCACTGATCCGATCAGCAGACGTGTGGCTAACAGGCGCAGGTGGATTGGAGATTCCCCCCCCCCCATGCCTTTTTACCCTCTTTGATCACACTGTCAAACACTGACAGTGCAATTGAAATGGCCACTGCAATGCGCAGCCCCATGACATGATCACGGATAGCCAATGTGTTGTCATAATTGCACGTGTGTGTGTGTGTGTGTATAATATAGAATGCGCCATGATTCATTAAGCAGTTCTCCATAGAGTTGGCTACTTGTTCTCTGTAATATTTGGGGTCCCAGCTTATGGACTGTGAACAATCAAGTCTCTTTTGCACAAATCGTAGTGCAGATTTGTTACATGACATACCAAATGTTTCAGATGTATCTCATTGGCTATATTTGTCATTTACCGGTAAAGACGAAGAAATCTGTGCCAATATTGGCAGACTTGGCCAACGGTCTAATGAGTACAGTACAAATGATAGGGGAGATAAGGATCCGGCATGTCCAATTTTGTCCGATCACTTTTGTTTTCGGCTATGTTAGCTGTGACCAGAGAAGTTTGGTGGCATCTCCCTCTTGGATAACACAGGCGCACTCGTTGAGACAGGCATCTGTTGTGTATGGGGCTCTGAACTCTTATTTGTTTCGTTGGCCAGTGACCACATATACTTAGCTAATTGTTCCTGCAATAGTTTGGGGACCTAGCTTCAAGACTATGAACAGTATGAACTTTTATGACATGTTGGTTACACATATCATAAAAGTCTATCTCTGGAACAATCAGTCTACTACGTAATACAATGAACCTAGCCCTTTTTATCTTCCATCTATAGATTACAGATAGCATGTCTCTTAATAAAGTAAACTAATGTATGAGATTCCTGGTACAGCAAGGGTATTGTCAATAACGTGTGTTTGCTTTTAGCCATAAATTCTGTACAACTATGTAATTCAATACTTGCACGTTAAAGGGAATGTGTAATCAGAAATGACCTATTGTTCAGGTATCAGGTTGTATCTTAAGGTACTGTCACACATAACGAGATCGCTAGCGAGATCGCAGCTGAGTCACCGTTTGACGCAGTAGCGATCCCGTTAGCGATCTCGTTATGTGTGACGCTTACCAGCGATCAGGCCCCTGCTGTGAGATCGCTAATCGTTGCAGAATGGTCCAGGCCATTTTCTTCAAAGGCGATGTCTTGCTGGGCAGGACACATCGCTGTGTTTGACACTGTGTGACAGGGTCACAGTGACTGCTGAGATCGTTATACAGGTCGCTACTGCGACCTGTATCGTTCCTGCATCGCTGGTAAGATCTGACTGTGTGACATCTCACCAGCGACTTACCAGTGATCCCTATCAGGTCGCATCGTTTTTGGGATCGCTGGTAAGTCGTTGTGTGTGACTGGGCCTTTATACCTGTATATTATTATTTATTTATTTTTTTTAGTATTTTAAACAAAAATTTCACACTGGACACAAATAATTGAGTACATGGAGATTAACTGAATCAGACCCTTCTGAGCTTTTAAACGGAGTAGGGGTCATTGTACAGGGGAGAAGAGTGTGATGTGCCATCCCCTATTGTGAATGGTAGGTCCAATTATTTGTGTATAGAGGGGTTATCTATCCTGTCTGCAATGATAATGAAACTACTGGAAAGCCTCAAGTCATTAGGCCTTCTACCAGACTCTGTAAAAGTAAGTTAAATGCAGATATACAGTTAGGTCCAGAAATATTTGGACAGTGACACAAGTTTTGTTATTTTAGCTGTTTACAAAAAACATGTACAGAAATACAAATTCTATATATAATATGGGCTGAAAGTGCACACTCCCAGCTGCAATGAGTTTTCACATCCAAATCGGAGAAAGGGTTTAGGAATCATAGCTCTGTAATGCATAGCCTCCTCTTTTTCAAGGGACCAAAAGTAATTACCAAAAGTAATTGGAGAAGGGACTCTAAGAGCTGCAATTAACTCTGAAGGCGTCTCCCTCGTTAACCTGTAATCAATGAAGTAGTTAAAAGGTCTGGGGTTGATTACAGGTGTGTGGTTTTGCATTTGGAAGCTGTTGCTGTGACCAGACAACATGCGGTCTAAGGAACTCTCAATTGAGGTGAAGCAGAACATCCTGAGGCTGAAAAAAAATAAAAAATCCATCAGAGAGATAGCAGACATGCTTGGAGTAGCAAAATCAACAGTCGGGTACATTCTGAGAAAAAAGGAATTGACTGGTGAGCTTGGGAACTCAAAAAGGCCTGGGCATCCACGGATGACAACAGTGGTGGATAATCGCCGCATACTTTCTTTGGTGAAGAAGAACCCATTCACAACATCAACTGAAGTCCAGAACACTCTCAGTGAAGTAGGTGTATCTGTCTCTAAGTCAACAGTAAAGAGAAGACTCCATGAAAGTAAATACAAAGGGTTCACATCTAGATGCAAACCATTCATCAATTCCAAAAATAGACAGGCCAGAGTTAAATTTGCTGAAAAACCCCTCATGAAGCCAGCTCAGTTCTGGAAAAGTATTCTATGGACAGATGAGACAAAGATCAATCTGTACCAGAATGATGGGAAGAAAAGTTTGGAGAAGAAAGGGAACGGCACATGATCCAAGGCACACCACATCCTCTGTAAAACATGGTGGAGGCAACGTGATGGCATGGGCATGCATGGCTTTCAATGGCACTGGGTGATGTCCATGGGTTCCAGACTTAAGGCAGTGATTGCCTCCAAAGGATTCGCAACAAAATATTGAAAATAAAAATATTTTGTTTGGGTTTGGTTTATTTGTCCAATTACTTTTGACCTCCTAAAATGTGGAGTGTTTGTAAAGAAATGTGTACAATTCCTACAATTTCTATCAGATATTTTTGTTCAAACCTTCAAATGAAACGTTACAATCTGCACTTGAATTCTGTTGTAGAGGTTTCATTTCAAATCCAATGTGGTGGCATGCAGAGCCCAACTCGCGAAAATTGTGTCACTGTCCAAATATTTCTGGACCTAACTGTAGTGGTATATAGCTTATGATTTCCAGGTAAATCGCATTATAATAATGTTTAGGCAGTATAACTTGAACTGCAGCTTTGTGAGGGGGGTGGAAAAGAAGGTAAATTCTCCTTGCAGCTGCTTGCTTCACTTCAAAGGGGTGCTATAGGGTGCTGTTAACCATACACTCACTGTGTAGTGACTGTATCGCCCTCTGCATCTTGACTGAGAGCTAACTCTGCACAAACATAGCTCACACATACTCCATAGAGTAGGCTGTCAGTCAAGGTGCAGCTTGAGGGATAACTGAACGCTCATTTGTATTGAGCAGTAAATGTAGGGGCTTCCTGCACTGCCTGATGGCTGGAAGTGAGTAGCTGTAGCATGTAATACAACCAAATGCTATTAACTTGCAGACTGCAACTATATTTACAGGTAAATTGCATTCTTGGAGGTGACAGATTACCTTTTAAGTCAATTATAAATTGTCCATAGATCAAATGCAGATGCTGAGCTATCTACTGATTCTGAAGTCCTGAATATTGATTACGCTCAGGCTGCTCATGTGAAGGCGTGGGATATAAATGAGATTATTAATTCTAACAAAACTTGCTAATGTTGCATCCTCTCTGGTTTACATTTAACCAGAGTACGTCATGTTGTCCAATACTTAATTTCTGAAGAAGTCTGTATGATGAATCTTGTAGAGTTTGACAAATCATGTTCACTATTGCTAAATAGTAGATGGAAGGTAATATGATAGGCTGGTCAGCTGTTATTATGTAGAAGTAAAACTATATGGTTTATTTCTATGGGGGATGGGCAAGGGTGGAGATGCCTTATATTGATTATTTTTTTTTCTGTAAGTCGGAATATTTTAAGTCTTAATTTACAGAAAATATCCCCTTTATCAGAGGTTACCAACCTGTGTCTCGGGAGCCACATGTGGTTCGTGGGCCCATGGTCTGTACCTCGTGCCTTTCTGCCATCTTGGTGCCTTAGCACCAGGTTTAGCAAACCACTAGGAAGAGCAGGTCTGAAGATGGAGATTTTTGTGAGTAGCCCCTCACAGAAGAGCAGATCTGCATGCATGTATACTGGAGGGCAGGATAAATTTAGTAAACCAGAGATAGGATGATACTGACATGGATTGCTTGAAGTTGGGTGCATTAGTGTGGTGAATGTGCTTGACTTAACCTGTTTTTAAGTGGGAACCCCTGGATATATGTATACTGTCTGTAAGGGAGGGGGCACAAGGTTTCGGTGTGTTTTCCGTGTCTGTCAGTATATAGTGCCTGTGGGTTTCTTGGTATCAGTATGGTGTAAGTGGGAAGGTCCCAATGAATGTAGCTCGTGACCATTGCGATCTATCAGACCTGAATGTGGCTCTCAAGCTACGAAATGTTGGAGCCCACTGCTCTACATAGTGCAAAATATATTTGTAACATAGAAAACCAGAATTATGATAACAGATGCTGTTATTGTTTCAAGTAAAATTATGTTAGATTGTGTTTATCTGTATTGATATTACTTTATTTTCTTCCTTGTGTTTATTTATTACTTGGCGTTTATTATCCCATCACTCTGTGCTATTGAGATAGCTAGTCAAATTTACATTTTGTAAATTGGAGCCATTTCTCTTCTAGTAATAAACTGTGGCCAAAAGTATCGGTACACTTACAAGAGCTTTTATAGCATCCCATTCTAAATCCATAGGTTTTAAAGGGGTTGTCCACTACTTTGACATTGATGACCTATCCTTAGGATAGATCATCAATGTTTGATCAGCTCAACAATGTCCGAAACCCCGCACCCCCGCTGATCTGCTGTCTCCAGCTGCAGGCAGCCGGAAATGTTCAGTTTTGGCGCTGCTCCGTCTTCTGATAGCGGCTGAGTACTGCACATCCGCCTCCCATTCTAACCAACTGAAAATTTCCGGCTGCCGGGACCCGGAATAGCTGATGGACGGGGGTGTGGGGTGTCGGACCAGACATAGGTCATCAATCTTAAGGATAAACCATCATTGTCAAAGTAGTGGATAACCCCTTTAGTATAAGGTTGGTCCTCACTTTGCAGATACAACAACTTAAACTTTTCTGTGGAGGTTTTCTATAAAATTTTGCATTGTCTGTCAGAATGTTTACCCATTATAAGTATATTTGTAAGGTGTCACACTGATGTTTTATAAGAGGGCCTGCCTAGCAAATTTTGGTTCATCCCAAAAATGTTTGATGGTGTTGAGGTTCATCAAGTTTTTCCGCCCCCAACTTTGCTTTTTATGAACCTTGCTTTGTGTACTAAAATAAGGTTAATGCTGGAATGTAAAATAGGCCTACCGCAAACTGTTCCCACAAAGTGGGAAGAATAATATTGTCCAAAACGTCTTGTTATACTGAAGTATTAAGATTTCTTTTCACTGAAACCAAGTAGAATAGATCAACAAAGCAATCCCATAACATTACTTGTACACTGCACAATACAGTCAGACAGGTAATGGTTTCCTGACAGTTGCCAAACTCCGACTTGTCCATCAGGCTGATAAGCATGATTTTCCACGCCACAGAACGTTTCCTTCAATTGAGTCCAGCTACGCTTAATCAATGCCTGGTGATGCATCTACCTGGTTATGGAAACCCATGGCATGAAACCCTCGGCTCACAGTTTGTGTCAGAGGAGGTTTGGAAGTATAGAGTTGAGTCAGCAACTCTTATGCGCTGTGCACTTCTGCACTCGATGACACCCCTCCCCCCCGCTCTGTAATTTTACGGGGAGTACTTATGGTTTTTAAACCCTTCCACTTTTCAATAATATCACTCATAGTTGAGCTTGAAATATTTAGGAGGGAAGAAAGGTAATGATCTGACTTGTTTCACTTGTGACGTATTATAACAGAACCACACTCTTAACAATGAGCCATTGTTACACAAATGTTAATAAAGACAGACTGCATGGCTTGGGGCTAGATTTTATACTCAGTTTTTTATTCAATCCCATTGAAACATGAGTTTAATGATTCTGTCCCAATATTGTTGTCAACCTAGTGTATAATTTCGAGTCCTGACCTGTTATTTTATGCATTAGGAAATTATTACCCAACTTTCTCTTAGTTTAAAGTGGTATTTGAGTCTGCAAAAATGATAACCTATCCAGTGTTAAGGTAAGCCATTGTTAGATCAATTGTGCTTCCCATCCTTGGGAGGACTTATGTCCCCAATTGTTCCCTGCTTCTCTCCTTGCAACAAGACGATGGCCAGAAGAAGCAGTCTGTCACGCATGCACCCTGCCCCTCTATTGCAGCATATGGCACTGACGAAGGCAAAGCAGAGAACTCTGCTGTCATCATAATTCCCAAAAAAAACAATAAATGGAGAAACAACTTTGCTGTCATCATAATTCCCAAAAAACAATAAATGGAGAAACAATGTGTGTACAATTTGGTTACATTGTTCAACTCTTTGTGGCTGAGGTTTTGTGACCAGGGGAGTACAGAAGTCCACCATTCTAGCGATTGATGAGAATCCTAGTAGTGGGACCCACACTGATCAGCTATCCAGTGACTAGGTGATCATTTTCGTAAACTACTTTTATTAATCTACTGGTTTCTTTGAAATATAATTTTCTTTGTAGATTTTCAACATCAGATCCACACCAAAACTTGTAAAATACCTGCACAGTCTCAAGTTCAACATACCCTAAAGTGTGTGTGTGTGTGTGTGTGTGTGTGTGTGTGTGTGTGTGTGGTCAAGTTCACACGAGCATATTAAAAATCGTATGACTTGAAAATGAAGATGAGCTTTCACTTCCAAGATAATGTTAAAACAAATAATTACTGATGTGTGTCATTGAAGAAAACAAAAACCATGTCCGTAATTACCGTAACTGATTTTTTTTACATGATTTTGGTTCTGAAATGATTTAAGCAGGTTACTAGACTGGGTAGAATATGCGTCCTTAATCGTAGAGCTATATTGCCGAAAATGCGTAAGAGGGGCTATATGAAACCATGCATGTAATCTTTTAATCAAATTCACAAATAAAGAAAACCAGTTTTTAACTATCTTGGAAGTGCCAGCTCGTCTTCATTTTCTCCTGATACGTATTACTGTTGGCCAGCAGTGGAGCAGCACACCTTACCGCCAGTGAGGAGATTGCTAATTTTAGCAGACTTCAAAAAAACTTTTTACTGTGGACTATATTAAAAAATCATCTTAGTCTAACCAAGACCACTTTTTTGTTTTTCTCAATTGTCATCCATATGTAACCCTTGGGAAATTCATTTTTAAACATCTGCAGTTATTAAAAAAAAAACAAAAAACCAAGACTAATTACAGCTTCCTGTGTTAAAAAATGGCAATATATCTGTAAAAATTGGATGCTATATGGTGGCGCCATATGAAATCCGCTTTTTGTTTGTGTTTTTTTTTTTTTTTTTTTTTTTTTTTTTAATACGTAGATTCAACCTGAGAGAGAAAATGCTCATCTGCAGTGCCCATTGAATAACATTGGTCCTGCGTGCTGTCCATTTTTTCACAGACAGCACTCAGACCACAAATACGGCTTTTTAACCTGATGGAAAGCAGAATTAATGGTGGCATAGAGGCTTTGTTCTTGTATTTATCAAATGGTCAATCTGATGAAGCGTGGCTGATTCCGCTTTTGTATGGTAAGGTGCTTCTACGTTAATGACTTGAGGGAGGATATGGTCCCAAGATACGATATGGGAACCAGGTAAGGCTACTGTCACACTTCAGTCGCTTCAAATCCATCAGGTCAGTTGTTTTGACGGATCTGTCGTTTTTTAGCGGTCAACGGACGCAGGAATCCTGTGAAATAACTGATCGTTGCGTCCGTTACATCCGTTGTGCATCCGTCTTACGACGGGTCTGTCCTAATCTATTTGTTTTTGGGACAGCCCAATGGGAGTGCCAGACATTTTGGTGATCTATTACTGTGTTTTCATAGGCAATCTGTGACAGTTTGTAGAGAAAGGGGCAGAATAAATGTTGTTATGCTAAAATTGTGTGTGGATTATTCCTATCTGGAGCCTTGCAATGTGATTGTGTACATACTGGGCATGCTCAGTAGCACATAACGGAAGCCAGCACTGGATTCCGTCATGCGACTGATTTACGGCAGAATCCAGCACCATAGACAACCATTATATCTCTTGACGGACTGTGACTGAATCCTGCGCAGTGAGTGTTTTGTTTTTTTTGATGCACCAAAAAACGTTAGTGTCAGTTCCTTCCACCCGACGGTCAGTCATTCCATGACTGATCAGTCACTTAGCGGATGGAACGCAAGGCCATCAGTCACAATCTGTCGTTAATACAAGTCTATGGGGAAAAAACTGAGGATACTGTTTTTTTCTCAAGGCAACGGATTGTGACTGATGGAAAAAGATTGAAGTGTGAAAGTAGCCTAAGCTGGTAGAGGCGGTGAGATGCTCCTGGCAATGGTCTGCTGGGAAATATTAGATCTTGACATTAATGTGGATATTTGTTTGACACATTTCGCCTACCTTTGCGTTGTTGCAGACTGTTCATGGCAGCATATTCCCTAGTGGCCTCTTTCAGCAGGATAATGCCTTGCTACACTGCAAATATTATTAAAGAATAGTTTGAGGAACACGTTAAAAAAGTCGAGGTGTGTGGTCAAGGCCTTTATATTGGCCAAATCTCAAAGCATCTGTAAGATGTCCTGTAAATACAAGTCCAAACCATGGAGTGACATATTGCAGAATTTGGAGGATCAGCTGGTAACATCTTGGTTCATTGGACAATCATGTCGTCTTAAGGCCGCTTTACACGCAACGATATCGCTAGCGATCTCGTTAGCGATGTGACACGCCCGGATCGTTGCTACCATTTGCTGAGATCGCTCATAGGTCGTTTTGTAGCGGTCACACGTACCCATCTCACAAACAACGCTACATCATTCATCGATATATTGTTTGACCAAGGCGGTCGTGTGGACACCGTCACACAGCATTCCTCCCAACGATTCCGGCAACGATAGAGGCAATTGTCCATAGCGTACACCCTGGCGTGACACCAATCACAGCAGAGGAGGCGTGGAGCATTGCTCGTAACGACATGCCCGCGTCGTTGATGACTGATGCACTAAAGATGTTGTTCGTCATTGGCAGGGGTGTCAAACGTAGCAATATGTCTGCTGCGTTCGAAACGACGAACAATATTTTGAAAATGAACGACGTGTCAACGATCAACGATTTTCGCTACTTTTGCGATCGTTCGGAGTCGCTTGTAGGTATCACATGCAACGACGTCACTAATGAAGACTGAAGTGCGTCACGAAAACCGTGACCCCGACGACATATCGTCAGATAAATCGTAGTGTGTAAAGCGGCCTTTAGTTAGAGCTATTTTAGCAGCATGAGGGGGTTTACTCAAGATTTGACATGTGATTTTTAATGTTATATTTGGTACATAGTATAGGCTGGTCCTTTTTAAGTGTGACAATCTAGTTGGACCTTTTCACAACTTTTGAACATCTAATCTTTACATTCTTGCACATTAGTAGCAGAAATGTAGAGAACGTTTTTCTCTGCAGTGTTTTAGAAATTCTTGGCATTGAAATGAGTGGCGTCAGTAATTTAGACTCGCTCTAGCTCTACAACGAAGCAGTGGAAAAAATAACGGGGAAAAATGTTCTTATCTACATTCCTGCTACAATATGCAGGAATGTGCAATTTTTATTGCTAATTTTCTTATAGGGAATCTTGTCACCACTTAGAAATATTGAACCCTTACATTCTAAAACTGGATTTTGGGTATAATAAAGGTAATGATACATGTCTTAACCTTTTCTATATTCGTTACTTACCAAATGTTCAATCTCCCTCCTGGACAGCACAGATTACAGATGGCTAGACCGCAAACTTAACTCTGGTGTATCTAGCCGAATCCCAGTGATGGTCACAGATGTGATAGAACTGAGCAGATGTGACTGGGTCCCAAACCTACAATTTATTCCATAAGGATGTGAGATAACGCTGAGCTCATGAGAACTGATTTTCAGTCTAATAACTAGATGAGTTAAAATGATCTACATTTACCCTTGAAAGCTATATTTTCACATCATTATATGTATGAACATGATCCTTGATCTAATATAACTTTAATACAACGACAATATTATAATTGGATAAAGGGGCCTCAAAGACTGGCAAGGAATGATCCAGTTTGCTAACCCTAAAATAGAGGACATCTGTTTTATATTACAAGATTGAGATTAAACAAACTATCTTAAGACCTTTTTATTACAAAGTATGAACTATAAATATGTTTGAGCTGGCATTCTTTGTTTTAAACATCTCTAATACATTTTGCTGGTAAAGTCTTACAAAATAAATACCTGTCTGTCAAATTGCTATTGTCAAAGGTGACCAACTTTAATAACCACTAATAAAAGCTATAATTAAACAGAGCCTAAAGCCTGCTTTACACGAGACTGTGCGATTTCACGATCGATCGTACCCGCCCCCGTCGTTTGTGCGTCACGGGCAAATCGCTGCCCGTGTCGCACAAAGTCGTGAAACCCCTGTCACACGTACTTACCTGCTGAGTGATGTCGCTGTGGGTGGCGAACATCCTCTTCCTTAAGGGGGTGGGACGTTCGGCATCACAGCGACGTCACATAGCTGCCGGCCAATAGAAGCGGAGGGGCGGAGATGAGCGGGACGTAAACATCCCGCCCACCTCCTTCCTGCTGCATAGCCGGTGGGTGCCGCGGGACACAGGTAAGCTTTCATCGTTCCCGGGGTGTCACACGGACCGATGTGTGCTACCCCGGGTACGATGAACAACCGCCGCCATTTTAAATAAACAATATTTTGAAACTGAGCGACGAGTACACGACTCATGATTTGTGAGCGATACTGCGTCGCTCGGAGGTGTTACACGAGGCGACGTCGTGAACGATGCCAGATGTGCGTCACGAAAACCGTGACCCCCAACGAGGCATTGCACTATAGCTAGTGTCGTGTAAAGCACCCTTAAGACTCTGTTCACATCTATATCATGACACATCACCACAACAAAGTACTAGATCCAATATATAACGGGTACCGCTGGCGTCTTATACCATTTTTGGGGGTTTGGTTGAGATGTTCGTCAGCTGCTTGGAAAATTAGTGCAGAATAAATCATTATCTCGTGTCAGATATTGCAGCTAATGTTTCTACATACTGTACTGAGTTTCCGTGGGTAACCACCATATTAAATGGGAGCCACTTATAGACCCTCGAGAGGTACCAATGCCACCTTTGCACATCAAACGAGGCCTCATGACACAATTTGTCACAGCTTTGGACAAGGAATCGGTGACATTCAGGTATCTACAAGATCTTTTCCCAAAACTTTCAGAAGCAAAAGTTAAAGCTAATGTTTTTGTTGGCCCTCCAATTCAAGAAAGTTATGGGGTGTCAAGAGTTTGCCAAACTTCTCAAAAGAAAAAAGAAAGAAGCATGGATCAGTTTTGTTAACGTAGTTAGAGGCTTACTTTGGAAACCATAAAACCGAAAACTATGTTGCATTGGTTGAGACTGGGGAAAAGATGAAGTAAAATGGGCTGCACAAGGTCTCAAAGTCCATATCCTTGATGCCCATATTGATAGGTTCAAACAGAAGATTTGAGCCTATTGAGAGGAGCCGAAAGAGAGCGCTTTCATTAAGATGGCAAAGTTCAAAATGTAGGATTTCAAGGAAACTACAAGGAAATCCTGATGGGTGCAACATTTGGGGATTAGTGTGT